>NC_086446.1:783087798-783440298 GCF_028390025.1 Pseudophryne corroboree | reverse complement strand
TCACATACACGCCCTGCATTCGGCCAGCCACTCCCCCGTTTCCCCAGGCACGCCTGCGTTTTCATCTGACACGCCTGCGTTTTTTAGTACACTCCCGGAAAACGGTCAGTTACCTCCCAGAAACGCCCCATTCATGTCAATCACTCACCAATCAGCAGAGCGACTGAAAAGAGTCGTTCGACTTTGTGTAAAACTGCATCGTTTGTTGTGAAAGTACGTCGCGCTTGCGCATTGCGTCCCATACGCATGCGCAGAAATGCCGATTTTTTTGCCTGATCGCTACGCTGCGAACAACGGCAGCTAGCTATCAACTCAGAATGACCCCCAATGTGTGTGTGGAGGCAGACTGGCCGTCTCCCACCCCATGTGGTTTGTGCCACTTTTTTATATATATATTTTTACGGAGGGACCTGCGGCAATGTGGTACATTGAAGGGGCATACAGCAGCACTGTCAACGCAATACTAGCGTGAGGAAGCGATCCAGTCCCTCCTCTCACCTTTTCTTCTCCTCTCTGTTGCTGTTGCCCGACGTTACAATCCAACAGAAAGTAGAAGAGTGGAACCGCTGCTGCTGGTGTTGAAAGGGGGACCCGCCGCTGCCTCAGGTTCCTAGTGCCTCTTGTATTGAAGGGACACACACACACACACACACACACACACACACACACACACACACACACACACAGTGATGCTTGTACTAGGAGGTACGGGGACAGAACGAGCTACACAGTGCCATCTGTACCCCTCTCTCTCTACCCTGGCCCTCTCTCTTAACCCTCTGTCTCGCCTCTCTCTTTTTCTCCTCTTTCTCTCTGATTGCTAATATATGGTGCTAGGCATGCCCGGTAGGCAGAGCAAGGCACGCCACTCCAGTTGTGCACCCCCTTATAAAATGTGATGCGCACGCCTATGACCCCCGATGTATTCCCTGTGGAATCCCAGTGTACCCCCGCGGTAGAAAATAAGATTTTACTTACCGATAAATCTATTTCTCGTAGTCCGTAGTGGATGCTGGGGACTCCGTCAGGACCATGGGGATTAGCGGCTCCGCAGGAGACAGGGCACAAAAATAAAGCTTTAGGATCAGGTGGTGTGCACTGGCTCCTCCCCCTATGACCCTCCTCCAAGCCTCAGTTAGGATACTGTGCCCGGACGAGCGTACACAATAAGGAAGGATTTTGAATCCCGGGTAAGACTCATACCAGCCACACCAATCACACCGTACAACTTGTGATCTGAACCCAGTTAACAGTATGACAACGTAGGAGCCTCTGAACAGACGTCTCACAACAATAACAACCCGATTTTTTTGTAACAATAACTATGTACAAGTATTGCAGACAATCCGCACTTGGGATGGGCGCCCAGCATCCACTACGGACTACGAGAAATAGATTTATCGGTAAGTAAAATCTTATTTTCTCTAACGTCCTAGTGGATGCTGGGACTCCGTCAGGACCATGGGGATTATACCAAAGCTCCCAAACGGGCGGGAGAGTGCGGATGACTCTGCAGCACCGAATGAGAGAACTCCAGGTCCTCTTTAGCCAGGGTATCAAATTTGTAGAATTTTACAAACGTGTTCTCCCCCGACCACGTAGCTGCTCGGCAGAGTTGTAATGCCGAGACCCCTCGGGCAGCCGCCCAGGATGAGCCCACCTTCCTTGTGGAATGGGCCTTGACATATTTAGGCTGTGGCAGGCCTGCCACAGAATGTGCAAGTTGAATTGTGCTACAAATCCAACGAGCAATCGTCTGCTTAGAAGCAGGAGCACCCAGCTTGTTGGGTGCATACAGTATAAACAGCGAGTCAGATTTTCTGACTCCAGCTGTCCTTGAAATATATATATTTTCAATGCCCTGACAACGTCCAGCAACTTGGAATCCTCCAAATCGCTAGTAGCCGCAGGCACCACAATAGGCTGGTTCAGGTGAAACGCTGACACCAACTTAGGCAGAAAATGAGGACGCGTCCGCAGTTCTGCCCTGTCCGAATGGAAAATCAGATATGGGCTTTTATACGATAAAGCCGCCAATTCTGACACTCTCCTGGCTGAAGCCAGGGCCAGTAGCATGGTTACTTTCCATGTAAGATATTTCAAATCCGCCGATTTGAGTGGCTCAAACCAATGGGATTTGAGAAAATCCAAAACTACATTAAGGTCCCACGGAGCCACTGGGGGCACAACCGGGGGCTGTATATGTAGTACTCCTTTTACAAAAGTCTGGACTTCAGGAACTGAAGCCAATTCTTTCTGGAAGAAAATCGACAGGGCCGAAATTTGAACCTTAATGGACCCCAACTTGAGGCCCATAGACAATCCTGTTTGCAGGAAATGTAGGAATCGACCCAATTGAAATTCCTCCGTGGGGGCCTTCCTGGCCTCACACCACGCAACATATTTTCTCCAAATGCGGTGATAATGTTGTGCAGTCACCTCCTTCCTGGCTTTTACCAGTGTAGGAATGACCTCTTCCGGAATGCCTTTTTCCCTTAGAATTCGGCGTTCAACCGCCATGCCGTCAAACGCAGCCGCGGTAAGTCTTGGAATAGACACGGTCCCTGCTGAAGCAGGTCCCGTCTTAGAGGTAGAGGCCACGGATCTTCCGTGAGCATCTCCTGAAGTTTCGGGTACCAAGTTCTTCTTGGCCAATCCGGAGCCACGAGTATCGTTCTTACTCCCCTTTGCCGTATAATTCTCAGCACTTTTGGTATGAGAGGCAGAGGAGGAAACACATACACTGACTGGAACACCCACGGCGTTACCAGAGCGTCCACAGCTATTGCCTGAGGGTCTCTTGACCTGGCGCAATACCTGTCCAGTTTTTTGTTGAGGCGAGACGCCATCATGTCCACCTTTGGTTTTTCCCAACGGTTCACAATCATGTGGAAGACTTCTGGATGAAGTCCCCACTCTCCCGGGTGTAGATCGTGTCTGCTGAGGAAGTCTGCTTCCCAGTTGTCCACTCCCGGAATGAACACTGCTGACAGTGCTATCACATGATCTTCCGCCCAGCGAAGAATCCTTGCAGCTTCTGCCATTGCTCTCCTGCTTCTTGTGCCGCCCTGTCTGTTTACGTGGGCGACTGCCGTGATGTTGTCCGACTGGATCAACACCGGCTGACCCTGAAGCAGGGGTTTTGCCAGGCTTAGAGCATTGTAAATCGCTCTTAGCTCCAGTATATTTATGTGAAGAGACATCTCCAGGTTTGACCATACTCCCTGGAAGTTTCTTCCCTGTGTGACCGCTCCCCAGCCTCTCAGACTGGCATCCGTGGTCACCAGGACCCAGTCCTGTATGCCGAATCTGCGGCCCTCTAACAGATGAGCACTCTGCAACCACCACAGAAGAGACACCCTTGTCCGTGGCGACAAGGTTATCCGCTGATGCATCTGCAGATGCGATCCGGACCATTTGTCCAGCAGATCCCACTGAAAAGTTCGTGCGTGGAATCTGCCGAATGGAATCGCTTCGTAAGAAGCCACCATCTTTCCCAGGACTCTTGTGCATTGATGCACAGACACTTTCCCTGGTTTTAGGAGGTTCCTGACAAGTTCGGATAACTCCTTGGCTTTCTCCTCCGGAAGAAACACCTTTTTCTGAACCGTGTCCAGAATCATTCCCAGGAACAGCAGACGTGTCGTCGGGGTCAATTGAGATTTTGGAAAATTCAGAATCCACCCGTGCTGTTGCAGCACTATTTGGGTTAGTGCTACTACGTCCCCCAGCTGTTCCCTGGACCTTGCCCTTATCAGGAGATCGTCCAAGTAAGGGATAATTAATACGCCTTTTCTTCGTAGAAGAAACATCATTTCGGCCATTACCTTGGTAAAGACCCGAGGTGCCGTGGACAATCCAAACGGCAGCGTCTGAAACTGATAATGACAGTTTTGCACCACGAACCTGAGGTACCCTTGATGTGAAGGGCAAATTGGGACATGCAGGTAAGCATCCTTGATGTCCAGGGACACCATAAAGTCCCCTTCTTCCAGATTCGCTATCACTGCTCTGAGTGACTCCATCTTGAACTTGAATTTTTGTATGTACAGGTTCAAAGATTTCAGATTTAGAATAGGTCTTACCGAGCCGTCCGGCTTCGGTACCACAAATAGTGTGGAATAATACCCCTTTCCCTGTTGTAGGAGGGGTACCTTGACTATCACCTGCTGAGAATACAGCTTGTGAATGGCTTCCAATACCGTCGCCCTGTCTGAGGGAGACGTTGGCAGAGCAGACTTTAGGACCCGGCGAGGGGGAGACTTCTCGAATTCCAACCTGTAACCCTGAGATATTATCTGCAGGATCCAGGGGTCCACCTGTGAGTGAGCCCACTGTGCGCTGAAATTCTTGAGTCGACCCCCCACCGCCCCTGAGTCCGCTTGTAAAGCCCCAACGTCATGCTGAGGGCTTTGCAGAAGCCGGGGGGGGCTTCTGCTCCTGGGAAGAAGCTGCTTGGTGCACTCTCTTACCCTTTCCTTTGCCTCGGGGCAAATATGACTGTCCTTTCGCCCGCTTGTTCCTATAGGAACGAAAGGACTGCGGCTGAAAAGACGGTGTCTTTTTCTGTTGGGAGGGGACCTGAGGTAAAAAGGTGGATTTCCCGGCTGTTGCCGTGGCCACCAAATCCGATAGACCGACCCCAAATAATTCCTCCCCCTTATACGGCAATACTTCCATATGCCGTTTGGAATCCGCATCACCTGACCATTGTCGCGTCCATAAACTTCTTCTGGCAGATATGGACATCGCACTTACTCTCGATGCCAGAGTGCAAATATCCCTCTGTGCATCTCGCATATATAGAAATGCATCCTTTAAATGCTCTATAGTCAGTAAAATACTGTCCCTATCCAGGGTATCAATATTTTCAGTCAGGGAATCCGACCAAACCACCCCAGCACTGCACATCCATGCAGAGGCGATGGCTGGTCGCAGTATAACACCAGTATGAGTGTATATACTTTTCAGGGTAGTTTCCAGCCTCCTATCTGCTGGATCCTTGAGGGCGGCCGTTTCAGGAGACGGTAACGCCACTTGTTTTGATAAGCGTGTGAGCGCCTTATCCACCCTAGGGGGTGTTTCCCAGCGCGCCCTAACCTCTGGCGGGAAAGGATATAATGCCAATAACTTCTTTGAAATTAGCAGTTTTCTATCGGGGTTAACCCACGCTTCATCACACACTTCATTCAATTCGTCTGATTCAGGAAAAACTACAGGTAGTTTTTTCAGACCCCACATAATACCCCTTTTTGTGGTACATGCAGTATCAGAGATATGTAAAGCCTCCTTCATTGCCGTGATCATATAACGTGTGGCCCTACTGGAAAATACGTTTGTTTCTTCACCGTCGACACTAGATTCGGTGTCCGTGTCTGGGTCTGTGTCGACCGACTGAGGTAAAGGGCGTTTTACAGCCCCTGACGGTGTCTGAGACGCCTGTACAGGTACTAACTGGTTTTCCGGCCGTCTCATGTCGTCAACTGATTTTTGTAATGTGCTGACATTATCACGTAATTCCATAAATAAAGCCATCCATTCCGGTGTCGACTCCCTAGGGGGTGACATCACCATTACCGGCAATTGCTCCGCCTCCACACCAACATCGTCCTCATACATGTCGACACACACGTACCGACACACAGCAGACACACAGGGAATGCTCTTATCGAAGACAGGACCCCACTAGCCCTTTGGGGAGACAGAGGGAGAGTTTGCCAGCACACACCCAAGCGCTATAAATATATAGGAACAACCCTATAGAAGTGTTGTCTCCCTTATAGCAGCTTAATATATATCAAAAAACGCCAAAAAAAGTGCCCCCCCCTCTCTTTTTTACCCTGTTTCTGTAGTGCAGTGCAGGGGAGAGTCCTGGGAGCCTTCCTCGCAGCGGAGCTGAGCAGGAAAATGGCGCTGTGTGCTGAGGAGATAGGCCCCGCCCCCTATTTCGGCGGGCTCTTCTCCGGAGTTTGTGAGACCTGGCAGGGGTTAAATACATCCATATAGCCCCAAGGGCTATATGTGATGTATTTTTTAGCCAGAACAAGGTATTCTCATTGCTGCCCAGGGCGCCCCCTGCAGCGCCCTGCACCCTCCGTGACCGCTGGTGTGAAGTGTGTGACAACAATGGCGCACAGCTGCAGTGCTGTGCGCTACCTCATGAAGACTGAAAAGTCTTCTGCCGCCGGTTTCTGGACCTCTTCGGTTTTCGGCATCTGTAAGGGGGTCGGCGGCGCGGCTCCGGGACCGGACTCCATGGCTGGGCCTGTGTTCGATCCCTCTGGAGCTAATGGTGTCCAGTAGCCTAAGAAGCCAATCCATCCTGCACGCAGGTGAGTTCACTTCTTCTCCCCTAAGTCCCTCGTTGCAGTGAGCCTGTTGCCAGCAGGACTCACTGAAAATAAAAAACCTAAAAACTTTTTCTAAGCAGCTCTTTAGGAGAGCCACCTAGATTGCACCCTGCTCGGACGGGCACAAAAACCTAACTGAGGCTTGGAGGAGGGTCATAGGGGGAGGAGCCAGTGCACACCACCTGATCCTAAAGCTTTATTTTTGTGCCCTGTCTCCTGCGGAGCCGCTAATCCCCATGGTCCTGACGGAGTCCCCAGCATCCACTAGGACGTTAGAGAAATTAGGATTAACAGCAAATGACTCAGCAATTACCGTCTCCATCCTGACTAGGCAAAACTTTTTTTTGCCTGCTACTGTATAAGTTTTACTGAAGGCTCTACATACATCTACTTCAATGTATCTGCTCCGTGTAACACTTTCACCTTAATATTCCAATTTGTCGCTGTTCTGTGACACTGACAAATTACCCGAAGCTGTGCAGCCTAAGTCACGTCTGCTCTTTTTGTCCCTCTCTGAATACATAATCATTTTGTTCTTTGTCCCCTGGAAACCAGGATTCGCAGAACCATACGAGACTTGTATTTAATGATATCTGTACAAGCCAAGGACTTGGTTAGCTCAGTGTATAGTTTGGAGCAGAGAAGGGAAAGGGGGGACATGATAGAAACTTTCAAATATATCAAGGGTCTTAACAAAGTCCAGGAGGGAAACATTCTCCAAATGAAGAGAAGCAATAGGACACGAGGACATGCACTGAGACTGGAGGGGGGGAGGTTCAGGGGAAATTTGCGGGAAAATTATTTCACAGAAAGGGTAGTGGACAAGTGGAATAGCCTCCCATCAGAGGTGGTAGAGGCTAAGACAGTACAGCAATTTAAACATGCATGGGATAGACTATCCTTACAAAGAAATAAGGATCAATTAAGGTTAGAGATAAATATAATATAAAAAAAAAAAGGGGCAGACTAGATGGGCCAAGTGGTTCTTATCTGCCGACAAATTCTATGTTTCTATGTTTCTATGTGCGCAACCCCTCATATAATCTCCCGCACGGCATCATCTCTTATTCACGCTTTCAGCACAATGGTACAACTGCCATGACACATTGTAACCTCCACACATGGGACATGGGACACAGGAGAAGGTCAGATACTGTCATCACTAATTCAGCAAATATATATATATATATATATATATATACCTTTAATCACGGGATAGAACTCAGAGATTTGCAAATATAATAAATGTATTAAAAGTTCTTAATTCCTAGTTGATGTTTCGGTGTTTAAAGCACCCTCTTCGGGACAAACATGTCATGCACCAAGAGCAAATAACAAAGGGGGTCATTCCGACCCACTCGCACGCAGCGGTTTATTACCGCGGTGCGAACGGGTCCGAAATGCGCATGCGCGGCATCCGCTATGCACGTGCGCGATGTTGGCTGGCGACAGGGGTCACCGGGTTAAGTCGCGTCTAACGAAGGAAGCGGTCGCAGAGCCGACCGTAAAGAAGATTGACAGAAGGAAGGCGTTCCTGGGCGGATCTGGACCGTTGGAGACCGTTTTCGGGGAGTGGTAAGGAAAATGAAGGCGTGTCCAGCAGAATGGAGGGCGGATGTCTGACGTCAAAGCCGGCTCCAGCATCGCAGAGATCGTCGCACAGGGTAAGTATGTCCAGGGCTGATCTACTTCTGCTTGAAATTTTTTTAGCTTAGCAGGGCTGCACAAGCGATCGCAGCCCTGCTAAGCTAAAATACACTCCCCCATAGGCGGGGACTAGTTGATCGCAGCAGCAGCAAAAAGTTGCTGGCTGCGATCAACTCGGAATGACCACCAAAAGCACCAGTGACATACCCTGGATATTTCTATGGCTGCACTGCTGGAAAGTTAAGTTTAATCGTGTACACCTGTTCCCAAAAAAAAACTACATACAACTCTTACATACAAAAACATACAAAAAAACATACAACCCCCCCCCAAAAAAAAACATACAAAAAACAACTCTTTTACAACATATCATTTATTACATACAATATATAACAGAGCTAAATCTCTTGCTGTGAATTGCTTAAAAATGGATGTACATTCACCCAATGTATCAATTGTAATGCTTGTGCACTAATGATTTATGGATATATTGTATTATTTCTTATCATGGTCTAACAATAATAAAATGTCAGATCCTTCTTTCTTTAAGTAAGCAAGTTTAGAAACAACGGGGCTAATTCAGACTGGATCGCTGTAGTGGCAGCAATCGCAGTCCGAACACTTTTGTGGAGTGCGCACGCGTAGCGGCCACACTGCGTCTGCGCACCCCGGGAGTCCAGGGAGATGCTAAAAGCATCTCAGGGCTGCAATCGCCTCTGCCTGATTGACAGGCAGAGGCGGTCACGTGGTGGGAGGTGGAGTGCCAACGGCATTAGAACGCCGTCGGTGGGCTGCGGTATGGACAATGGAGGCATGTCCGGACCATTGCGTGGGCGACCTGGTACGCGGCGAGTAGGGAGCTACTCGCCGGGTACAAAAGCATCGCCACCGTGCAATCCTTTTGCACCCTTGCGGGGGTGGGGGGCAAAGCCAGACATGCGGGTTGGGCTAGCTCAGTGCTGGGCGTCCCCCCTGCACGTCTGTGTAAATTATCGTAGATGTGCTAAATTTAGCACTTCTACGATCAGATCTGAATTACCCTCCAATGTATCTAAAAGTTCAGTCACAGTTTCAAAATTGTATACTTTCACTCACCACAGAACTTTACATAGGGGGACATGTACTGAGCAGTGATAAAAGTAGGAGAAGTGAGCCAGTGGAAAAGTTACCCATGGCAACCAATCAGCTGCTCTGTATACTTTTATAGTATGCAAATTATAAATGTTACGTCAATGCTTCTCCACTTTTATCACTGCTTAGTACAACTCCCCCTTAGTCTTTATATCCAAATGGCACTGTATTCATTGTAGTGTACAGTGCTAACAAGTTCTGTTGCCTGTTTGATGTTGAATACGGCCGCTGATTTATAGCGTGCAGCACCATGTCTGTATCATTCTTTTGGCTCTACCAAAGACATCTTGATAAAGTTCTAGGATGAGAACGAAACGCGTTGATGAAGCCTTGCTGTGAATCAGTCTGATTTTATTATCTGCAAAAACCTACTTCACCCATCACTGGAGAAACACCAGGATGGATCACCAAGGTCGGGCTGCAAAGTGCTTTAAGCCATGTGTGTTCTTGAGCTAATTAAAAAAACTGTTGCTGCTCAACCACTGTTGTCATTTGACAAGCCCGGAGACCGGCTGACATACATCTCTAGACACGAGTGAGCGGTCACCACATATTGCACAGCATACCGCTCCAGTAGATGATGTGCTGCCGCGACTCCCCATGTGATAACTAGACACGAGAGACCAGTCACCATTCATCACAGCATAGTGTAGGAGTGAGTTAGTGGAGAAGTTGCCCATGGCAACCAATCAGCTGCTCTGTAAAATTTTATAGTATGCAAGTTATAAATGTTATTTCAATGCTTATTGGTTGCCATGGGCAACTTCTCCACTGGTTCACTTCTCCACTCTTTTCACCACTTAGTACATCTCCCCCTAAGAGAGGACGAGCTGCAGCGACTTCCTGTGTGTTAACAAACACATCAAAATACTATTACGGAGCACCCACCGGATAATGGGTGGTAGAGACAAAGAAAGATATTGACATGGTGAACGAGTGCTGCATGTTATAAATCAGTGACCATAATACAGTGATGCAAGTAGAAATTTTTTCTTAGTGGTACTGATAGTAAAAAAATGGGCGTGGTCAAGTGTCATGAGGGGGCGTGGTCACATAAAACTAGGGGAGTGACTACATGACAATAGGGGCATGGCCACATTATGCCACACACCGTAATGCCCCTTTCACATTATGCCAAACACTGTAATGTCCATTACACATTATGCCACATACTGTAATGCCCATTACACATTATGCCACACACCGTAATGCTTATTACACATTATGCCACAATCGTAATGCCCATTATACATTATGCCACACACTGTTATGCTAATAACACATTATACCACACACCATAATGCTTATTACACATTATGCCACACACCGTAATTCTTATTACACATTATACCACACACCATAATGCCCATTACACATTATGCCACACACCATAATGCCCCTTACACATTATGCCAAACACTGTAATGCCCATTACACATTATACCACACACCGTAATGCCCATTACCCATTATGCCACACACCGTAATGCCCCTTACACATTATGCCAAACACTGTAATGCCCATTGCACATTATGCCACACACCGTAATGCTTATTACACATTATGCCACATACCATAATGTCCATTACCCATTATGCCACACACCGTAATGCCCCTTACACATTATGCCAAACACTGTAATGCCCATTGCACATTATGCCACACACTGTAATGCCCATTACACATTATACCACACACCGTAATGCCTATTACATATTATGCCACACACAGTTATGCCACTGACACCATTTTGTGTCCCACACACAAAAATGCACCTTATAAATTATGCCCCAGCGGTGGGCTGCTGGTTCTGAGTACCACCACCATATTTCTTAATGGTGCTCCATACCACCCCATACTACCCTACTTTCAGCACTGCCATAATATCAAACAGACAATATGGCCAGCTAGCACTATACGCTACAATAATTACAGTGCCATCTGGATATGAAGACTAAGTTAAGTTCTGTGGTTAGTAAAAAGATAGAATTTGTAAACTGGACTGTACTTTTAGATATACAGTATTGTTTCTAAAGTTGCTTACTTAATGTATGGGGTGATTTTTTTAACTTCGTTTTTTGACACCATTTTGTCCATGTGTAACTCCATTTTGTATATGTATGACCTCATTGCTTTATATATGTAATTTTTATTAGTGCTTTGCAGACATACAGTATTGGCACTAGTTAGAAATATAGTCTCACGTTAAGTTACAAGTTGTCTTTCACCTTTGACCTAGTGTGAAAGACATAGGTAAGAATGCCAAATTGATTTCTCACAAATATTTAAAATGCCCGCTCTAATATATATTGTAAACGCCTGCACCTCTTATTGCCATATCCCATGAATGTGCGCTATACATCCCAAAACACTGCATCCCATAAGAGAAAACAATACACCCACACATTATCTGAGTTCCAAAGCTCATTGATGTATATAATTGTTATTAAAAAGGATATGGATTCAATATATATTATAAAGTACAGTATACCTATAGTTACATGGTTACACTCACACAGTAAGCAGTTAATACATACAATTACATACAATTACATACAGTTACAGGCCAGCGATACAATTACCATTCCCTCCAATGCATCTTATGTCTCCCTCTCTCTGTAAATAAATACAGGAACTGAACTGGCAGCAAGTCCATCATCCTCTGAGACCAAAAAGCCACTAACTTCCAGTGTGGTCAATGTGTTATCTAGTTTCTGGGGGAGGGATTCACAATGAGTCACCAGTTCCTTTGTATATGCTGAACAGGTTCAGCCTTGGGGACGTCCAAAGGGCTGGCCTGAGTTTCCTGTCCACTACCTGTTTGGTCTATGTATTGTTCTAATAAAAGTGATTTTAGCTTTTATACATGTAATCATAATTATCCGCTGCAATGTCCCACAACTTCACAACAAGCATCAAATGAATCTACACATCAATCTGGTTGCTTCAATAGTAAACATGACCGGTCTAACTGGTTTCGTTCAAATAATACACATACATGACACCACTCCATCATATACAATTCTAAATCATCATGATGTCTGGCGCTTGATATTATTATAATTATGTACTGTATGAGATAAGTGTCGAATCCATCTCTGTGGCATGTCCATGTAAATGCGTGTGTTACCATATATTGCTGTGCTCGCTGCGCGTATTTGCAAGTATAGCGACCTATATGTGTGTAGTTTGTATGTTCTCTTTATGTAATATTTTTTTACTTCGACATAGGGATGTATTCAATAATTGTTGAAAGCTGCCATCTTGTCAAAAAGATGGCAGCTTCCGATAGGTTTAGGTTGGAAGAGGTTCTGACCGATTCAATAGAGGGCCATTTTTTTCGACAAGTCAGGAATTCCAGACTTGTCGGAATGCACGCGTGTCGGCGGTTACAGCTGCCGATCCGCATGTGTTGTCAGAAGCGTGATAGGTTTTAGCCCCGTTTCTGACAATGTCAATCCGACTTTAAAAAAAGTCGTATTACCGTTGTCGGGATCTGGCCAAACCTGTTGCTGCTGCTGTGTACAGAGGCTGGACGGGTGCTGCTGCGGTACGGGAGGCAAAGACCTTAAAGCTTATGGGTCTCCCGGTGTTGCCACTAGCACGAGTTTGCCCCTGGACAGAACCTCACCGCACAGCAGCCAGCGCAGCACGCCAGGGGAAACCGGGTCCCACTGTCCGGCACTCACACAGCTCGTCTCTGTGGAGAGCAGCACAGGGAGTCGGGGGTGACACGCACAGACTGGCACAGAGCAGAGAGAGTGCCTGCTGCACCGCAGCTCTGCCGGGTAAGAAAGGATCCGACTTCAATTGAATATACCCCATAGGGAGTAAGGAGTGTAGATAGCGTTTAGGCTGGCTGATTATAATAAATATATGTTCCTATTATTAGTATCTCAGATGGAAACTGTCCAGTAAATCATTTGGGGTATTGTATTCATAAGTGGGTGAAAGGGGACACCTGTCAAGTATAACATAAATTATGTTATGTGGACGAATACTGCACCCAGCTTCACAGACCCTGAACGTAATATCTGTTAAGGCATTGAAAGTAATCCTAGAGACTTAAGGGGGGTACTCACTGAGATATCCATGCTTAAAATCTAAGCAATCTGACTAGATTGCTTAGATTTTAAGCACAGATCACTCGTGTGTAGCCCACTCAGCGATAGCGATGCGCGGCCCCGCACATCGCTATCGCCGCTGCTAGATTGAGCCTGCATGCAGGCCAATCTAGCACAACGCTCATTGAGAAAATATGATAAACCATTAACAAAATAAGCCACAACATTTTTTTCAATATGTTTCACAACAGTATTCCAACACATTTTCTTATTTAGTCCCCTTGGAGGGACCAAATAAAGTCATAGGGGGAAATTTACTAAGCTCCCGATTTTGACCGAGATGCCGTTTTTTCATCAAAGTGTCATCTCGGTAATTTACTAAACACTAATCACGGCAGAGATGAGGGCATTCGTAATTTTTTGCAAGTCCAAGTAAAAAATTACGAATGAATACACCATCGGTCAAAACGCGGCTGTTTAAGTATGAATCTCGGTCATTTACTAAGAAGTGCAAAGCAAAAAAAAAACAAACACTGCCGTGAAAAATTACAACTCGTAAAAAAGTGCTAAAAAAAAACAGACCTTTTTTTTCCCCCCGTGATTAGATAGGCATGCACGGATCCATGAGATCCGTGCATGTATATCAGTGGGAAGGGGTGGGAAAGTGCTTATTTTTTCTAAAAAAATTGCGTGGGGTCCCCCCTCCTAAGCATAACCAGCCTCGGGCTCTTTGAGCCGATCCTGGTTGCAGAAATATGGGGAAAAAAATGACAGGGGTTCCCCCATATTTAAGCAACCAGCATCGGGCTCTGCGCCTGGTCCTGGTTCCAAAAATACGGGGGACAAAAAGAGTAGGGGTCCCCCGTATTTTTAAAACCAGCACCGGGCTCCACTAGCTGGACAGATAATGCCACAGCCGGGGGTCACTTTTATCTAGTGCCCTGCGGCCGTGGCATCAAAAATCCAACTAGTCACCCCTGGCCGGGGTACCCTGGGGGAGTGGGGACCCCTTCAATCAAGGGGTCCCCCCCCCAGCCACCCAAGGGCCAGGGGTGAAGCCCGAGGCTGTCCCCCCCCATCCAATGGGCTGCGGATGGGGGGGCTGATAGCCTTTGTTGTAAAAGAAAAGATATTGTTTTTAGTAGCAGTACTACAAGTCCCAGCAAGCCTCCCCCGCATGCTGGTACTTGGAGAACCACAAGTACCAGCTTGCGGCGGAAAAACTGGCCCGCTGGTACCTGTAGTACTACTACTAAAAAAATACCCAAAAAAAGACAAGACACACACACCGTGAAAGTATAATTTTATTACATACATACACACATACATACATACTTACCTTAAGTTCCCACGCAGGTCGGTCCTCTTCTCCAGTAGAATCCAAGGGGTACCTGTTGAAGAAATTATACTCACGAGATCCAGGGGTCCAGGCTCCTCGGGAAATCCAGGGGTAATCCACGTACTTGAAAAAAATAACAAAACGGTGTCCCGACCACGAACTGAAAGGGGACCCATGTTTGCACATGGGTCACCTTTCCACGAATGCCAGAAACCCACTCTGACTTCTGTCTAAGTGGGTTTCTTCAGCCAATCAGGGAGCGCCACGTTGTAGCACTCTCCTGATCAGCTGTGTGCTCCTGTCCTCACTGACAGGCAGCACACGGCAGTGTTACAATGTAGCGCCTATGCGCTACATTGTAACCAATACTGGGAACTTTCTGCCCTGCGGTTGACCTAAAGTGACGTCACCGCTGAGCAGAAAGTTCCCATCATTGGTTACAATGTAGCGCATAGGCGCTACATTGTAACACTGCCGTGTGCTGCCTGTCAGTGAGGACAGGAGCACACAGCTGATCAGGAGAGTGCTACAACGTGGCGCTCCCTGATTGGCTGAAGAAACCCACTTAGACAGAAGTCAGAGTGGGTTTCTGGCATTCGTGGAAAGGTGACCCATGTGCAAACATGGGTCCCCTTTCAGTTCGTGGTCGGGACACCGTTTTGTTATTTTTTTCAAGTACGTGGATTACCCCTGGATTTCCCGAGGAGCCTGGACCCCTGGATCTCGTGAGTATAATTTCTTCAACAGGTACCCCTTGGATTCTACTGGAGAAGAGGACCGACCTGCGTGGGAACTTAAGGTAAGTATGTATGTATGTGTGTATGTATGTAATAAAATTATACTTTCACGGTGTGTGTGTCTTGTCTTTTTTTGGGTATTTTTTTAGTAGTAGTACTACAGGTACCAGCGGGCCAGTTTTTCCGCCGCATGCTGGTACTTGTGGTTCTCCAAGTACCAGCATGCGGGGGAGGCTTGCTGGGACTTGTAGTACTGCTACTAAAAACAATATCTTTTCTTTTACAACAAAGGCTATCAGCCCCCCCATCCGCAGCCCATTGGATGGGGGGGGACAGCCTCGGGCTTCACCCCTGGCCCTTGGGTGGCTGGGGGGGGGACCCCTTGATTGAAGGGGTCCCCACTCCCCCAGGGTACCCCGGCCAGGGGTGACTAGTTGGATTTTTGATGCCACGGCCGCAGGGCACTATATAAAAGTGACCCCCGGCTGTGGCATTATCTGTCCAGCTAGTGGAGCCCGGTGCTGGTTTTAAAAATACGGGGGACCCCTACTCTTTTTGTCCCCCGTATTTTTGGGACCAGGACCAGGCGCAGAGCCCGATGCTGGTTGCTTAAATATGGGGGAACCCCTGTCATTTTTTCCCCCATATTTTTGCAACCAGGATCGGCTCAAAGAGCCCGAGGCTGGTTATGCTTAGGAGGGGGGACCCCACGCATTTTTTTTTATTATTTTACAGTGTTTAATTAAAATAAATAAATAAATAAACCCCAGCACGGATCACACAGATCCGGCCGAGATTGATTGTAAAAAAAGTCGGCAGTGTTTTGCTAATCACTGCCGTAAAAATAGAAAAAAAACCACGAATGACATCGACATCGGAACAAAAGAAAAACCCGAATACGACAGCTTAGTAAATTAGTCGTAATCAATTCAAAAAGTTGCAGTTTTACACTTTCGATGTCATTCGTGATTGAACTTTGACCTGAATCTGGAAAATACGAATCTTAGTAAATTTACCCCATAGTATCCACCTAGTTTTCAATTTAAACAGCTCCTTTTTCCGGTCGCCACCCCGTCATCTTTCAGGTAGAAAATGAATTTAATCTGGCCAGCTATGACCTCTGGCTACAGGTTGATCACTATCCTTATAATCAGGGCTGCTCGGATCACTGAATGATGCTGTGCAATACGTTCCTTGTACTGTCTAAAAATTTTCCTGACATAACATAGGGGGTCATTCAAACCTGATCGCTCGCTAGCTGTTTTTTGCAGTGCTGCGTTCGCATAGTCGCCGCCCACAGGGGAGTGTATTTTAGCTGTGCAAGTGTGCGATCGCATGTACAAAAAGATTTTGTGCAGTTTCTGAGTAGCCCAGAACTTACTCAGCTGCTGTGATAACTTCAGCCTGTCCGGGGGGCCGGAATTGACGTCAGACACCTGCCCTGCAAACGCTTGGAAATGCCTGCGTTTTTCCAAACACTTCCAGAAAATGGTCAGTTGATACCCACAAACACCTTCTTCCTGTCAATCTCCTTACGATCGCCCATGCAAATGAATTCTTTGCACAAACCCATCGCTGAGCAACCAACCGCTTTGTACCTATGCGACACACCTGCGCATTGCGGTGCATACGTATGCGCACTTCTGACCTGATCGCAGCGCTGCAAAAGACGCTAGCGAGCAATCAGGTCTGAATTACCCCCATAACCACACAGACTATATGTAAATGACATAACCAGTGGTACAGGTGATAACATGACGAATGAGAATGTATTTACCACTAAGTTAATAATGAAAAGAAAACCCTACATCCACATAACTGGAGGCTGTACAAATAATTCATCAATAGCAGACAGCTTTTTTAGTTTAATGTGCATACATTCCACACCAAGAAGACATTAAAGCAGTACAGGCCATTGTGATGGACAGTCCATCATATTCAGGACCTGAAATACATTTTGTACTGGAACTATTGAACATTATTTTAGCAAAGAACTATTTTGCATTTGATGGTGAATAATTATTTGCAGATCAAAGGAACAGCAATATATTCTGCCGTGGCGCCGTCTTAAGCAAATTCTTATACAGTATGTCAATTTTTGAACACACCCATTTCCTGAATTCCATCTGCAGAGAGTATATATTCAGCTATCATCGTTACATAGATTATATTTTACTTATCTGACAGGTCCATGACATCAACCAGTCTGACTGTCCAATTGAATTGACTTTACATATGATGAGCAAAGAATACATTTTTTGGTTGCTTAAGTTTGATTTAGTGATACAGCTATTAAGATCTCAGTATATAAGTATATATATATATATATATATATATATATACTAGGTGATTCATCGCGCCCTACGGGCACTCTTCACACCGTCGTTAGGGGCTACGCCCCGTTAACCTCTGCACGCCTTTGAACATACGCAGGGCGGTATATAACAGAATCAGAAACGCAGGGCAGTATAGAGGGCATACAGAAATGGTGTCCGGTTGAGATAAGATAGAGAGGCGTAGGGGGGAGGGAGAAAGGGAATGTACATAAACGCTGTGCGATTAGTAAAGGATAGGGAGAGTCAGGGTGGTAAGGAGAGGATAAAGAGAGGGAAGGTGTTAGACAGAAAATACCGTTGCAAGAGCCTACGACCCGTTATCCCCTGCACGGGCTTCAGCTGTGCTATAATTGTTTTTAGATGGAGTATTACCTGATTTTTTTTTTATGGCAGTGGGTAAATATTGTAAGGGGGGAGGGCATGCGATTGTCAAAGGGGCGTAGGCCTTTGTGAGGGCGTGCAGAGTGGCCGCAGGGCACAATGAATAACATAGTGTAGTACATACTGCTAGTGTCTGCATTATAAAGTAACAGATGAGTAACAGCAATGCACTGTAGATAAGATACCAAAGTGCTGTGGCCACAGGTAGCAGAGCCGCTTATACACACAATGGCCACAGGTAGCAGAGCCACTTATACACACATTACCCACAGGTAGCAGAGCCGCTTATACACACAATGGCCACAGGTAGCAGAGCCGCTTATACACACAATACCCACAGGTAGCAGAGCCGCTTATACACACAATACCCACAGGTAGCAGAGCCGCTTATACACACAATACCCACAGGTAGCAGAGCCGCTTATACACACAATACCCACAGGTAGCAGAGCCGCTTATACACACTATGGCCACAGGTAGCAGAGACGCTTATACACACAATACCCACAGGTAGCAGAGCCGCTTATACACACAATGGCCACAGGTAGCAGAGCCGCTTATACACACAATACCCACAGGTAGCAGAGCCGCTTATACACACATTACCCACAGGTAGCAGAACCGCTTATACACACAATACCCACAGGGGGCAGAGGCGCTTATACACACAGTGCCCACAGGTAGCAGAGCCGCTTATACACACAATACCCCCAGGTAGCAGAGGCGCTTATACACACAGTGCCCACAGGTAGCAGAGGCGCTTATACACACAATACCCACAGGTAGCAGAGCCGCTTATACACACAGTGCCCACAGGTAGCAGAGCCGCTTATACACACAATACCCACAGGTAGCAGAGCCGCTTATACACACATTACCCACAGGTAGCAGAACCGCTTATACACACAATACCCACAGGGGGCAGAGGCGC
This sequence comes from Pseudophryne corroboree, assembly GCF_028390025.1. Lineage (NCBI taxonomy): Eukaryota > Metazoa > Chordata > Amphibia > Anura > Myobatrachidae > Pseudophryne > Pseudophryne corroboree. The sequence goes on along the minus strand of NC_086446.1, from coordinate 783,421,381 downwards.
TTATACACACAGTGCCCACAGGTAGCAGAGCCGCTTATACACACAATACCCCCAGGTAGCAGAGGCGCTTATACACACAGTGCCCACAGGTAGCAGAGGCGCTTATACACACAATACCCACAGGTAGTAGAGCCACTTATACACACAGTGCCCACAGGTAGCAGAGGGGCTTATACACACAATGGGCACAGGTAGCAGAGCCACATGTACACACATTACCCACAAGTAGCAGAACCGCTTATACACACAATACCCACAGGGGGCAGAGACGCTTATACACACAGTGCCCACAGGTAGCAGAGGCGCTTATACACAGTGCCCACAGGTAGCAGAGCCGCTTATACACACAATACCCCCAGGTAGCAGAGGTGCTTATACACAGTGCCCACAGGTAGCAGAGGTGCTTATACACACAATGGGCACAGGTAGCAGAGCCACGTGTACACACAATACCCACAGGTAGCAGAGCGGCGTATACACACAATACCCACAGGTAGCAAAGCCGCTTATACACACAGTGCCGACAGGTAGCAGAGCCGCTTATACACAATGGGCACAGGTAGCAGTGTTGCTTATACACATAATGGCCACAGTATTAGTGTTTCTAATTAATCCAATGTCCATTGGTAGCAACTATACTCACAAAAGTTTGGGGGGTTTGGAAAGGGGGTGGGTTCAGTGAGGTTCCTATCCGTGCGGCTGATCAGCCCGATTCAGGGAATAACTTGTAGCGGCTGTGGATGGTGTCCGAGGTGCTACGTGTGGTGGAGAGGTGGGTGTGGGAGGGGGTCCAGAGGTGTTGTGGGTGGCGGAGGGGTGGGTGCAGGGGCACAGATGGCGGAAAGGGTGCAGAGGTGCAGTGGGTGGGGGAGGTGTAGAGGGGGCGCGGATGGGGAGTGTAGTTGCTGTTGGTGGGGGAGGGGTGGGTGCGGGGGACTGTGGATGAAGGAGGGGGTATGGAGGTGATGTGTGTGTGGGAGGGGCGATGTAGGGGTGTGCTTTTGGAGGTGCAGGGGGGGTGAGCTTAGGTGATGGGTTTCAGAAGTGCTGTGGGTGGGGGAGGTGTGGGATGTAGACGTTGTGGATGGGGGAGGGGTGGATGCGGGGGAGCTGTGGATGGGGGAGGGAGTCCAGAGGTGGTTCGGGTGGTGGTACAGAGGTGTTGCGGGTGGGGGAGGGGCAGGTGTGGGAGGTCAGCAGATGTGGAGGGTGTCTGTAGATAATGCAGGTGGGGAGGTGCTGTGGTTGTGGGAGTGGTGGGGGTGTTGCGGGTGGGGTAGGTGATCTGGATGGGGTAGGTGATGTGGATGTGCGATAGCCAGGGGAGGGGCGGGTATGGCACAGATGGGGGAGGGGGTACGTGGGCGCTGTGGATGAGTGAGGGGTGGGTGCGGGGTTACGGCGGTTGTGGTGGGCCAGGTGTGCTGCTGCGGTGGGTGGGGGAGGGTGCTGGTGCAGGGATACCGCGGTTGGGGTAGGGCGGTTGGTGCAGCTGCGGCGGGGAGGGGCAGGGGAGGGGGTGCGGCGGTGGGGAAGGGGCGGGTGTGGGGTGGCTGCGGATGGGGTGCCAGGGGTGGGGGGGCGTGAGGGGGTGTGGATGGGGTCTGTAGATGATGCTGGTGGTGGAGGGGCAGGTGCAGGAGGCTGTGGATTAAGGAGGGGGTCTGGCGGTGCTGTGTGTGGGGGAGGGGCGATGTAGGGGGAGGTGGGGTTGCAGAGGGGGAGGTTGGGTGATGGTTTGTAGACGTGCTGGGGGTGGGGGAGGTGTCTATAAATGATGGGGGCGGGGGAGGGGCCGGAGGTGCTGTGGGTGGGGGAGTGGTGGCTGTGGGGGTGTGGTGGGGGTCCGGATGCGCCACGGGCAGGGGAGAAGCGGGTGCGGGGATGGGGCGGATGGGGGAGGGGATCAGAGTGCGCTGTGGCTGGGTGAGGGGCTGGTGCGGGGTTAATGCAGTTGCGGAGGGCCGGCTGTGGTGGTGTTGTGGGTGGTGGAGGGGCAGGTGCGTGGGTGTTGGGGGGGGAGGGGGGGGTGCAGGGGTGCTGTAAGTGGGGGCCATTTGGCGGGGTGGTGCGGTTGGGTGGAAGGTAGGTGTGAGGGTGCCACGGTTGCGGGGGCGGGTGGTGCTGCAGGAAGGGGAGGGGTGGGGGTGCGGGAGCAGGGGTCCTGTGCGTAGGGGAGGGGCAGGGTGCCATGGGTGGAGGGTTGGGAGCAGAGGTGATATGGGTGTGGGAGGGGTTGTGGGAGAAGCTGGTGTGGGAGTGCCGTGGGTGGGGGAGGGGGGGGCTGCGGGTGGGAGTGTGGTGCCATGGGTGTGGGGACAGGTGCGGGGGGCAGGGATGGGTGCAGTAGTGCTGCGGTTGGGGTGTGGGAGACGGCTGCGGGGGTTTCCGAGGGTTGGCGCGGGTGGAGGAGGGGGTGCGGGAGCAGGGGTGTTGCGGATGGGGGAAGGGCGGGTGCAGGAGGGGCAGATGCGGTGGTGGTGCGGGTGGGGTGGAGGGGTTCAGCAGGGGAGAGGTGGGTATGGGGGTGGAGTGGGGGAGGGGCGGGGTGACGCGGGTGGGGGAGGAAGCAGTTTGCCGGGGTGGTGCGTTTGGGGGTGGGTGGGTGTGAGGGTGCTATGGTTGCAGGGGCGGGTGGGGGGGTGCTTCATGTAGGGGAGGGGTGGGGGTGCGGGAGCAGGGGTGCTGTGCGTAGTGGAGGGGGTGGGGTGCCATGGGTGGGGAGTTGGTAGCAGGGGTGTTGTGGGTTTGGGAGGGTTGGGGGGGCTGTGGGAGGAGCTGGTGTGGGAGTGCTGTGGGTGGGGGAGTAGGGGGTTTTTGGGCGTGGGGGCGTGGTGCCATGGGTGGGGGACAGGTGTGGGAGGGCAGTGGCGGGTGCAGTGGTGGTGCGGATGGAAGGCGGCAGCGGGGGTTCCGAGGGTTGGGGGGGTGGCATGGGTGGGGGAGGGGGTGCAGGAGCAGGGGTGTTGCGGATGGGGGAGGGGTGGGTGCAGGAGGGGCAGATGTGGTGGTGGTGCGGGTGGAGTGGAGGATGCAGGGGTGTATCGGGGGGAGAGGTGGGTATGGGGGTGGAGTGGTGCCACGGGTGGGGGAGGGGGCGGTTTGCCGGTGTGGTGCATTGGGGGAGGGGGGGTTGAGGGTGCCACGGTTGCAGGGGCGGGTGCAACAGGTAGTGGAGGGGTGGGGGTGCGGGAGCAGGGGTGCTGTGCGTAGGGGAATGGCGGGGGTGCCATGGGTGGGGGGTTGGGAGCAGGGGTGATGTGGGTGTGGGAGGGCTGTGGGAGTGCCGTGGATGGGGAGGGGGGGTGCTGGGGGTGGGGGCGTGGTGCCATGGGTGGGGGGACAGGTGCGGAGGGGGGGCAGGGGCTGAAGCAGTGGTGGTGAAGTTGGGCGGTGGGAGGCAGCTGCAGGGGTTCCGAGGGTTGGGGGGGGGTGCGGGTGGGGTGGGTGCAGGAGGCGCAGATGCGGTGGTGGTGCGGGTTGGGTGAAAGGTGCAGGGGTGTAGCGGGGGGGGGGAGAGGTGGGTATGGGGGAGGGGCAGGGTTGCAGCGGGTGGGGGAGGGGTGGGGGTGCTGCAGGTGTGGGAGCTGCGGGTGGGGGCGGGAGTGCCGCGGGTGGGAGCGAATGTGGGGGATGCGTTGGGTGCCGCAGGGGGGGGGGCAGCGGGTGTTGATGCTGCGGGTGGGGGAGAGGGTGGGAGTGGCGCGAGTGGGGGGCGAATGCGGTTGGTTGCCGCGGGTGTTGGTGCTACGGGTGGGGGAGGGGGCGGGAGTTCCGCGGGTGGGTGCCGCGGGTGTTTGTGCTACGGGTGGGGGCGGGAGTGGCGCGGGTGGTGGATGGATGCGGCGGGTGTTTGTGCTACGGGTGGGGGAGGGGGCGAGAGTGCCGCTAGTGGATGCCTCAGGTGTTGGAGCTGCGGGTGGGGGAGAGGGCGGGAGTGCCGCGGGTGGGGGGCGGATGCGGCGGGTGTTTGTGCTACGGGTGGGGGCTGGAGTGCCGCGGGTGGATGCCGCGGATGTTGGTACTGCGGGAGGGCCGCGGGTGGGAGGGGGGGCGAGTGCGGCTGTGAGTGCTCAGCATGTCCCCCTGACTCAGCGGCAGCCGCAAGACTGTGAGGCGGGTAGTGTGAGTTCCGCTCACAGTCAGCGGCTGTGATGTCACCAGGGGCAGGGAGTGAACGGGGAGAAGGGAGACAGGACCCTGGGCGGAGATGGGGAGGGGATTGGGCGGAGAGAGGGAGGGGACTGCTCCTGCCCAGATCTGTGCCTGTGACTCCACCCAGCGGTACGGCCAGGCACAGAATCACAGAGTTGGGCTAATATATAGGAGATATATATATATATGATATATATGATAAAGGGATGTAGATCCCTAAATGTCAATTGGATACAACTGTTGTCTAGTGTGTTCTTTAGTCCCCGAGTGCCAGATATTGCTTTTGGAGTCTATATATATATATATATTAAAGATGAGCGGGTGGTGCATTTTAGTTGTGCGCAGTATATATAGTAGGAGGACAGTGCAGAATTTTGCTGACCACCAGTATATAATATATAGCAGTACGGTACAGTAGGCCACTGCTCTACCTACCTCTGTGTCGTCAAGTATACTATCCATCCATACCTGTGCTGCATTTTAGTTGTGCGCAGTATTATATAGTAGGAGGACAGTGCAGAATTTTGCTGACCACCAGTATATAATATATAGCAGTACGGTACAGTAGGCCACTGCTCTACCTACCTCTGTGTCGTCAAGTATACTATCCATCCATACCTGTGGTGCATTTTAGTTGTGCGCAGTATATATAGTAGGAGGACAGTGCAGAATTTTGCTGATCACCAGTATATAATATATAGCAGTACGGTACAGTATGCCACTGCTCTACCTACCTCTGTGTCGTCAAGTATACTATCCATCCATACCTATGGTGCATTTTAGTTGTGCGCAGTATGTATAGTAGGAGGACAGTGCAGAATTTTGCTGACCACCAGTATATAATATATAGCAGTACGGTATAGTAGGCCACTGCTCTACCTACCTCTGTGTCGTCAAGTATACTATCCATCCATACCTGTGGTGCATTTTAGTTGTGCGCAGTATATATAGTAGGAGGACAGGGCAGAATTTTGCTGACCACCAGTATATAATATATAGCAGTACGGTACAGTAGGCCACTGCTCTACCTACCTCTGTGTCATCAAGTATACTATCCATCCATACCTGTGGTGCATTTTAGTTGTGCGCAGTATATATAGTAGGAGGACAGTGCAGAATTTTGCTGACCACCAGTATATAATATATAGCAGTACGGTACAGTATGCCACTGCTCTACCTACCTCTGTGTCGTCAAGTATGCTATCCATCCATACCTGTGGTGCATTTTAGTTGTGCGCAGTATATATAGTAGGAGGACAGGGCAGAATTTTGCTGACCACCAGTATATAATATATAGCAGTACGGTACAGTAGGCCACTGCTCTACCTACCTCTGTGTCGTCAAGTATACTATCCATCCATACCTGTGCTGCATTTTAGTTGTGCGCAGTATTATATAGTAGGAGGACAGTGCAGAATTTTGCTGACCACCGGTATATATATAGCAGTACGGTACAGTAGTCCATTGCTCTACCTCTGTGTCGTCAAGTATACTACAAAAGTTCAGTAAGATGACCCAAAAATCAAAATTAAAAGCATCTGATGAGAAGCGTAAATTTGCCAATATGCCATTTATGACACGGAGTGGCAAGGAACGGCTGAAGCCCTGGCCTATGTTCATGGCTAGTGGTTCAGATTCACATGAGGATGGAAGCACTCATCCTCTCACTAGAAAACTGCAGTGCCACTCCTAGGTGGGCCAGGTGTTTGTGTCTGCCACTTGGGTCGCTTAGCTTAGCCATCCAGCGACCTTGGTGCACCTCTTTTTTTCTTTGCATCATGTGCTGTTTGGGGACTATTTTTTAAATTGGTCATCCTGTCTGACACTGCAGTGCCACTCCTAGATGGGTCAGGTGTTCGTGTCGGCCACTTGGGTCGCTTAGCTTAGCCATCCAGCCACCTTGCTGCACCTCTATTTTTCTTTGCATCATGTGCTGTTTGGGGACTATTTTTTAAATCGGCCATCCTGTCTGACACTGCAGTGCCACTCCTAGATGGGCCAGGTGTTTCTGTCGGCCACTTGGGTCGCTTAGCTTAGCCATCGAGCGACCTTGGTGCAAATTTTAGAACTAAAAATAATATTGTGAGGTGTGAGGTGTTCAGAATAGACTGGAAATGAGTGGAAATTATGGTTATTGAGGTTAATAATACTATGGGATCAAAATGACCCCCACATTCTATGATTTAAGCTGTTTTTAAGGGTTTTTGTAAAAAAAAACACCCGAATCCAAAACACACCCGAATCCGACAAAAAATTTTCATGGAGGTTTTGTCAAAATGCGTCCGAATCCAAAACACGGCCGCGGAACCGAATCCAAAACCAATACGCAAAACCCGAATAATTTCCGGTGCACATCACTAATATATATATATATATATATACACACACACACACACACACACACACACACACACACACACACACACACACGGCTTAAAGTGCTCCTGGAGAGGTGGTGGAACTCATTTACACTGCCACCTACCCCCCCACCCCACATTAAGCAGAGCTATGGCCAGTGCTAGTGTTTTCAGCGCACGCCCCTCCCCTCCCCGTAAACTATAAATTAATGCCCTATATCTCACACTTTATAATGGGACATTGATCTCATAAAGAGACAGCATGGTCACGCACTAGAACTCCTAATTCAAATTACACCACACAGTTGCACAATCTTATTCACATTACACCTCATGTAGTGCCTCTGATTCATATTACATCACATAGTAATGACTGTTATTATGGTTACCTCACTCAGTAGTTTCCTTTATTCATGTTGCGCTACACAATTAATTTCTTATACACGTTATGCCACACCATAGTGCCCATTATATACAATGCCCACAGTAGTGCCCCTTACACATAATGCCTACAGTTGTAGTGCCCTTTACATGTAATGACCACAGAAGTGCTGCTTATACACATAATGCCCACAGAAGTGTCGCTTATACACAAAATGCCTACAGTACTAGTGCCTCTTATATACAGAATGCTCACAGTAGTAGTGCCCCTTACACATAATGCCTACAGTAGTAGTGCCCCTTACACACAATGACCACAGTACTAGTGCCCCTTACACACAATGACCACAGTACTAGTGCCTCTTATATACAGAATACTCACAGTAGTAGTGCCCCTTACACATAATGCCTACAGTAGTAGTGCCCCTTACACACAATGCCCACAATAGTAGTGCCCCTTACACACAATGACCACAGTACTAGTGCCTCTTATATACAGAATGCCCACAGTAGTAGTGACTAGTGATGTGCACCGGAAATTTTTCGGGTTTTGTGTTTTGGTTTTGGGTTCGGTTCCGCGGCCGTGTTTTGGGTTCGAACGCGTTTTGGCAAAACCTCATCGAATTTTTTTGTCGGATTCGGGTGTGTTTTGGATTCTGGTGTTTTTTTTCAAAAAACCCTAAAAAAACAGCTTAAATCATAGAATTTGGGGGTCATTTTGATCCCAAAGTATTATTAACATCAATAACCATAATTTCCACTCATTTTCAGTCTATTCTGAACACCTCACACCTCACAATATTATTTTTAGTCCTAAAATTTGCACAGAGGTCGCTGGATGACTAAGCTCAGCGACCCAAGTGGCCGACACAAACACCTGGCCCATCTAGGAGTGGCACTGCAGTGTCAGGCAGGATGGCCCTTCCAAAAAATACTCCCCAAACAGCACATGACGCAAAGAAAAAAAGAGGCGCAATGAGGTAGCTGTGTGAGTAAGCTAAGCGACCCTAGTGGCCGACACAAACACCTGGCCCATCTAGGAGTGGCACTGCAGTGTCACGCTGGCTGGCCCTTCCAAAAAACACTCCCCAAACAGCACATGACGCAAAGAAAAATGAAAGAAAAAAGAGGTGCAAGATGGAATTGTCCTTGGGCCCTCCCACCCACCCTTATGTTGTATTAACAGGACATGCACACTTTAACCAACCCATCATTTCAGTGACAGGGTCTGCCACACGACTGTGACTGAAATGACGGGTTGGTTTGGACCCCCACCAAAAAAGAAGCAATTAATCTCTCCTTGCACAAACTGGCTCTACAGAGGCAAGATGTCCACCTCATCATCATCCTCCGATATATCACCATGTACATCCCCCTCCTCACAGATTATCAATTCGTCCCCACTGGAATCCACCATCTCAGCTCCCTGTGTACTTTGTGGAGGCAATTGCTGCTGGTGAATGTCTCCACGGAGGAATTGATTATAATTAATTTTAATGAACATTATCTTCTCCACATTTTCTGGATGTAACCTCGTACGCCGATTGCTGACAAGGTGAGCGGCGGCACTAAACACTCTTTCGGAGTACACACTTGTGGGAGGGCAACTTAGGTAGAATAAAGCCAGTTTGTGCAAGGGCCTCCAAATTGCCTCTTTTTCCTGCCAGTATAAGTACGGACTGTCTGACGTGCCTACTTGGATGCGGTCACTCATATAATCCTCCACCATTCTTTCAATGGGGAGAGAATCATATGCAGTGACAATAGACGACATGTCCGTAATCGTTGGCAGGTCCTTCAGTCCGGACCAGATGTCAGCATCAGCAGTCGCTCCAGACTGCCCTGCATCACCGCCAGCGGGTGGGCTCGGAATTCTGAGCCTTTTCCTCGCACCCCCAGTTGCGGGAGAATGTGAAGGAGGACATGTTGACAGGTCACGTTCCGCTTGACTTGACAATTTTCTCACCAGCAGTTCTTTGAACCCCTGCAGACTTGTGTCTGCCGGAAAGAGAGATCCAAGGTAGGTTTTAAATCTAGGATCGAGCACGGTGGCCAAAATGTAGTGCTCTGATTTCAACAGATTGACCACCCGTGAATCCTTGTTAAGCGAATTAAGGGCTCCATCCACAAGTCCCACATGCCTAGCGGAATCGCTCCCTTTTAGCTCCTCCTTCAATGCCTTCAGCTTCTTCTGCAAAAGCCTGATGAGGGGAATGACCTGACTCAGGCTGGCAGTGTCTGAACTGACTTCACGTGTGGCAAGTTCAAAACGTTGCAGAACCTTGCACAACGTTGAAATCATTCTCCACTGCGCTTGAGACAGGTGCATTCCACCTCCTATATCGTGCTCAGTTGTATAGGCTTGAATGGCCTTTTGCTGCTCCTCCAACCTCTGAAGCATATAGAGGGTTGAATTCCACCTCGTTACCACTTCTTGCTTCAGATGATGGCAGGGCAGGTTCAGGCGTTTTTGGTGGTGCTCCAGTCTTCTGTACGTGGTGCCTGTACGCCGAAAGTGTGCCGCAATTCTTCTGGCCACCGACAGCATCTCTTGCACGCCCCTCTCGTTTTTTAAATAATTCTGCACCACCAAATTCAAGGTATGTGCAAAACATGGGACGTGCTGGAATTTGCCCATATTTAATGCACACACAATATTGCTGGCGTTGTCCGATGCCACAAATCCACAGGAGAGTCCAATTGGGGTAAGCCATTATGCGATGATCTTCCTCAGTTGCCGTAAGAGGTTTTTAGCTGTGTGCGTATTCTGGAAAGCGGTGATACAAAGCGTAGCCTGCCTAGGAAATAGTTGGCGTTTGCGAGATGCTGCTACTGGTGCCGCCGCTGCTGTTCTTGCGGCGGGAGTCCATACATCTACCCAGTGGGCTGTCACAGTCATATAGTCCTGAGTCTGCCCTGCTCCACTTGTCCACATGTCCGTGGTTAAGTGGACATTGGGTACAACTGCATTTTTTAGGACACTGGTGAGTCTTTTTCTGAGGTCTGTGTACATTTTCGGTATCGCCTGCCTAGAGAAATGGAACCTAGATGGTATTTGGTACCGGGGACACAGTACCTCAAACAAGTTTATAGTTGGCTCTGCAGTAATGATGGATACCGGAACCACGTTTCTCACCGCCCAGGATGCCAAGGCCTCAGTTATCCCCTTTGCAGCAGGATGACTGCTGTGATATTTCATCTTCCTCGCAAAGGACTGTTGGACAGTCAATTGCTTGGTGGAAGTAGTAAAAGTGGTCTTACGACTTCCCCTCTGGGATGACCATCGACTCCCAGCAGCAACAACAGCAGCGCCAGCAGCAGTAGGCGTTACACGCAAGGATGCATCGGAGGAATCCCAGGCAGGAGAGAACTCGTCAGAATTGCCAGTGACATGGCCTGCAGGACTATTGACATTCCTGGGGAAGGAGGAAATTGACACTGAGGGAGTTGGTGGGGTGGTTTGCGTGAGCTTGGTTACAAGAGGAAGGGATTTACTGGTCAGTGGACTGCTTCCGCTGTCGCCCAAAGTTTTTGAACTTGTCACTGACTTATGATGAATGCGCTGCAGGTGACGTATAAGGGAGGATGTTCCGAGGTGGTTAACGTCCTTACCCCTACTTATTACAGCTTGACAAAGGCAACACACGGCTTGACAAATGTTGTCCGCATTTCTGTTGAAATACTTCCACACCGAAGAGCTGATTTTTTTGGTATTTTGACCAGGCATGTCAATGGCCATATTCCTCCCACGGACAACAGGTGTCTCCCCGGGTGCCTGACTTAAACAAACCACCTCACCATCAGAATCCTCCTGGTCAATTTCCTCCCCAGCGCCAGCAACACCCATATCCTCCTCATCCTGGTGTACTTCAACACTGACATCTTCAATCTGACTATCAGGATCTGGACTGCGGGTGCTCCTTCCAGCACTTGCAGGGGGCGTGCAAATGGTGGAAGGCGCATGCTCTTCACGTCCAGTGTTGGGAAGGTCAGGCATCGCAACCGACACAATTGGACTCTCCTTGTGGATTTGTGATTTCGAAGAACGCACAGTTCTTTGCTGTGCTTTTGCCAGCTTAAGTCTTTTCATTTTTCTAGCGAGAGGCTGAGTGCTTCCATCCTCATGTGAAGCTGAACCACTAGCCATGAACATAGGCCAGGGCCTCAGCCGTTCCTTGCCACTCCGTGTGGTAAATGACATATTGGCAAGTTTACGCTTCTCCTCCGACGATTTTATTTTAGATTTTTGAGTCCTTTTTTTACTGATATTTGGTGTTTTGGATTTTACATGCTCTGTAATATGACATTGGGCATCGGCCTTGGCAGACGACGTTGATGGCATTTCATCGTCTCGGCCATGACTAGTGGCAGCAGCTTCAGCACGAGGTGGAAGTCGATCTTGATCTTTCCCTATTTTTGGAACCTCAACATTTTTGTTCTCCATATTTTAATAGGCACAACTAAAAGGCACCTCAGGTAAACAATGGAGATGGATGGATACTAGTATACTTATGAATGACGAGTGACTGCCGACACAGAGGTAGCTACAGCCGTGGACTACCGTACTGCGTCTGCTAGTATAGACTGGATGATAATGATATAAAAAATATATATATATATCACTACTGCAGGACAGGTATATATTATATAATGACGGACCTGCTGGACACTGTCAGCAGACTCCTAAACTACTAGTATGAAGAAGATAGAAAAAAAAAACCCCACCACAGGTAGGTAAACAATTATGGACGAGCGACTGCCGACACAGAGGTAGCTACAGCCGTGGACTACCGTACTGCGTCTGCTAGTATAGACTGGATGATAATGATATAAAAAATATATATATATATCACTACTGCAGGACAGGTATATATTATATAATGACGGACCTGCTGGACACTGTCAGCAGACTCCTAAACTACTAGTATGAAGAAGATAGAAAAAAAACCCACCACAGGTAGGTATACAATTATGGACGAGCACTGCCGACACAGATGTAGCTACAGCCGTGGACTACCGTACTGCGTCTGCTAGTATAGACTGGATGATAATGATATAAAAAATATATATATATCACTACTGCAGGACAGGTATATATTATATAATGACGGCCCTGCTGGACACTGTCAGCAGACTCCTAAACTACTAGTATGAAGAAGATAGAAAAAAAAAACCCCACCACAGGTAGGTAAACAATTATGGACGAGCGACTGCCGACACAGAGGTAGCTACAGCCGTGGACTACCGTACTGCGTCTGCTAGTATAGACTGGATGATAATGATATAAAAAATATATATATATATATCACTACTGCAGGACAGGTATATATTATATAATGACGGACCTGCTGGACACTGTCAGCAGACTCCTAAACTACTAGTATGAAGAAGATAGAAAAAAAAAACCCACCACAGGTAGGTATACAATTATGGACGAGCGACTGCCGACACAGAGGTAGCTACAGCCGTGGACTACCGTACTGCGTCTGCTAGTATAGACTGGATGATAATGATATAAAAAATATATATATATCACTACTGCAGGACAGGTATATGTTATATAATGACGGACCTGCTGGACACTGTCAGCAGACTCCTAAACTACTAGTATGAAGAAGATAGAAAAAAAAAAACCACCACAGGTAGGTATACAATTATGGACGAGCACTGCCGACACAGAGGTAGCTACAGCCGTGGACTACCGTACTGCGTCTGCTAGTATAGACTGGATGATAATGATATAAAAAATATATATATATCACTACTGCAGGACAGGTATATATTATATAATGACGGACCTGCTGGACACTGTCAGCAGACTCCTAAACTACTAGTATGAAGAAGATAGAAAAAAAAAACCCACCACAGGTAGGTATACAATTATGGACGAGCACTGCCGACACAGAGGTAGCTACAGCCGTGGACTACCGTACTGCGTCTGCTAGTATAGACTGGATGATAATGATATAAAAAATATATATATATCACTACTGCAGGACAGGTATATATTATATAATGACGGACCTGCTGGACACTGTCAGCAGACTCCTAAACTACTAGTATGAAGAAGATAGGAAAAAAAAAACCCACCACAGGTAGGTATACAATTATGGACGAGCTACTGCCGACACAGAGGTAGCTACAGCCGTGGACTACCGTACTGCGTCTGCTAGTATAGACTGGATGATAATGATATAAAAAAAAAATATATATATATATATCACTACTGCAGGACAGGTATGTATTATATAATGACGGACCTGCTGGACACTGTCAGCAGACTCCTAAACTACTAGTATGAAGAAGATAGGAAAAAAAAAACCACCACAGGTAGGTATACAATTATGGACGAGCACTGCCGACACAGACGTAGCTACAGCCGTGGACTACCGTACTGCGTCTGCTAGTATAGACTGGATGATAATGATATAAAAAATATATATATATCACTACTGCAGGTATATATTATAATATAATGAATGACGGACCTGCTGGACACTGTCTGTCAGCAGAATGCGTTTATAGAATAAAAAAAAAAACACCACACGAGTGTTTAACTTTTTCAGGCAGACAATATACTGGTGGTCACTGGTCAGTCACACTGGCAGCAAAAGTGTGCACTGTTATGTACTCCTGCTATAACTGCTCCCCAGTCTCCCCCACAATTAAGCTGTGTGAGCAGTGAGCACTCAGCACAGTCAGATATACATAGATGATATTATCAATCATGCAGCACACTGAGGCTGAGCACAGATATGGTATGTGACTGTGTATCGTTTTTTTTCAGGCAGAGAACGGATTTTTTGAATAATAAATAAAACTGGTGGTCACTAGTATAACTATCAGCAAAACTCTGCACTCTCTGAGTACTCCAGTCCTAATGCTCCCCAAAATTACTAAAATTAAATTACTAGTAAATCAAGTGTCTCACTCTCTATCTAAACGGAGAGGACGCCAGCCACGTCCTCTCCCTATCAATCTCAATGCACGTGTGAAAATGGCGGCGACGTGCGGCTCCTTATATAGAATCCGAGTCTCGCGATAGAATACGAGCCTCGCGAGAATCCGACAGCGGGATGATGACGTTCGGGCGCGCTCGGGTTAACCGAGCAAGGCGGGAAGATCCGAGTCTGCCTCGGACCCGTGTAAAAAGGCTGAAGTTCGGGGGGGGTTCGGATTCCGAGGAACCGAACCCGCTCATCTCTAGTAGTGACCCTTACACATAATGCCCACAGTAGTGCCCCTTACACACAATGCCCACAATAGTAGTGCCCCTTACACACAATGACCACAGTAGTACTGCTTATACACATAATGCCCACAGCAGTGCCCCTTATCCACATCTCTGCTTCTGTCCTTCCAGCAGCTCCATGTCCTGTATCCCTCTAGCAGCTTCCCCATCTGTCTTGTACCTCCAACCCACTCTCCTCGTGTCTTCAAGATGCACAGAGCCTGCTCCTCTTTGTAGCTCTACTTCACATACGCTGTGTCAGAAAAGGAGGCCACTGGTACCTGAGGAGGGGATGAATGCTGTGCAATAGACACACCGTGTGTGAGTACCAGGAGGAGTTGGCTGTAGATGGAGGTGGACCATGGAACCACCAGGACCTGAGGAAGGGAGAGATGGCTGCAGCTCATTAGTAACACTAGCGTAATCAATTAACGTTGTTGATGGGGCAGGCTTTTCTGTAGAAATTACTGTGCAGGGCAATGGAGGAGGTGGAACTAGTTCCCCCTACCATTACAGGTGGTGGAACTCAGATCCACCTCATCCCCCCCCCACTTTAACCTCTGTATATATATATATATATATATATATATATATATATATATATTAGAGATGTGCGGCGGGCACTTTTCGTGTTTTGTGTTATGGTTCTAATTCCCCGCTCGTGTTTTGGTTTTGGCTTGGTTTTGCCAAAACTACCCTTTCGTGTTTTGGTTGTGGATCTGGATGATTTTTGAAAAAAAAACTAAAAACTGCTAAAATCACAGAATTTGGGGGTAATTTTGCTCCTATGGAATTATTAACCACAATAACATTCATTTTCACTCATTTCCAGTCCATTCTGAATACCTCACACCTCACACTATTGTTTTTAGGCCAAAAGGTTGCGCTGTGGTAGCTGGATGACTAAGCTAAGTGACACAAGTGGGTGGCACAAACACGTGGCCCATCTAGGAGTGGCACTGCAGTGTCAGACAGGATGGCAGTTTTCAAAAATAGGCTCCAAAGAGCACATAATGCAAAGGAAAAAAGAGGTGCAAGATGGAATTGTCCTTTGCCACTCCCCCTTACGTTGTTTAAACGTTACATGAACAGTTTAATAAACTCATCATTTCAGCGATAGGTGGTCCCCCTGGAAAAAGCTGGCCAAGTTCTCCGAATCATAGCTAGCTACCACATACCACCTCCATATTTGATGACTTTTCACATTATAAGAAGAGGCAAGAAGAGAGGACAGTGTCAATAAGGTGATTAAAAATTAGAGAGGCACACGCAATCAGGAACAACACACAGGCTTTCACCTCCACTCCTATCTTGGTGTGGAACAGAAAGGACTTTAACCAAGCAAATATATAATTACCACATTACTGGACAAACTGAAAAACTAGGGGCCAAAGCCTCTGAATTTGTACCTCTTCTCCATTTTCAGGGATTATGATAATCTTGGATTTAATGCTGGGATGCAAATAAACTGGTGTGTACCACAGTATCAAGATTGGATATTTTCCGCTCCACGGAGTCAGGAGACTTATTTTGTGAAAAAATTGTAATTGCATTTTTATTTACATATTTTGTGGCAGATGCCTTATTTTCGTTTTTCACAGCTCCCAGTTACACGCATGTGAGCATACCTGGGTATCCCAGTTACACGCATGTGAGCATACCTGTGTGTATTTATTCATATTTTATTTTTAAATAAAGCAGCCTCTTAGATGTTTTAGCAGCCCCTTGTGAGCCCCCACAGCAGCCCCTGGTTGAGCAAGTTGAGTTTGGTGGGTTCGGTACAGTACTAAGCTGGACTGTGCAGTGAATGTTTTGTTATTGAGCCCCTGCCCTAGTGAAGCTTACCACTCTGGTCGAAACTCATTTCATATTACAAGTAGGACTGTGGGAAGAAGCATCTGTGCCACCAGCATGCCTCAGCTTGGCAAGCCAGACATCTTACTGTCTGTAAGCCACCATGAGACTCCATACTGGGCCCTTATTCAGTAACTGTTTGTGCCTCACAGGAGCTCCTGGCCCATCTAGTGCTGTAGTGCAATGGAAAGCTGATGCAATGCAAGATCACTGAAACTCTGTTCTTCTAAAACTGTAAGGTCTTGCGATAACCCTACGCAGACCAACATTGTACAATTATTAAGGAGACAACATTTACAAAATAAAGGAAAAGACCCCTGTACAACGAATGTGCATCTTGTAAATAATTCCAAAAATAGGATTTTTATTCCTTTCCTTGTAGTCCGTAGAGGATACTGGGGTCCATTAAGTACCATGGGTATAGACAGGTCCACTAGGAGCCATGGGCACTTTAATAATTTGATACTGTGAAACTGTGCCCAAGGAGATGGACATACTTTGAGAGAAGAATAGATAAGGATAGTGATGAGATTCAGAACCAGCACACACAACAAGAGGAAAGCCAAGTTAACCAAACTTGAAACAGGAACAGCAACAGCTGAGCCAACATTACTTAACAAAGTAACAGTGCAGGAAGAACAAAGCACTGGGCGGGCGCCCAGTATCCTCTACGGACTAAGAGAAAAGGATTTACCGGTAGGTAATTAAAATCCAATTTTCTCTTATGTCCTAGAGTAATCTGGGGTACACTTAGTACCATGGGGATGTACCAAAGCTCCCAAACTGGGTGGGAGAGTGCTGAGGTTCCTGCAGAACTGATTGACCAAACTGAAGGTCCTCAGAGGCCAATGTATCGAACTTGTAGAACCTAGCAAATGTGTTTGAAACTGACCAAGTAGCTGCTTGGCAGAGCTGTAAAGCCAAGACACCCCGGGCAGCCACCCAGGAAGAACCCACCGACCTAGTAGAGTGGGCCTGTACAGATATTGGACATGGCAAACCTGCCGTGGAATAAGCATGCTGGATAGTAAGTCTGATCCAGCGTGCAATTGTCTGCTTTGAAGCAGGACACCCAATCTTATTGGAATCACAAAGAACAAACAGGGAGTCCGTCTTTCACATTTGACAAGCTGTTTTTTTCACATACACCATCAAAGACTTTGAAGTACAGTAGCAGAGGTGTCTGTGACAACCGGAACCACAATAGGTTGATTGATGTGAAATGCGGTCACCACTTCAAGAAGAAATTGCTGACGAGTTCTGAGTTCAGCTCTGTCCTCATGGAAAATTAAATATGGACTTTTGTGAGACAAGGCCCCCAGCTCCGACACACGTCTTGCTGAAGCCAAGGCCAACAGTGTGATGGTCTTCCACGTTAGATATTTTACGTCTACATCCTGTAACTGTTCAAACCAGGCCAATTGGAGGAACTGCAGCACCAAATTGAGATCCCAAGGTGCCGTAGGAGGCACAAAGGAAGCTTGGATGTGCAGAACACCTTGTTCCCCTTGTTTAGTAGATGAGGTGGAACTGAAGCAATGACCTGAGTCTGTACCAGTTTTTGGATTGCATGCTGTAAAGTTATACTTGCCTCTTGTGAAACGTGCAAGCCTAATTTGAAGAATCTGTGAGTTGGGAGCTCTTGGAACTCCAGTCTGTAGCCCTGGGAAATAAGATCTATGACCCAGGGATCCTGGCACGAATTGACCAGATCTGACTGAAGAATTGTAGTCGGGCTCACACCTGACAGCCTTCCAGGCATTGCGGTCAGCCGTCATGCTGAAGTCTTTGAGGAAGCAGAGCCTGAACTCTGTTCCTGAGCAGCTGCAGTTGCTGGTTTGCGTGGTTTACCTCTTATGCCGCTGGAGGACGTAGAAGGACCTCTGGATTTGCCCTTGAACTTGGCAGTCCAAAAGAACTGTAACTTAGAAGCTGAATAAGTCTTCTTGGTTGGGGGGGCTGCGCATGAAGGAAGATATGTAGATTTACCCGCAGTAGCTGTGGCGATCCATTTGTCTAGTTCATCTCCAAACAAGGCCTCTCCTGTGAATGGTAGGCCTTCCACGCCATTCCTGGAGTCCGCGTCAGCAGTCCACAGGAGTAGCCACAAGCCCCTGTGTGCCGACACTGCCATAGTGGTGGTGCGTGCGTTAAGCACGCCTATTTCCTTTATGGCTTCCACCATAAAGTTCGCAGAGTCCTGTATATGCTGCAGGAGTAAGACAACATCCCCCCTAGATAAAGAATCGAACCTCTCAATTAGGTTACCTGACCATTTCGCAATGGCTTTAGTGATCCACGCATATGCAATAGTGGGTCCTTGGACCACCCTAACAGCTGTGTACAATGATTTGAGTGTAGTCTCAATTTTTCGATCAGCCATGTCTTTTAGGGAGGCTGCACCAGGAACAGGCAATACAATTTTACGTGACAGCCTAGAGACTGATGCGTCCACTATCGGTGGATTTACCCATTTTTTCCTATCCTCCAGAGGAAAAGATGAGAGCAACATTTTAGGGATCTGAAACTTCTTATCAGTATTAACCCATGGTTCTTCAAACAGGGTATTCAATTTCTTTGACACAGGAAAAGTAACTGAGGACTTCTTCTTTACATTAAAATAAGATTCCTCACACTCTTCTGACACCTTATCAGGAATATGCAGACCATTTCTGATAGCCTCTACAGGGCCGAAAATAGGATTTTTGGCACCCGGGGCAAGGCAGTCATTTAGCGCTCCCCCCCCCCAAAAAAAAAGAAAAAAAGAAACAAAGAGAAACATTACATTAAAAATTAAGAAATAAAATGAAAGAAAATTCCCAACCTACGCCGCACAGTAGTGCATCCTTATTCACATTAGATAGTAAGCTCTCACGAGCAGGGCCCTCTTCCCTCATGTGCTTATCCTTTTCTTACTTTAATAATCCTCAACTGCCCAAATCAAGCAGTTTTTTTGGCCACCTGGAACTTCTGTCATTTACTGGTGTAGTTATGCTTAGTTACCCTGTACTTGTCCTAAATTGTCATCAACTGTAAGTCACTGTTTTCCTGTTTTGATTATGTGCATATGTACTCTGTAATTGGGCGCTGCGGAACCCTTGTGGCGCCATATAAATAAAGGATAATAATAATAATAGTAGTACCCCTCATTAACATTATACAGAATATACACTGCTCAAAAAAATAAAGGGAACACTAAAATAACACATCCTAGATCTGAATGAATGAAATATTCTTATTAAATACTTTGTTCTTTACATAGTTGAATGTGCTGACAACAAAATCACACAAAAATGATCAATGGAAATCAAATTTATTAACCCATGGAGGTCTAGATTTGGAGACACACTCAAAATTAAAGTGGAAAACCACACTACAGGCTGATCCAACTTTGATGTAATGTCCTTAAAACAAGTCAAAATGAGGCTCAGTAGTGTGTGTGGCCTCCACGTGCCTGTATGACCTCCCTACAATGCCTGGGCATGCTCCTGATGAGGCGGCGGATGGTCTCCTGAGGGATCTCCTCCCAGACATGGACTAAAGCATCCGCCAACTCCTGGACAGTCTGTGGTGAAACGTGGCGTTGGTGGATGGAGCGAGACATGATGTCCCAGATGTGCTCAATTGGATTCAGGTCTGAGGAATGGGCGGGCCAGTCCATAGCATCAATGCCTTCGTTTTGCAGGAACTGCTGACACTCTCCAGCCACATGAGGTCTAGCATTGTTTTGCATTAGGAGGAACCCAGGGCCAACCGCACCAGCATATGGTCTCACAAGGGGTCTGAGGATCTCATCTCGGTACCTAACGACAGTCAGGCTACCTCTGGCGAGCACATGGAGGGCTGTGCGGCCCCCTAAAGAAATGCCACCCCACACCATTACTGACCCACTGCCAAACCGGTCATGCTGGAGCATGTTGCAGGCAGCAGAACGTTCTCCTTGGCATCTCCAGACTCTGTCACATGTGCTCAGTGAGAACCTGCTTTCATCTGTGAAGAGCACAGGGCGTCAGTGGCGAATTTGACAATCTTGGTGTTCTCTGGCAAATGCCAAACGTCCTGCACGGTGTTGGGCTGTAAGCACAACCCCCACCTGTGGACATCGGGCCCTCATACCACCCTCATGGAGTCTGTTTCTGATCGTTTGAGTAGACACATGCACGTTTGTGGCTTGCTGGAGGTCATTTTGCAGGGCTCTGGCAGTGCTCCTCCTGTTCCTCCTTGCACAAAGGCGGAGGTAGCGGTCCTGCTGCTGGGTTGTTGCCCTCCTACGGCCTCATCCACGTCTCCTGATGTACTGGCCTGTCTCCTGGTAGCGCCTCCATGCTCTGGACACTACGCTGACAGACACAGCAAACCCTCTTGCCACAGCTCGCATTTGATGTGCCATCCTGGATGAGCTGCACTACCTGAGCCACTTGTGTGGGTTGTAGACTCCGTCTCATGCTACCACTAGAGTGAAGGCACCGCCAGCTTTCAAAAGTGACCAAAACATCAGCCGGAAAGCATAGGAGCTGAGAATTGGTCTGTGGTCACCACCTGCAGAACAACTCCTTTATTGGGGGTGTCTAATTGCCTATAATTCCCACCTGTTGTCTATTCCATTTGCACAACAGCATGTGAAATTGATTGTCAATCAGTGTTGCTTCCTAATTGGACAGTTTGATTTCACAGAGGTGTGACTGACTTGGAGTTACATTGTGTTGTTTAAGTGTTCCCTTTATTTTTTTGAGCAGTGTATATATATATATATATAATATATATAGGGGATGCAGTTATGTGACTGGCGGTCGAGAGACCACCAGTCACTATACCGACACCCCAAACAGTGAACAGCCCGCCCCTCGGCATACTAACCAACAGGCATTATTCCACAAAACCCCAAGAGTGGGAATAAAACCTGTGGCGAGCGCAGCTTGCCACCAAGAAAGCAAGGAGCTTTTTGTGCTCGCCCCCCCGCCAGCCAGCTAATAACCGGGTTCCCGGCGGTCTCCCAACCACCGGTCACATGAACCCTACCCATACAATATATTTCAGCAAACGAGATGCGGCACTCACGGGTTCTAATGTTAGCTGTGTGCAGCAGGTTTTCCTGGCTTGTCAACGTTTCATTAATTTAAATAAACAAAATTTATATGAATAAATGAAACATTGACAAGCCAGGAAAACCTGCTGCACACAGCTAACATTAGAACCCGTGAGTGCCGCATCTCGTTTGCTGGACATTTTACTTGATGGCACCCGGGCACACTTCCACATGTACAGGCATTTTATATATATATATATATATATATATATATATATATATAGATATAGTTTTTTGCTGGTTGTATATATATATATATAAAAATTTTATATATATATATATATATATATATATATAAACACACAGTATAAACACAGTATGTGTATACACAGTACAAGGTAGTGATCCCCTTGGTGAAGAGGAACACTCCGCTGTACAAGAAACACACTCTTTGCCTGACATAATGTAAATGTGACAGGGCCGTAACTACGTGTGTGCCAAGTGGGCTTGGCACACAGTGCAGTTGCCCTGAGGGCGCACGGCCAGTGGCATGTAATGAGTCAAACCACATCTCCATCAGAATCCTCATCGTCAATATCCTCCTCATCCTGGTGTACATGGTGACATCCTCAATCTCAATATCAGCAACTGGACTGGCGGTGCTCTTCCCAGCACTTGCAGAGGGTGTGCAAATGGTGGTAGGAGGCTCCTCTTCCCATACAGTGTTGGGAAGGTCAGGGCTAGATATCGCAACCGCGGACACAGTTGGACTCTCCTTGGGGATTTGTGATATCTCTGAACGTACAGTTGTTTCCCGTACTTTAGCAAGCTTTATTTTTCAATTTTTCGGGAGGGAGGAAGGCTTCCATCTTCATGAGAAGCCAAACCACCAGTCATGAACATAGGCCAAGGCCTTAGCCTTTCCTTGCCACTTCATGTTGTGAATGGCATTTTGACAATTTTACGTTTCTCATCAGATAATTTCTATCTTTTTTTTCTGGTTATTAATTTTTGCTTCTTGGAAAGTTTGTGCAGTCAAAGCAAGCTCAGGACTTACTCACCCACTGCGATGATCCGGCTTGGAGCTGACGTCAGGAACCCTCCTCTTCAACGGCTAGACATGCCTGCGTTTTTCCGGACACTGCTCAAAAACGGTGAGTTGCCGCCCAGGTCCGCCTTCTGCCTGTCAATCTTCTTGCGTTCGCCGCTGAGAACGGCTTCTTCGTAAGGTCCGTCGCTCCGTGGCATCAGCCGTCACCGGTGACCAACGCGCCTGTGCATTGCCACCCGCGCGCATGTGCAGTTCAGACCCCTTTGCACGGCTGCAAGAAATTGCAGCGTGCGGACAGGTCGGAATAACCCCCAGTGCCCCTTTATTTTTATAGCAACAGAACATTGCCCCTTTATATTTACAGCACCCCTGCATTTTTACAGCATACAGGACAGTGCCAGTGTTACTTTATTTTTAACAACACCCCTGTATTTTTACAGCATACAGGACAGGGCCAGTGTTCCTTTTTTTTTACAACACCCCTGCATTTTCACAGCATACAAGGCAGGGACACAGCACCCCTGTATTTTCACAGCACCTCTGTATTTTTACAACACCCCTGTATTTTTACAGCATACAGCTCAGGGCCAGTGTTCCTCTATTTTTACAACACCCCTGTATTTTTTTACAGCATACAGGACAGGGCCAGTGTTCCTTTGTTTTTTTTATAACACGCTTTTTTTTTTTTTTTTGCAGCATACAGGACAGGGCCAGTGTTCCTTTATTTTTACAAAACCCCTGTATTTTTAGGTTCCAGTATGAATGGTCGACAGTCATTAGGTCGACCACTATTGGTTGACATTTACATGACCTTATCTCTCTTCACATTCCCACCCGTCCTCTTCGGTCTGCTAATGCACGCCGTCTCTCCTGCCAACTAATTACCTCCTCCCACTCCTACCTTCAAGATTTTGCACGTGCTGCTCCCTTACTCTGGAATTCTCCCCATCCGACTCTCCAACTCTCTACAAAACTTCAAACGGGCTCTCAAGACCCACTTCTTCACCAAACCCAGCCAACTCTCCTCCTAACCCTCTTGTCTATGCTCACTGTCTACCCCTTCTGTGTCACCCCGGTCTGTCAGCCCTTCACCTTTTAGACTGTAAGCTGGTAAGAGCAGTGACTTCTTTTCTCATGTGCCTTTCCTTTTCTTACTTACACTATCTTATACTCCATACTCCCTTTGATGACACCTAACCCCGGGATTTCTGTACCAGTCCTATATTGTCCTGTACTGTAAGTGCGGTTTTCTTGTTTGCTCATTTGATTATGTAGTGTGTAATGGGCACTGCGGATCCCTTGTGGCGCCATATAAATAAAGGATAATAATAATAATAATAATAATAATAATAATGGTCGACATGGACACATGGTCGACACATGAAAATGGTCGACACATGACAGTTCGACACATGAAAAGGTTGACATGGATTTTTGAACTGTTTTTGGTGCCATTTTTTCCGTAACATAACCAGGAACCCCAATTAGTGTACCGCATCCCCTTGCATGGCGAGCGACTTCGGGCATTCCCAATCGTAGTCCACGTGGATGGTAAAGTATGAAAAATGTAAAAATCTATTTTTTTTTCCAAAAAATGCGTCAAGCGCTTAAACCCGAATAAAGTAATGGGTGTGATCGTGAAGAGACCCGTTTGGATGCTCGCGGGTAGTGAGCTGAAATGAAGTTGTTGAGCCCGTCAGCGGTAAAATTAGAATACCACCAGCGGGCGTGATATATCTTTACCCACCATCTACACTCTTAAGCCATTAATGAACTACCAAAGAGATAAAAATCTCAAAACCTTTCTAGTTCCTCTAACACAGGGGTGGCCAAACAGTCGATCGCGATCCACCGCCCATCCACCCGAGGCGAGGAGAGCGCAGCGCGCGCTTCTCCTGCCTGCCGCCTTGCCCCTCAGTCTAGTCTCCGGCAGTGACGGTGGAGTGTATAGCTCAAATCAGGCGCCGGTTCATTAGCCAATGAGAGCTCGCGGACCGGCGCCTGATTTGAGATATACACTCCGCCGTCATCGCCGGAGACCAGACTGAGAGGCAGGGCGGCAGGCTGGAGAGGCGCGCGCTGCGCTCTCCACACACAGCGGTGAGCAGTACTGTCGGGGCATATGTGGCACTGTGGGGGCATATCTGGCACTGTAGAGACATATCTGTATCTGGCACTATGGGGCATATGTGGCACTGTGGGGGCATATGTGGCACTGTGGGGTCATATGTGGCACTGTGGGGGCATGGCACTGTGGGGGCATATCTGTATCTGGCACTGTGGGGGCATATCTGGCACTGTGGGGTCAAATCTAGCACTGTGGGCACATGGCACTGTGGGGTCATATCTGTATCTGGACTGTGGGGGCATATCTGACACTGTGGGGTCATATGTGGCACTATGGGGGCATGGCACTGTGGGGGCATATCTGTATCTGGCACTGTGGGGTCACATCTGGCACTGTGGGGGCATATTTGGCACTGTGGGCACATGGCACTGTGGGGGCATATCTGTATTTGGCACTGTGGGGGCATATCTGGCACTCTGGGGGCATATTTGGCACTGTGGGGGCATATGTGTATCTGGCACTGTGGGGGCATATCTGGCACTGTGGGGGCATATGTGTATCTGGCACTGTGGGGACATACTGTATCTGGCACTGTGGGGGCATATCTGTATCTGGCACTGTGGGGATATACTGTATCTGACACTGTGGGGGCATATCTGTATCTGGCACTGTGGGGACATACTGTATCTGGCACTGTGGGGGCATATCTGTATCTGGCACTGTGGGGACATACTGTATCTGACACTGTGGGGGCATATCTGGCACTGTGGGCACATGGCACTGTGGGGGCATATCTGTATCTGGCATTGTGGGGGCATATCTGGCACTGTGGGGGCATATGTGTATCTGGCACTGTGGGGGCATATGTGTATCTGGCACTGTGTGGGCATATGTGTTTGAGGTTTTTACCTGTGGGGGCCCAATGTGTTATTTCGTGCGAGACAGTCATTACACTCTGTGCAGCACGGCTACGTCCCTTTTTTTGTTACACCACGCCAACTTTTTAAACCACGCCCACCTTTTGTTATGACACGCCCCCTTTTGGCGCACGCCTGCGGCTCGCGCTATTATCCCACCTAGGTAGATCACAAAAGCTTTTGAGCTTTAAAAGTAGATCGCCGACTCCAAAAGTCTGGCCACCCCTGCTGTAACACATGATACTGAAAAGGACACTTTTCGCTCAAAAAGTGGGACACTGTCCAAAAAAGGATGCTTCAAATGCATCACATGACTAACATGCACTAACTTGATATCAGGAGTTAAATGTAATGTAATCTTTCCTGTTTAGGAATTTTTTATTGTGTATGTTATTATATGCGCCTGTAATTTATTATACGTGGGCAAGACAGAACAGGAAACGAATGCACTATATCGTTCAGCTACAGTATCAAAAGAGCCTTATCTACAGGAATAAGTGATCAACCGGTGGCTGATCATTGGGCCTAATTCAGACTGGATCACTGCCGCAGCAGCGATCGCAGTCTAAAGCCATTTGGGGAGTGCACCCACGCAGCATGCACACTGTGCTGCACACCCCAGGATGCCCAATAAGATGCTAAAAGCAGAGGCGTAGGTGGTCATGGGGCGGGAGGGGGCAGAGGCGGTCATGGGGCGTGTCAACCGCGTTAGAACGCCGTTGGTGGGGCGTGGTCCAGACAACACAGGCGGGCCCGGATCGTTGCAGGGCCGGGCCACAGCAGCTGCGTAATGTCACACACCGCCGCTACGACCCGCAATGCAGCCGGTAGCCGCCTGTCAGTGAAGCTATACTTCACAGGCAGGGAGCTACTCGCCGGATGGCTGCAGTGCGATGCTTTCGCACCCATGTGGGGGTGGGGGAGCAGGGTCTGACATGCGGGCGGACTAGCCCAGTGCTGGGCGTCCCCCCGCATGTCTGAGTAACTGATCGTAGATGTGCTAAATTTAGCACATCTACGATCAGATCTGAATCCCCCCCAAACAGCTAAACTGAGACATTCTGTTAATTCCATTAAACATATTATAATTGATCATATTCCAATGCCGGCACGAGGTGGGGATTGTTCCAAGATGTTACTCAGACTGGAGACAAGATGGGTTTTCAAACTGAAAAGGGGAATCTTTTTGGACTCAATGAAGAACAAGATTTATCTTGTCTTCTTTATCTTGTCTTCTTTATTTTCACTGCAGTTTCTAATGACTATGTATATATTCCAGTTTTGATTTGACAATCTGTTTTTTAACTTTTTCATATTTCACTTTTTTTACGCTTTGGTTAGTCCTGCATAGATTGTGAATAATATACAATTGGGGAGTCCAACTGTTAAGAAACTTATGCTTAGATAATTAAGAATTCAACCCCAAGGTCATATTCAGCATTAAGCACACATTTCCCTAACATACACAATTCTCAAGGAGCCATCTGGATTTCCCGCAGATGAATTATGCAAGACTGAAGCATAGCCATGTGTTAAGTAAGAGTAGAGTGGCTGGCTGGAAGAGCGGTGGACAGGGTCGGACTGGCCCACAGGGGTACAGGGGAAACCACAGGTGGGCCCCACGGCCTGGGGGGCCCTCCTCCTCCTCTAGGGATCAGGTTCCAGACTGTGTTCTTGAATTATTCATTATACATATGTTACCTTATACTGCACAGGACTATGGTGTATTCTCTACAGTGCATTGCCAATATTTATCTTGTACATTATCATGCACGCACTAGCAGTATTTATATATTTGTCAAGGGGCCCAGCCCATGCACTCACTAATGGTTAAGCAAACCAATGTAGCAGCTGGCCACACCCCCTCGGGAGACTGACCACACCCCTAAACATGGGCCCCTACAACGACATTCCCCGGTGGGCCCTTCATGCCCCAGTCCGACGCTGGCGGTGGAGGATTTGTCCTATTGGGAGTTGTGCCATGTGACTCTGTTGTAGGGACACAGACAAGAGAAGACTCTTGGTGACCTCAGTAGATCTACTCAGTGGTGGAACTTAGTTTCCATTGACTTCAGACAGCAGAGCACACCAGATGATTTAAAACCCTGAAACCAACAAAGGACAATTATGGAGAGCTATCAAAGCTTGGAGAGAGTTAAAGTGGGGAGAGATAAAGTATCAAACAGCTCCTAACTGTCATTTCACAGGCTGTGTTTGAAAAATTAACATTTAAAGTTGATTGGTTGGTACTTTTTCTCTTTACACTTCTCTAAACTTCTCTCTTTTTTTCTCTAAACTTTGATAAATCTCCTCCTTAACACTGTAGATGTTACTTTCTATAAAGAAAAGGAACAGGTACAAAGAAACACCAGGGCTATATAATAGCAGACCACATCAAATAAAAATGTTGAATGTTTCTTCAACCTCTATCCCCATCACTGCCAGGCACCTGACTCGGTTCAATTCTGTGGTGCTTTCACCCAAGTAATTTCCTCTCTCCAGGAAGTAGATCTCGACAATGCACACCAGGCGTTCACTAAGCAGAACTCCTCCAAAACTGTAAACGAATTGTGGCAACTCAAATGACCACCAAAAGCAATGATAGCAAATGTGAATGGGTGAGGGCCACTGTTATAATACAGGTTGAGTATCCCTTATCCAAAATGCTTGGGACCAGAGGTATTTTGGATATCGGATTTTTCCGTATTTTGGAATAATTGCATACCATAATGATATATCATGGTGATGGGACCCAAGTCTAAGCATAGAATGCATTTATGTTTTATATACACCTCATACACACAGCCTGAAGGTAATTTTAGCCAATATTCTTTATAACTATGTGCATTAAACAAAGTGTATCTACATTCACACAATTCATTTATGTTTCATATACACCATATGTACACAGCCTGAAGGTCATTTAATACAATATTTTTAATAACTGTGTGTATTAAACAAAGTTTGTGTACATTGAGCCATCAAAAAACAAAAGTTTAATTATCTCACTCTCACTCAAAAAGTCCGTATTTCGGAATATTCCGTATTTCGGATATTTGGATATGGGATACTCAACCTGTATCAGAATTTGCTCACTTTTGGAATGCTCTGATGTAACTTCCTGGTTCCTCACTCCTCAGGCATGTTGGGAAATGTAGCCTTCAACACCTACGCCAGTATTTGAAAATCCCCACCATTGGTAAGCACCTCTTGGCTCAATTTCATGGTCCAGACCACTGTTTTACAGGTGAGCGGTGGATCTGGTTGTTGGTATCCGGTCTCTAGGTTGACCACACTTAGGTCGACAATGTCTAGGTCAACCACTATTGGTCGTCAGTAACTAGGTCGACAGGGTTTCTGGGTCGACATTTTCTAGGTCGACAGGTCAAAAGGTCGACATGAGTTTTTTTTAAAAAAATTCTTTTTTTTTTACTTTTTCATACTTTCCGATCCATGTGGACTACGATTGGGAATAGTAACCTGAGCCGAGCGCAGCGAGGCACCGTGCCCGAAGCATGGCGAGCGAAGCGAGCCATGCGAGGGGACACGGTGCTCTAACTGGGGTTCCCCGTCACTGTACGGAGAAACCAACACAAAAAAACAAAAAAAAAACTAATGTCGACCTTTTGACTCGTCGACCTAGAACATGTCGACCTAGAAACCCTGTCGACCAATAGTAGTCGACCTAGACACTGTCCTTCAATACCACACCCCTGGTTGTTACAGACACAATTGCGCAACAGATGGCATTAAATAAGCTTTTATCTATGCATTATGGATGGAGCTAGTGGTAAATATTTTATTACTCATTTAAATTGTTGGAAAAAATTAGTAGATAATTTGTGGTCCTATATTAAAGAAACCTTTGCATGTGACCTTGTAATAAGATTTTTTTGCTGCTGTATACTGTATACTGAATTTCTGGTTCCTAGTCTATAGACGACTGGAACAAAACAAAGTCGCCCTGACTGACCCTGACTGAACATAACAAAGCAAGAAACCCTTGTGGTTAATGATATAACATTTGTGTATGTCACCAGCTGTCACTTAGGGCTGAGCAAGTTCCCATAACTCTGCCCAGACACGGTTTCCAGAAATCACAGAGGACTTTACCTCTGTATCCTACTGAGCTTTTCCTGCAGGATACAATCTGACAGAGGTCTCAATGCCAAGTAGCAAACACTCCATCTATAGAGCCTCTGGCAGGAACAGGCTCAGTGCAAAGCACAAAAAAATTGTGTATTATTTAACCCTCGCTGTTGATTGTTCTGTAATTGTATGAAAGGAAAACGTGCACTGTTGCGGATATTTTAAAATAGATTTCGAGGACACAGCTTTATTCACAACAATACTGTTCGATGGAACTTGGAAAAGTACAATCCCTGTAATGTCACGTTTGTTGAGTTAAATTATAACTAGAGATGTGCACTTGAAATTTTTCGGGTTTTGT
Source organism: Pseudophryne corroboree (assembly GCF_028390025.1). Taxonomy (NCBI): domain Eukaryota; kingdom Metazoa; phylum Chordata; class Amphibia; order Anura; family Myobatrachidae; genus Pseudophryne; species Pseudophryne corroboree. The sequence goes on along the minus strand of NC_086446.1, from coordinate 783,391,891 downwards.
GTTTTGGTTTTGGGTTCGGTTCCGCTGCCGTGTTTTGGGTTCGACCGCGTTTTGGCAAAACCTCACCGAATTTTTTTTGTCGGATTCGGGTGTGTTTTGGATTCGGGTGTTTTTTTCAAAAAACACTAAAAAACAGCTTAAATCATAGAATTTGGGGGTCATTTTGATCCCAAAGTATTATTAACCTCAAAAACCATAATTTTCACTCATTTTCAGTCTATTCTGAACACCTCACACCTCACAATATTATTTTTAGTCCTAAAATTTGCACCGAGGTCGCTGGATGACTAAGCTAAGCGACCCTAGTGGCCGACACAAACACCTGGCCCATCTAGGAGTGGCACTGCAGTGTCACGCAGGATGGCCCTTCCAAAAAACACTCCCCAAACAGCACATGACGCAAAGAAGAAAAAAAGAGGCGCAATGAGGTAGCTGTGTGAGTAAGATAAGCGACCCTAGTGGCCGACACAAACACCTGGCCCATCTAGGAGTGGCACTGCAGTGTCACGCAGGATGGCCCTTCCAAAAAACACTCCCCAAACAGCACATGACGCAAAGAAGAAAAAAAGAGGCGCAATGAGGTAGCTGTGTGAGTAAGATAAGCGACCCTAGTGGCCGACACAAACACCTGGCCCATCTAGGAGTGGCACTGCAGTGTCACGCAGGATGGCCCTTCCAAAAAACACTCCCCAAACAGCACATGACGCAAAGAAGAAAAAAAGAGGCGCAATGAGGTAGCTGTGTGAGTAAGATAAGCGACCCTAGTGGCCGACACAAACACCTGGCCCATCTAGGAGTGGCACTGCAGTGTCACGCAGGATGGCCCTTCCAAAAAACACTCCCCAAACAGCACATGACGCAAAGAAGAAAAAAAGAGGCGCAATGAGGTAGCTGTGTGAGTAAGATAAGCGACCCTAGTGGCCGACACAAACACCTGGCCCATCTAGGAGTGGCACTGCAGTGGCACGCAGGATGGCCCTTCCAAAAAACACTCCCCAAACAGCACATGACGCAAAGAAGAAAAAAAGAGGCGCAATGAGGTAGCTGTGTGAGTAAGATAAGCGACCCTAGTGGCCGACACAAACACCTGGCCCATCTAGGAGTGGCACTGCAGTGGCACGCAGGATGGCCCTTCCAAAAAACACTCCCCAAACAGCACATGACGCAAATAAAAATGAAAGAAAAAAGAGGTGCAAGATGGAATTGTCCTTGGGCCCTCCCACCCACCCTTATGTTGTATAAACAGGACATGCACACTTTAACCAACCCATCATTTCAGTGACAGGGTCTGCCACACGACTGTGACTGAAATGACGGGTTGGTTTGGACCCCCACCGAAAAAGAAGCAATTAATCTCTCCTTGCACAAACTGGCTCTACAGAGGCAAGATGTCCACCTCATCATCATCCTCCGATATATCACCGTGTACATCCCGCTCCTCACAGATTATCAATTTGTCCCCACTGGTATCCACCATCTCAGCTCCCTGTGTACTACTTTGTGGAGGCAATTGCTGCAGGTCAATGTCTCCACGGAGGAATTGATTATAATTCATTTTAATGAACATCATCTTCTCCACATTTTCTGGAAGTAACCTCGTACGCCGATTGCTGACAAGGTGAGCGGCGGCACTAAACACTCTTTCGGAGTACACACTTGTGGGAGGGCAACTTAGGTAGAATAAAGCCAGTTTGTGCAAGGGCCTCCAAATTGCCTCTTTTTCCTGCCAGTATAAGTACGGACTGTCTGACGTGCCTACTTGGATGCGGTCACTCATATAATCCTCCACCATTCTTTCAATGGGGAGAGAATCATATGCAGTGACAGTAGACGACATGTCCGTAATCGTTGTCAGGTCCTTCAGTCCGGACCAGATGTCAGCATCAGCAGTCGCTCCAGACTGCCCTGCATCACCGCCAGCGGGTGGGCTCGGAATTCTGAGCCTTTTCCTCGCACCCCCAGTTGCGGGAGAATGTGAAGGAGGAGATGTTGACAGGTCGCGTTCCGCTTGACTTGACAATTTTGTCACCAGCAGGTCTTTGAACCCCAGCAGACTTGTGTCTGCCGGAAAGAGAGATCCAAGGTAGGTTTTAAATCTAGGATCGAGCACGGTGGGCAAAATGTAGTGCTCTGATTTCAACAGATTGACCACCCGTGAATCCTTGTTAAGCGAATTAAGGGCTCCATCCACAAGTCCCACATGCCTAGCGGAATCGCTCTGTGTTAGCTCCTCCTTCAATGTCTCCAGCTTCTTCTGCAAAAGCCTGATGAGGGGAATGACCTGACTCAGGCTGGCAGTGTCTGAACTGACTTCACGTGTGGCAAGTTCAAAAGGTTGCAGAACCTTGCACAACGTTGAAATCATTCTCCATTGCGCTTGAGACAGGTACATTCCACCTCCTATATCGTGCTCAATTGTATAGGCTTGAATGGCCTTTTGCTGCTCCTCCAACCTCTGAAGCATATATAGGGTTGAATTCCACCTCGTTACCACTTCTTGCTTCAGATGATGGCAGGGCAGGTTCAGGCGTTTTTGGTGGTGCTCCAGTCTTCTGTACGTGGTGCCTGTCCTCCGAAAGTGTCCCGCAATTCTTCTGGCCACCGACAGCATCTCTTGCACGCCCCTGTCGTTTTTTAAAAAATTCTGCACCACCAAATTCAAGGTATGTGCAAAACATGGGACGTGCTGGAATTTGCCCATATTTAATGCACACACAATATTGCTGGCATTGTCCGATGCCACAAATCCACAGGAGAGTCCAATTGGGGTAAGCCATTCCGCGATGATCTTCCTCAGTTGCCGTAAGAGGTTTTCAGCTGTGTGCGTATTCTGGAAACCGGTGATACAAAGCGTAGCCTGCCTAGGAAAGAGTTGGCGTTTGCGAGATGCTGCTACTGGTGCCGCTGCTGCTGTTCTTGCGGCGGGCGTCCATACATCTACCCAGTGGGCTGTCACAGTCATATAGTCCTGACCCTGCCCTGCTCCACTTGTCCACATGTCCGTGGTTAAGTGGACATTGGGTACAACTGCATTTTTTAGGACACTGGTGAGTCTTTTTCTGACGTCCGTGTACATTCTCGGTATCGCCTGCCTAGAGAAGTGGAACCTAGATGGTATTTGGTAACGGGGGCACACTACCTCAACAAATTGTCTAGTTCCCTGTGAACTAATGGCGGATACCGGACGCACGTCTAACACCAACATAGTTGTCAAGGCCTCAGTTATCCGCTTTGCAACAGGATGACTGCTGTGATATTTCATCTTCCTCGCAAAGGACTGTTGGACAGTCAATTGCTTGGTGGAAGTAGTAAAAGTGGGCTTACGACTTCCCCTCTGGGATGACCATCGACTCCCAGCAGCAACAACAGCAGCGCCAGCAGCAGTAGGCGTTACACGCAAGGATGCATCGGAGGAATCCCAGGCAGGAGAGGACTCGTCAGAATTGCCAGTGACATGGCCTGCAGGACTATTGGCATTCCTGGGGAAGGAGGAAATTGACACTGAGGGAGTTGGTGGGGTGGTTTGCGTGAGCTTGGTTACAAGAGGAAGGGATTTACTGGTCAGTGGACTGCTTCCGCTGTCGCCCAAAGTTTTTGAACTTGTCACTGACTTATTATGAATGCGCTGCAGGTGACGTATAAGGGAGGATGTTCCGAGGTGGTTAACGTCCTTACCCCTACTTATTACAGCTTGACAAAGGCAACACACGGCTTGACAAATGTTGTCCGCATTTCTGGTGAAATACTTCCACACCGAAGAGCTGATTTTTTTGGTATTTTCACCAGGCATGTCAACGGCCCTATTCCTCCCACGGACAACAGGTGTCTCCCCGGGTGCCTGACTTAAACAAACCACCTCACCATCAGAATCCTCCTGGTCAATTTCCTCCCCAGCGCCAGCAACACCCATATCCTCCTCATCCTGGTGTACTTCAACACTGACATCTTCAATCTGACTATCAGGAACTGGACTGCGGGTGCTCCTTCCAGCACTTGCAGGGGGCGTGCAAATGGTGGAAGGCGCATGCTCTTCACGTCCAGTGTTGGGAAGGTCAGGCATCGCAAACGACACAATTGGACTCTCCTTGTGGATTTGGGATTTCGAAGAACGCACAGTTCTTTGCGGTGCTTTTGCCAGCTTGAGTCTTTTCATTTTTCTAGCGAGAGGCTGAGTGCTTCCATCCTCATGTGAAGCTGAACCACTAGCCATGAACATAGGCCAGGGCCTCAGCCGTTCCTTGCCACTCCGTGTGGTAAATGGCATATTGGCAAGTTTACGCTTCTCCTCCGACAATTTTATTTTAGATTTTGGAGTCCTTTTTTTACTGATATTTGGTGTTTTGGATTTTACATGCTCTGTACTATGACATTGGGCATCGGCCTTGGCAGACGACGTTGCTGGCATTTCATCGTCTCGGCCATGACTAGTGGCAGCAGCTTCAGCACGAGGTGGAAGTGGATCTTGATCTTTCCCTAATTTTGGAACCTCAACATTTTTGTTCTCCATATTTTAATAGGCACAACTAAAAGGCACCTCAGGTAAACAATGGAGATGGATGGATACTAGTATACTTATGGATGGACCAGCGACTGCCGACACAGAGGTAGCTACAGCCGTGGACTACCGTACTGTGTCTGCTGCTAATATAGACTGGATGATAATGAGATGAAATTAATATATATATATATATAATATCACTAGTACTGCAGCCGGACAGGTATATATATTTATTATGTAATGACTGATGACGGACCTGCTGGACACTGTCAGCTCAGCAGCACCGCAGACTGCTACAGTAAGCTACTATAGTAGTATGTATCAAGAAGAAAGAAAAAAAAAACAAACACGGGTAGGTGGTATACAATTATGGATGGACCAGCGACTGCCGACACAGAGGTAGCTACAGCCGTGGACTACCGTACTGTGTCTGCTGCTAATATAGACTGGATGATAATGAGATCAAATTAATATATATATATAAAATCACTAGTACTGCAGCCGGACAGGTATATATATATTTATTATGTAATGACTGATGACGGACCTGCTGGACACTGAAAGCTCAGCAGCACCGCAGACTGCTACACTAAGCTACTATAGTAGTATGTATCAAGAAGAAAGAAAAAAAAAAAAAAACACGGGTAGGTGGTATACAATTATGGATGGACCAGCGACTGCCGACACAGAGGTAGCTACAGCCGTGGACTACCGTACTGTGTCTGCTGCTAATATAGACTGGATGATAATGAGATGAAATAATATATATATATATATATATATATATAAAATATCACTAGTACTGCAGCCGGACAGGTATATATATTTATTATGTAATGACTGATGATGGACCTGCTGGACACTGTCAGCTCAGCAGCACCGCAGACTGCTACAGTAAGCTACTATAGTAGTATGTATCAAGAAGAAAGAAAAAAAAAAAAAACACGGGTAGGTGGTATACAATTATGGATGGACCAGCGACTGCCGACACAGAGGTAGCTACAGCCGTGGACTACCGTACTGTGTCTGCTGCTAATATAGACTGGATGATAATGAGATGAAATTAATATATATATATATATATATATAATATCACTAGTACTGCAGCCGGACAGGTATATATATTTATTATGTAATGACTGATGACGGACCTGCTGGACACTGTCAGCTCAGCAGCACCGCAGACTGCTACAGTAAGCTACTATAGTAGTATGTATCAAGAAGAAAGAAAAGAAAAAAAACACGGGTAGGTGGTATACAATTATGGATGGACCAGCGACTGCCGACACAGAGGTAGCTACAGCCGTGGACTACCGTACTGTGTCTGCTGCTAATATAGACTGGATGATAATGAGATGAAATTAATATATATATATATATATATAATATCACTAGTACTGCAGCCGGACAGGTATATATATTTATTATGTAATGACTGATGACGGACCTGCTGGACACTGTCAGCTCAGCAGCACCGCAGCCTGCTACAGTAAGCTACTATAGTAGTATGTATAAAGAAAGAAGAAAGAAAAAAAAAAACCGGGTAGGTGGTATACAATATTATATATATATTATATACAATTATATATATATATATATATATATATATATATTAAACTGGTGGTGATTATTAAACTGGTGGTCAGGTCACTGGTCACACAATCAGCAACTTGCAAGTAGTACTCCTAAGCAGACAATCACAATATATATTATACTGGTGGTCAGTGTGGTCACAATGGCAGTGTGGCACTCTGGCAGCAAAAGTGTGCACTGTACGTTATATGTACTCGTGAGTCCTGCTCTCAGACTCTAACTGCTCCCCACTGTCAGTGTCTCCCCCACAAGTCAGATATACATTATACAGTCACACTATCTATCTATCACTTCAGCAAGTAGTAGTACTCCTCCTAATGCTCCCCAAAATTACTACTGTGTCTCTCTCTGCTCTAGTCTCACTCTCTTCTTCTCTTCTCTATAAACGGAGAGGACGCCAGCCACGTCCTCTCCCTATGAATCTCAATGCACGTGTGAAAATGGCGGCGACGCGCGGCTCCTTATATAGAATCCGAGTCTCGCGATAGAATCCGAGCCTCGCGAGAATCCGACAGCGGGATGATGACGTTCGGGCGCGCTCGGGTTAACCGAGCAAGGCGGGAAGATCCGAGTCGCTCGGACCCGTGTAAAAAAAACTGAAGTTCGGGCGGGTTCGGATTCCGAGGAACCGAACCCGCTCATCTCTAATTATAACATGTATTATTTTGCACTTTAAATACTTCTAAAAATATTAACTGATGAAGCAGTGGCGAAACTAGCGAGCGGTGGGCCCAGGTGCGACAAAATGCTTTGCCCCCCCCCCCCCCATCCCATCCAAGTCCACCCCCTCACCCCTGGAGAGGATCTGGTGAGGGGGACCTGCTCTGGGCCAGATAAATGGATACCTAGCAACAGTGCTGTAACTAGACATTTTAGCACTGTGTGCAAGAAACGGCATCGGAGCCCCACCCCTGCATGCAAAACAGAGACAGTGCACGCTGTAGGCGCGCGCAACAATACATAGTGGCGTGGCTTAGTGGGGAAGGGGTGTGGCCACAAAATAATACTAATTCATAAAACGGTGCACAGTAGTCTCCATTATTCAAATTACGCCACACAGTAGCACCACTACACCAGGTAGAGACCCTTTTACACCTTACGGCGGACAGATTCCTCTTTTTACACATTACAGCAGACAGCGTCCCCTTTTTACACATTACGGCAGACAGCATCCCCCTTTTTACACATAACGGCAGACAGCGTCCTCCTTTTTACACATAATGGCAGACAGCGTACCCTTGTTACACATAGCGACACAGCGTACACTTTTTACACAATACGGCAGACAGCATCCCCCTTTTTACACATAACGGCAGACAGCGTGCCTTCGTTACACATAGCGGCAGACAGCGTACACTTTTTACACATAACGGCAGACAGCATCCTCTTTTTACAAATAACGTCAGACAGTGTGCCCTTGTTACACATAGCGACAGACAGCATACACTTTTTACACATACCGGCAGACAGCGTGCCCTTGTTACACATTACGGCAGACAGCGTCCCCCTTTTTACACATTACGGCAGGCAGATTCCCCCTTTTTGCACATTACAGCAGACAGCGTTCCCTTTTTACACATTACGGCAGACAGATTCCCCCTTTTTACACATCACGTCAGGCAGATTCCCCCTTTTTACACATTGCGGCAGACAGATTCTCCCTTTTTACACATTGCGGCAAAGATTCCCCCTTTTTACACATTGCGGCAGGCAGATTCCCCCTTTTTACACATTGCGGCAGGCAGATTCCCCCTTTTTACACATTGCGGCAGGCAGATTCCCTCTTTTACACATTGCGGCAGGCAGATTCCCCCTTTTTACACATTGCGGCAGGCAGATTCCCTCTTTTACACATTGCGGCAGGCAGATTCCCCCTTTTTACACATTGCGGCAGGCAGATTCCCCCTTTTTACACATTGCGGCAGGCAGATTCCCCCTTTTTACACATTGCGGCAGACAGTCCCCCTTTTTGCACATGGAAAGAAAGAAAGAAAGAAAGAAAGAAAGAAAGAAAGAAAGAAAGAAAGAAAGAAAGAAAGAAAGAAAGAAAGAAAGAAAGAAAGAAAGAAAGAAAGAAAGAATTATACTTACCCTCTCCGCTGGCTCAGATGGATCACGATTCCCGGGCAGGAGAGAAGGAGGAGGAGGGAGGTGGAGGAGGGAGCCGCAGCAGCGCTTTGCTACTGGTTGAGCTGCTGCTGCTGCTGTCCCTCTGCTTCACTATAGGCTGTTCTCGGAAGACAGCCTTTAGTGAAGCAGAGGGACAGCAGCAGCTGCGCCTCAACCAGTAGCAACGCGCTGCTGCGGCTCCCTCCTCCACCTCCCTCCTCCTTACCTCCGTGACCGCTGCGCTCCTCTCCTGTGTCCTGTGGGCAGCTGTGTGCTGCGGGCAGCGGTTGCCCGCAACACACAGCGGCATGTAATGAGTCAGTTTGACTCATTACATGCTTTGGGCCCCTGGACAGTGGCGGGCCCCAGTGCAATGCACTGGTTGCACTGGCGGTAGTTCCGCCTCTGTGATGAAGCCCAGACTATGAAGACAGAAGGCATTTCATGTACCTTTTGGAAGTCAAACTACTAGGATGTGTCAGACTACATTTAGGAGCAAAGGATATACATGTCAAGGGTGTCCCCTTGTTATAGTCAGATTTGCATTGTCCTGTCACAGATAAGGGGTGGAATTTTGGAATGAGTTGTTGGTTTATAATAGTGATTTCCTTGTTGGGAGGTCTCTTGCGTCTTTGGAAGTTCTTACCTCTTCACCTGCTTGTTGGCTTTATTGTTTTGTGGTAAAGAACAGTAACAGTGACTGTCTTATTGTAGATTTTGAAGTGCTCTCACAGTCAATACATGGGTCTAAGCTAAGTCGACCCTACTGGGATCAGCAACACCATTGTTGGTGAATGGCTGGCAGTTGGCCATAATTTACAGTTGGTTTTGGCAGTTTACCCAGTTCTAAGCCTTGAATTGTTGGTGATGGGCTGGCAGTTGGCCCCCATCTAGGCTTTAAGTTGTTGGTGATGACCTGGCAGTTGACCTACATCTAGGCTTTAAGTTGTTGGTGATGGGCTGGCAGTTGGCCCCCATCTAGGCTTTAGGTTGTTGGTGATGAGCTAGCAGTTGGCCCCCACCTAGACTTTGGGTTATTGGTGATGGGCTGGCAGTTGGGTTGTTGGTGATGAGCGGACCCCCATGAGCTGGCAGTTAGCCCCCACCTAGGCTTTCGGTTATTGGTGATGGGCTGACAGTTGGCCCCATCTAGGCCTTGAGTTGATAGTGATGAACTGGTAGAAATCTCCATCTAAGTCTTCAGCTGTTCGTAATGGACTGGCAGTTGGCCCCAATTTAGGATTTAGGTTGTAGGTGATGACCTGGCAGTTGACCTCCATCTAGGCTTTAGGTTGTTGGTGATGATCTGGCAGTTGGCCCCCATCTAGACTTTAGGTTGTTGTTGATGACCTGGCAGTTGGCCCTCATTTAGGCTTTGGGTTATTGGCGATGAGCTGGCAGTTGGCCCCCTTTTAGGCTTTAATTTGTTGGCGATGACCTGGCAGTTGGTCCCCACCTAGGATTTGGGTGATTGGTGATGGGCTGGCAGTTGGCCCCCATCTAGGCGTTAGGTTATAGGTGATGGGCTGCCAGGTGGCTCCCATCTACACCTTTTATTAGATTGCAGATACTTTGTTTGTGACCATTCTTTCTTTGCCACCATAACTTTTACATCCTATCAATAAATAATTATATTAAGCTTATTTTCCCTGCATATTACTTGCAGTAATATTCAAAATATCTAATAAAATAATAAAATTAAATATACTTCAGCTTCGCAAAACTTATATAGAAATTGATAATTTGGATGATATCCAGACACAAGTATCTGCTAATAGAAATCTCTTATGCATAGAAGAAGAGTCGGATGCAAGTCCATAATTGTCTCTACTGTTAAAGTCTCCTCTCCAGGAGAAGCTTTTTGACACTCTGGGGGTCAAGACTGGGTTGTCAGTCACTAGGCCCCGCTTCCGAAATGTCATGATTCGTGGGCCCGCTACAACTTCCCTGCAGCCTTAAGTGACTTTTAATTAGCATCTAATTAGCATCTCAAATGATTCCCTTGTTATGGTTACTGATGCTAAATGCCCGGCGACTCGCAGTCCTATTGGCAATGGATGGAAAGGCAAAGCTGTCTGTATGTGGCCAGAGGCAAGAGATCTGCTCTGGTAATGACAAGTCAAAAAAGTATAACAGCACATATTGAATAATAGCCCTGTATGGATAATGTTAGGCCAAAGGTCATGTAAAACGAAACGAGAAAACATATCATATCCGGCAGTGTTTCCCTGGGTGACCTCTGATTGGAAGCATGTGAGGATAAATAGGAATCAAATGTATTAAATGCCTTACTATCGGTTTAAGCATTAGACGTTCAAATTTGATGGCAGGCCTTATGGTAAGGATTTTTTTAGAGCTGCAAAAATGTGGCTAACAACCAGTGCTTAAAGTGGCCCTGGAGAGGTGGTGGAACTCCGCCCACACACACACACACCCCAGCCCTAAAGGGATTATGCGCGCCTGCCGAGTGCGGCACAAAAGAGGGGCGTGGTCTAAAAAAGAAAGGGGCTTGGTCACCCAATAGTATCCCCAATTTAAATTACGCCGCACAGTAGCACAATCTTATTCACATTAGACCACATAGTAATGTCCCTTATTCATGTTATGACACACATTAGTGCCCCTTATACACAAAGCCCACAGTAGTAGCACCCCTAATACACATAATGCCCACAGTAGTAGCACCCCTAATACACATAATGCCCACAGTAGTAGCACCCTTAATACACATCACCACAGCAGTAGCACCCCTTAAACAATGCCCTCAGTAGTAGTGCCCCTTAAGCAATGCCCACTGTAGTGGTAGTGCCCTGTATGTAGAGCCCATAGTATTGGTGCCCCTTATACAGTGCCCCCAGTAGTAGTGCCCTTATGTCCCCAGGAGTGATGCCCCTTATCAAGTGCCCCCTATGCAATGCCCTCAGTAATACCGCCCCCAGTGGTAATGCCCCGTGTAGTATTGCCCCCGTAGTTATGCCCCCAGTAAAGATGCCCCCTGTAGAGATGCCCTCAGTAGAGATGCCCCCTGTAGTTATGACCCAATACAGATGCCCCCTGTAGCGATGCCCCAGTAGAGATGCCCCCCAGTACAGCTGCCCCCTAGTAGCGCCGCTTCACACACACACAAAAAACAAACAAAAACACACACACAATACTCACCAACACCACTCCTGCTTCTAGACCGCTGCCCTCTGCCTGACCGCCATCTCCTCGAATCTATGGGAGAGACGTCATGATGTCTCTCCCATAGTGCTGCACAGCGGAAGCCGTAGCTCAGCAGTGAGCTCAGGCTGCCGCTGAGGGGAAGGTGCCAGCACCTGCTGGTAACACAACCTCAGCGGGCGCCCGGCATCCCCATGCGGCTCCGGGCTCACTTTCTGTTACAATTGTAACTGACGGAACGCAGTTCTGCCCCATTCTGACTCACTTTAACCTCTGCTAACAACTCACACCCACCTCCAAACCCAACATTTGCCATGCAAGATAAATACTGGCTGCTTCAGATACTGGGCAGACTTGTATTTACACAGAAATATAGAATTGAGCAAGGTACAATAGGAGTCCCATACGCCCTTCCCAACTGTAAATCTGTACACTTAGTATAAATTTACCCCCCTGCAGTGTAACATGTGCAATACCCCTAAATCGGTGCCAGAAACATGAAACTACAGTGTGGGGTACTTACAAGGACCAGGGTCAGGTAAGATCAGAGAGGCAGATCTGTTTGTGAGATTTCCCCCTCAAGCACTATGACCCTTACACTGGATTACCAAATAGGCAGAGTAGGCACCGGCCTATGGGCCCCACGCCTTTTAGGGGCCCCGGACAACGGATCAAAAATATACTGATTTGATCTTGAAAGTTACAATCAAGCTTTCTTAAATTGTTTCCAAAAATAATAGGGATTCGCATACAGTTCTGCATTGTCAGCAGGTTGAGGCATAAACAGCAGTTACTGTAACTATCAACAATGTTCCCTACTGCAAAGTACACTCCAGCACAGATTAAACATAGCAGCGAGTCTTTGGTGAAAAGAAAAAACCAGCAACATCTAACTACAGATGGAGCCATGTTTATCTCGCCCTGTAATAGGATTAATTGAGCCAGGGCAGTCGGACTTAATCCCCTGCTGTAATGACTTAATCCCATGCTGTATTGTTCTCTCTGTATTGTACTGCAGCTGAGAACAATAGATGAAAGGTTTATGCTAATAAAGCATGGTGCACCTGGGTGCAGCAGAGAAGTCAAGATAAGTGTGGCTCCATCTGTACTATGCGCCTTACTTTACCTGACAGGTAAATCAGTATTGTCTCATCGTCCAAGCAGCGGCTCTTGTGCCTCCTCCGATCCCCTGGGCAGCCTGGGATGTGTCACCCCCCATGCATCAGCTCTTCTGCCTCCTCTAATCTCCTTTGCAGCCCGGGATTTACACCACCGCACTGCAGCCCTCTCCTCTGATCACTCCACACCTGGGGTGCTTTCAGGTCCTGAAGCAGGGGTTTTTACTTCGTATGGGTCCTGACATGGTCTTGAAGCCGTCGGGGAGCAGCCCTCTGTGGTGCCCATGGTGCCTCTGTCTCCTGGGGCTAGGTTATTTTGCCATCTTCTGCCACCGAGGTACTTCCAGTTCAGTGTCACACTGCTGCATCCTAGGGTCTCTTCATCCAGGGTCCATGCATCAGCGGGATTGTCACAGGGTCTTGCCGCAGGGAACTGCACTTCCCATCTGTGTATCCTTCTCTCTCCATGGCTGCCTCTTTTTATCCAGCAGTGCTCTGTTAAGCTCAAAGTGTGGGTTTATAGAAGTGGAGATGTTGCTCATACAGTAGCAACCAATCACATTCTAGCTATTATCTTCAAGAAGGTGCTAGAGAAATACTGTAATGAGATTAATCTGATTGGTTGCTAAGGGCAACAGCTATATTTATATAAACCCGCACTTAAATATACCCACCAGTGTTTGGGTTCACTGCTTCCTCATATGCCACTCTCCCCCCGGAAACCGCCAGCCCTGGGGATTTTTGCCCTGGCAACCTGGGTCTCCAATCAGCAGGCAGGATTTTTACCAGGTGTTTGTGTTGCTGGCCAGCTCAGGTCCCCTGTAAGATCTCCCTGCACATGCTCAGTATTGGCCAAGAGGGGAGGGTCACATCAAGCCTGAAAGGATTGAATGGGACAACACTAAACTAAACTACAGGGCTACAGTAGTGATGAGCGGGTTCGGTTCCTCGGAATCCGAACCCCCCCGAACTTCAGTCTTTTTACATGGATCCGAGGCAGACTCGGATCTTCCCGCCTTGCTCGGCTAACCCGAGCGCGCCCGAACGTCATCATCCCGCTGTCGGATTCTCGCGAGGCTCGGATTCTATCGCGAGACTCGGATTCTATATAAGGAGCCGCGCGTCGCCGCCATTTTCACACGTGCATTGAGATTCATAGGGAGAGGACGTGGCTGGCTTCCTATCCATTTAGATTAGAAGAGAGAGAGTGAGAGTGAGACACTTGATTTACTGGAGCTTAGGAGTACTCAGACAGTGCAGAGTTTACTAGTGACTGACCAGTGACCACCAGTGCAGTTTTATTATATTATTATTTAATATAATCCGTTCTCTGCCTGAAAAAAAACGATACACAGTGACACAGTAACAGTATACCATATCTGTGCTCAGCCTCAGTGTGCTGCATCATCTATGTATATCTGACTGTGCTGAGTGCTCACTGCTCACACAGCTTAATTGTGGGGGAGACTGGGGAGCAGTAGCAGGAGTACATATTATTTAACAGTGCACACTTTTGCTGCCAGAGTGCCACTGCCAGTGTGACTGACCAGTGACCACTGTCTGACCACCAGTATATTGTGATTGTCTGCCTGAAAAAGTTAAACACTCGTCGTGTGGTGTTTTTATTCTATAAACGCATTCTGCTGACAGTGTCCAGCAGGTCCGTCATTAATTATATAATATATACCTGTCCGGCTGCAGTAGTAATATATATATATATATTTTATATCATTATCATCCAGTCTATATTAGCAGCAGACGCAGTACGGTAGTCCACGGCTGTAGCTACCTCTGTGTCGGCAGTCGCTCGTCCATCCATAATTGTATAACACCTACCTGTGGTGTTTTTTTTTTTTCTACCTTCTTGATACTTGTAGCTTACTTTAGGAGTCTGCAGTGCTGACAGTGTCCAGCAGGTCCGTCATTATAATATATACCTGTCCGGCTGCAGTAGTGATATATATATATTTTTTATATCATTATCATCCAGTCTATATTAGCAGCAGACGCAGTACGGTAGTCCACGGCTGTAGCTTCCTCTGTGTCGGCAGTCGCTCGTCCATCCATAATTGTATACCACCTACCTGAGGTTTTTTTTTTCTATCTTCTTGATACTACTAGTAGCTTACTTTAGGAGTCTGCAGTGCTGCTGACAGTGTCCAGCAGGTCCGTCATTATATAATATATACCTGTCCGGCTGCAGTAGTGATATATATATATTTTTTATATCATTATCATCCAGTCTATATTAGCAGCAGACGCAGTACGGTAGTCCACGGCTGTAGCTACCTCTGTGTCGGCAGTCGCTCGTCCATCCATAATTGTATACCACCTACCTGTGGTGTATTTTTTTTTTCTATCTTCTTGATACTACTAGTAGCTTACTTTAGGAGTCTGCAGTGCTGCTGACAGTGTCCAGCAGGTCCGTCATTATATAATATATACCTGTCCGGCTGCAGTAGTGATATATATATATTTTTTATATCATTATCATCCAGTCTATATTAGCAGCAGACGCAGTACGGTAGTCCACGGCTGTAGCTACCTCTGTGTCGGCAGTCGCTCGTCCATCCATAATTGTATACCACCTACCTGTGGTGTTTTTTTTTTCTATCTTCTTGATACTACTAGTAGCTTACTTTAGGAGTCTGCAGTGCTGCTGACAGTGTCCAGCAGGTCCGTCATTATATAATATATACCTGTCCGGCTGCAGTAGTGATATATATATATTTTTTATATCATTATCATCCAGTCTATATTAGCAGCACACGCAGTACGGTAGTCCACGGCTGTAGCTACCTCTGTGTCGGCAGTCGCTCGTCCATCCATAAGTATACTAGTATCCATCCATCTCCATTGTTTACCTGAGGTGCCTTTTAGTTGTGCCTATTAAAATATGGAGAACAAAAATGTTGAGGTTTCAAAAATAGGGAAAGATCAAGATCGACTTCCACCTCGTGCTGAAGCTGCTGCCACTAGTCATGGCCGAGACGATGAAATGCCAGCAACGTCGTCTGCCAAGGCCGATGCCCAATGTCATAGTACAGAGCATGTAAAATCCAAAACACCAAATATCAGTAAAAAAAGGACTCAAAAATCTAAAATAAAATTGTCGGAGGAGAAGCGTAAACTTGCCAATATGCCATTTACCACACGGAGTGGCAAGGAACGGCTGAGGCCCTGGCCTATGTTCATGGCTAGTGGTTCAGCTTCACATGAGGATGGAAGCACTCAGCCTCTCGCTAGAAAAATGAAAAGACTCAAGCTGGCAAAAGCACAGCAAAGAACTGTGCGTTCTTCGAAATCACAAATCCACAAGGAGAGTCCAATTGTGTCGTTTGCGATGCCTGACCTTCCCAACACTGGACGTGAAGAGCATGCGCCTTCCACCATTTGCACGCCCCCTGCAAGTGCTGGAAGGAGCACCCGCAGTCCAGTTCCTGATAGTCAGATTGAAGATGTCAGTGTTGAAGTACACCAGGATGAGGAGGATATGGGTGTTGCTGGCGCTGGGGAGGAAATTGACCAGGAGGATTCTGATGGTGAGGTGGTTTGTTTAAGTCAGGCACCCGGGGAGACACCTGTTGTCCGTGGGAGGAATAGGGCCATTGACATGCCTGGTGAAAATACCAAAAAAATCAGCTCTTCGGTGTGGAAGTATTTCAACAGAAATGCGGACAACATTTGTCAAGCCGTGTGTTGCCTTTGTCAAGCTGTAATAAGTAGGGGTAAGGACGTTAACCACCTCGGAACATCCTCCCTTATACGTCACCTGCAGCGCATTCATCATAAGTCAGTGACAAGTTCAAAAACTTTGGGCGACAGCGGAAGCAGTCCACTGACCAGTAAATCCCTTCCTCTTGTAACCAAGCTCACGCAAACCACCCCACCAACTCCCTCAGTGTCAATTTCCTCCTTCCCCAGGAATGCCAATAGTCCTGCAGGCCATGTCACTGGCAATTCTGACGAGTCCTCTCCTGCCTGGGATTCCTCCGATGCATCCTTGCGTGTAACGCCTACTGCTGCTGGCGCTGCTGTTGTTGCTGCTGGGAGTCGATGGTCATCCCAGAGGGGAAGTCGTACTCGTAAGACCACTTTTACTACTTCCACCAAGCAATTGACTGTCCAACAGTCCTTTGCGAGGAAGATGAAATATCACAGCAGTCATCCTGTTGCAAAGCGGATAATTGAGGCCTTGGCATCCTGGGCGGTGAGAAACGTGGTTCCGGTATCCATCATTACTGCAGAGGCAACTAGAGACTTGTTGGAGGTACTGTGTCCCCGGTACCAAATACCATCTAGGTTCCATTTCTCTAGGCAGGTGATACCGAAAATGTACACAGACCTCAGAAAAAGACTCACCAGTGTCCTAAAAAATGCAGTTGTACCCAATGTCCACTTAACCACGGACATGTGGACAAGTGGAGCAGGGCAGGCTCAGGACTATATGACTGTGACAGCCCACTGGGTAGATATATGGACTCCCGCCGCAAGAACAGCAGCGGCGGCACCAGTAGCAGCATCTCGCAAACGCCAACTCTTTCCTAGGCAGGCTACGCTTTGTATCACCGCTTTCCAGAATACGCACACAGCTAAAAACCTCTTACGGCAACTGAGGAAGATCATCGCAGAATGGCTTACCCCAATTGGACTCTCCTGTGGATTTGTGGCATCGGACAACGCCAGCAATATTGTGTGTGCATTAAATCTGAGCAAATTCCAGCACGTCCCATGTTTTGCACATACCTTGAATTTGGTGGTGCAGAATTATTTAAAAAACGAGAGGGGCGTGCAAGAGATGCTGTCGGTGGCCAGAAGAATTGCGGGACACTTTCGGCGTACAGGCACCACGTACAGAAGACTGGAGCACCACCAAAAACGCCTGAACCTGCCCTGCCATCATCTGAAGCAAGAAGTGGTAACGAGGTGGAATTCAACCCTCTATATGCTTCAGAGGTTGGAGGAGCAGCAAAAGGCCATTCAAGCCTATACAACTGAGCACGATATAGGAGGTGGAATGCACCTGTCTCAAGCGCAGTGGAGAATGATTTCAACGTTGTGCAAGGTTCTGCAACCTTTTGAACTTGCCACACGTGAAGTCAGTTCAGACACTGCCAGCCTGAGTCAGGTCATTCCCCTCATCAGGCTTTTGCAGAAGAAGCTGGAGACATTGAAGGAGGAGCTAACACAGAGCGATTCCGCTAGGCATGTGGGACTTGTGGATGGAGCCCTTAATTCGCTTAACAAGAATTCACGGGTGGTCAATCTGTTGAAATCAGAGCACTACATTTTGGCCACCGTGCTCGATCCTAGATTTAAAACCTACCTTGGATCTCTCTTTCCGGCAGACACAAGTCTGCTGGGGTTCAAAGAACTGCTGGTGACAAAATTGTCAAGTCAAGCGGAACGCGACCTGTCAACATCTCCTCCTTCACATTCTCCCGCAACTGGGGGTGCGAGGAAAAGGCTCAGAATTCCGAGCCCACCCGCTGGCGGTGATGCAGGGCAGTCTGGAGCGACTGCTGATGCTGACATCTGGTCCGGACTGAAGGACCTGACAACGATTACGGACATGTCGTCTACTGTCACTGCATATGATTCTCTCCCCATTGAAAGAATGGTGGAGGATTATATGAGTGACCGCATCCAAGTAGGCACGTCAGACAGTCCGTACTTATACTGGCAGGAAAAAGAGGCAATTTGGAGGCCCTTGCACAAACTGGCTTTATTCTACCTAAGTTGCCCTCCCACAAGTGTGTACTCCGAAAGAGTGTTTAGTGCCGCCGCTCACCTTGTCAGCAATCGGCGTACGAGGTTACATCCAGAAAATGTGGAGAAGATGATGTTCATTAAAATGAATTATAATCAATTCCTCCGTGGAGACATTGACCAGCAGCAATTGCCTCCACAAAGTACACAGGGAGCTGAGATGGTGGATTCCAGTGGGGACGAATTGATAATCTGTGAGGAGGGGGATGTACACGGTGATATATCGGAGGATGATGATGAGGTGGACATCTTGCCTCTGTAGAGCCAGTTTGTGCAAGGAGAGATTAATTGCTTCTTTTTTGGTGGGGGTCCAAACCAACCCGTCATTTCAGTCACAGTCGTGTGGCAGACCCTGTCACTGAAATGATGGGTTGGTTAAAGTGTGCATTTCCTGTTTATACAACATAAGGGTGGGTGGGAGGGCCCAAGGACAATTCCATCTTGCACCTCTTTTTTCTTTCATTTTTCTTTGCGTCATGTGCTGTTTGGGGGGTGTTTTTTGGAAGGGCCATCCTGCGTGACACTGCAGTGCCACTCCTAGATGGGCCAGGTGTTTGTGTCGGCCACTAGGGTCGCTTAGCTTACTCACACAGCTACCTCATTGCGCCTCTTTTTTTCTTTGCGTCATGTGCTGTTTGGGGGGTGTTTTTTGGAAGGGCCATCCTGCGTGACACTGCAGTGCCACTCCTAGATGGGCCAGGTGTTTGTGTCGGCCACTAGGGTCGCTTATCTTAGTCACACAGCTACCTCATTGCGCCTCTTTTTTTTCTTCTTTGCGTCATGTGCTGCTGTTTGGGGGGTGTTTTTTGGAAGGGCCATCCTGCGTGACACTGCAGTGCCACTCCTAGATGGGCCAGGTGTTTGTGTCGGCCACTAGGGTCGCTTAGCTTACTCACACAGCTACCTCATTGCGCCTCTTTTTTTCTTTGCGTCATGTGCTGTTTGGGGAGTGTTATTTGGAAGGGCCATCCTGCGTGACACTGCAGTGCCACTCCTAGATGGGCCAGGTGTTTGTGTCGGCCACTAGGGTCGCTTAGCTTACTCACACAGCTACCTCATTGCGCCTCTTTTTTTCTTTGCGTCATGTGCTGTTTGGGGAGTGTTTTTTGGAAGGGCCATCCTGCGTGACACTGCAGTGCCACTCCTAGATGGGCCAGGTGTTTGTGTCGGCCACTAGGGTCGCTTAGCTTACTCACACAGCTACCTCATTGCACCTCTTTTTTTCTTTGCGTCATGTGCTGTTTGGGGAGTGTTTTTTGGAAGGGCCATCCTGCGTGACACTGCAGTGCCACTCCTAGATGGGCCAGGTGTTTGTGTCGGCAACTTAGGGCCGCTTAGCTTAGCCATCCAGCGACCTCGGTGCAAATTTTAGGACTAAAAATAATATTGTGAGGTGTGAGGTGTTCAGAATAGACTGAAAATGAGTGGAAATTATGGTTATTGAGGTTAATAATACTTTGGGATCAAAATGACCCCCAAATTCTATGATTTAAGCTGTTTTTTAGGGTTTTTTAAAAAAAACACCCGAATCCAAAACACACCCGAATCCGACAAAAAAAATTTGGTGAGGTTTTGCCAAAACGCGTTCGAACCCAAAACACGGCCGCGGAACCGAACCCAAAACCAAAACACAAAACCCGAAAAATTTCCGGTACTCATCACTAGGCTACAGTCACCAATTTGAGCCCTTGCATTAACAGTGGGGGGCAGGGGTGACTTAAGTAACTTTAGGCGGTGACCCCAATTATGGGGGTACTACACATGGCTTTGCCCAGGTGCAAATTTGCTCCTGTTTTGCACCTCTTTGTTTTCGTTGCTTCCAGCTCTGCATCAGGGCCCATAATGTATAACAGAGAACAGATAACATTCCAGACTAGTGGCGGGGATGGCATCATAAATCTTGGGGTCTGGTACACTTTAGAATCTTCCCCCTTCCCCCTCACCACCTCACCCCTTCCTGGTAGATGCACTGTGGTTTCAGTTGCACCAAACAGCAAGCCCATATTTTTTAAGAACTCTGTAAAATGAATAACTAAACCTACTGTCGGCTGTGTCGGCAGGCAGACCTGGTAGCATTGTGCTGTTGAACACATTAACTGTACAGCGGCTTACCTGACAGAGCTGTACATCTGATGCTTGCTCCTAGGTGGGATCCACAGTAGATGCACTGGAGTGTCAACTGGTGGTTTCTCCCCATCTATCACACCACGGGGGTAACCACCAGGGGGGTAGTTAATTTTGACCATGTTCCTCTTGCTGTGTCGGTCCAGTTTGTCTGTTGTGGCAGGCAACTGCCCCTTAGGGGTTGGGGCCCCTCTGATCCTCGTGTCCTGGTACAAGTATCTAAAATGGTGTGTAAAAGAATTATAATGTTCCCCCTAGCAATGTCGTTATTAAAGGCTTGTGGAGAAACGTGGTGCGCCGGAGGCGCGTTCGCGGGGAAAGGGGGTGTGGTCGCACATAAAGGGGCATGGTCCTATAAAGAGGGGGCGTGGCCTTGTAGATATTCCACGACCATTCCCCACTCTGGGGGCGTGCCCATCATCTCTGGAGATGCTGGGCTGCCCCCCTGTAGACAATCTTCCTGTACTGTTGGCTCCTCATCTATGACAGGCGCCGAGTGCTGCAGGACACTGTCGCACTGCAGCATCCAGCGCCTGTCACTGCCGAGGATCCGGCATTTTGGTGTCATCCCCTCCGAGGGTGACACCCAGGTGCAGGCCGCACCCCCCTTATGACGCCACTGGTCGTTATAAAATTACAGCAAAAGAAAGCAAGATCATAGTGTAATCTTTTGTGCAGTTGTGATGGTGTATGGTGGAATATAAAAACTCACATACTGTACTGTATTAATGACACATACAGGCATTGGAAAATCTTATCGCTGTTGTTCTGTAGCGGTTGCTCAGCAATGCAGCATCCTCTTTACATCTGGGGGTTCAGTATCGTGGTTCCAATACTCTGGATAGGAAAAAAGTGAAACAAAACAGTGAGTATCCACCAAACCCAGTGATGGATGCAGATGCTTCTGAACAGTGTCGGACTGAGGCATAAAAGGCCCACCGGGGGAATGCAGTGGTAGGGCCCATGTGTAGAGGTGTGGCCAGTCTCCTGAAGGGGTGTGGCCAGACACCACATTGGTTTGCCTAACCATGAGAGAGTGCATGGGCTGGGCCCCTTGATAAATATATACAGTAAATACTGCTAATACATGCATGATAATATACCAGAGTTATACACCATAGGCCCTCATTCCGAGTTGTTCGCTCGCTAGCTGCTTTTAGCAGCATTGCACACGCTAAGCCGCCGCCTACTGGGAGTGAATCTTAGCTTATCAAAATTGCGAACGAAAGATTAGCAAAATTGCGAATA
Source organism: Pseudophryne corroboree (assembly GCF_028390025.1). Taxonomy (NCBI): domain Eukaryota; kingdom Metazoa; phylum Chordata; class Amphibia; order Anura; family Myobatrachidae; genus Pseudophryne; species Pseudophryne corroboree. The sequence goes on along the minus strand of NC_086446.1, from coordinate 783,370,270 downwards.
GACACTTCTTAGCAGTTTCTGAGTAGCTCGAGGCTTACTCGGCAACTGCGATCAGTTCAGTCAGTTTCGTTCCTGGTTTGACGTCACAAACACACCCAGCGTTCGCCCAGACACTCCCCCGTTTCTCCAGCCACTCCCGCGTTTTTCCCATAAAACGGTCAGTTTCCGCCCAGAAACACCCACTTCCTGTCAATCGCACTCCGATCACCAGAACGAAGAAATTTCTTCGTTAAGCCGTGAGTAAAATACCAAACTTCTTAGCAAATTTACTTGGCGCAGGCGCGGTGCGAACATTGCGCATGCGCATTTTGCGGAAAATCGCTGCGATGCGAAGAAAAATAACGAGCGAACAACTCGGAATGAGGGCCATAGTCCAGTATAAGGTAACATGTAAAATGTACAATTCAAGTGCACAGTCTGGAACCTGATCTGTAGTCGAGGGGAAGGGCTCCCCAGACAGTGGGGCCCACCGGTGGTTTCCCCTGTACCCCTATGGGCCAGTCCAACCCTGCTTCTAACGGTTGCACTCACCTTTAATAAAAAATTGTGGAGCTTTGGACATTCATTTGTCTATCCAGATGTCCATTGGTGTGATTAGAAATATTTACTATTTCCAGCCCATAAATCTGGAACTGTAATAACCCAATAAATAAATAAGTAAAAGGGTACAGTTAAATAAAAAAAGTATTAATATATTAATTAGAAATATTAAAAACTGTACATTTTTGCCAGTACAAACATGGTTATTTATGCAATATAATACTAATGAACCACAACCTAGGCAAATGTTTCAGCAAAAAATTATATCAAGGCAAAAACAGGATTTTAATACTTACCGGTAAATCCTATTCTCCTAGTCCGTAGAGGATGCTGGGGTCCACTTCAGTACCATGGGGTATAGACGGTTCCACTGGAGCCTTGGGCACTTTAAGACTTTTTCAGAGTGTGAACTGGCTCCTCCCTCTATGCCCCTCCTCCAGACCTCAGTATAGGAACTGTGCCCAGGGAGACGGACATTTTGAGGAAAGGATTTACTTTTTTAGTTAATGGTGAGATTCATACCAGCTCACACTTCAACCATGCCGCACACATGGCATTCAACAAAATACATGACAACGGGCATGAACATTATAGCAACCGTGCTGAAAATATTTATAACAAAATAACAACTGCAGGTGAAGTACGCACTGGGCTGGGTGCCCAGCATCCTCTAAGGACTAGGAGAAAAGGATTTACCGGTAGGTATAAAAATCCTGTTTTCTCATACGTCCTAGAGGATGCTGGGATCCACTTCAGTACCATGGGGTTATACCAAAGCTCCAGTACGGGCGGGAGAGTGCGGATGACCCTGCAGCACCGATTGACCAAACAGTAGGTCCTCATCGGCCAAGGTGTCAAACTTGTAAAACTTAGCAAACGTGTTTGCCCCTGACCAAGTAGCTGCTCGTCAAAGTTGTAATGCCGAGACCCCCCAGGCAGCCGCCCACGACGAGCCCACCTTTCTAGTAGAATGGGCAGTCACCGAATTCGGTATCGGCAATCCTGCCGTAGAATGAGCGTGCTGAATCGTACCTCTGATCCAGCGCGCAATTGTCTGCTTAGAAGCAGGACACCCAATCTTGTTGGGAGCATACAGGACAAACAGCGCCTCTGTTTTCCTTATCTGAACCATTCTTGCGACATAGATTCTCAAAGCCCTGACTACATCCAGAGACTTTGAAGCAGCGATGGTGTCAGTAGCCACTGGCACCACAATAGGTTGGTTTATATGGAAAGAAGAAACCACCTTTGGAAGAAATTGTTGATGGGTTCGTAACTCAGCCCTATCTTCATGGAAAACCAAGTAAGGGCTCTTGTGAGACAAGGCCCCTAACTCAGACACCCGCCTTGCGGATGCCAAGGCCAACAGCAAGACCACTTTCCAAGTGAGAAATTTCAACTCTATCTCCTGGAGAGGTTCATACCAATCCGATTGAAGGAATCGCAACACCACGTTAAGATCCCATGGTGCCACAGGAGGCACAAATGGAGGTTGGATGTGTAGCACCCCTTTCACGAATGTCTGAACTTCTGGAAGGGAGGCCAGTTGTTTCTTAAAGAAAACGGACAAAGCTGAAATCTGGACCTTGATTGAACCCAATAGTAGGCCCGCATCCACACCCGCCTGGAGAAAATGGAGAAAACATCCTAACTGAAATTCTTCCATTGGAGCTTTCTTGGTTTCACACCAGGACACATATTTTCTCCAAATACGGTGGTAATGTTTAGACGTTACTCCTTTCCTGGACTGAATAAGAGTGGGAATGACTTCTTTGGGAATACCCTTTCGGGCTAGGATCCGGCGCTCAACAGCCATGCCGTCAAACGTAGCCGCGGTAAGTCTTGATACACGCACGACCCCTGCTGTAGCAGGTCCTCGCGAAGAGGAAGAGGCCGAGGATCTTCTATTATCAACTCTTGAAGATCTGGATACCAAGACCTCCTTGGCCAGTCTGGGGCAATGAGGATCGCTCGAACTCCTGTTCTCCTTATGACTTCGAGAACTTTTGGTATCAGTGGAAGTGGAGGGAAGACATATACCGACCGAAACACCCACTGGGTCACTAGTGCATCCACTGCTATTGCTTGAGGGTCTCTTGACCTGGAACAATATCTCTGAAGCTTCTTGTTTAGACGAGATGCCACCATGTCTACTTGAGGAACTCCCCAAAGACCTGTCACCTCTACGAAGACTTCTTGGTGGAGGCCCCATTCTCCTGGATGGAGATCGTGTCTGCTGAGGAAGTCTGCTTCCCAGTTGTCCACTCCCGGAATGAAAATTGCCGACAGAGCTTTTGCATGTCTTTCTGCCCAGCGGAGGATCTTTGTCACCTCTGCCATTGCTGCTCTGCTTTTCATTCCGCCCTGACGGTTTATGTACGTGACTGCTGTTACATTGTCCGACTGGATCTGTACGGGTTGATCTTGAAGAAGGTGTACCGCTTGTAGAAGGCCGTTGTAAATGGCTCTCACCTCCAGAACGTTATTGTGAAGACAAGTTTCTTGACTTGACCATCTTTCTTGGAAGCTCTCCCCCTGTGTGACCTTCTCGGAGACTTGCATCCGTGGTCACCAGGATCCAGTCTTGAATCCAGAACCTGTGTCCCTCTAGGAGGTGAGAACTGTGTATCCACCACAGGAGCGAAATTCTGGCTTTGGATGACAGGATTATCCTCTGATGCATGTGTAGATGCGATCCGGACCACTTGTCCAATAGGTCCTACTGGAATACTCTGGCATGGAATCGGCCAAACTGCATGGCCTCGTAGGCTGCTACCATCTTTCCCAACAACCGAATACATTGATGAATCAACACTCTTGTTGGTTTCAGAAGTTGTTTGACCATTCTCTGGATTTCCAAAGCATTCTATACTGGAATAAATAGCCTCTGTAGTTCTGTGTCCAGTATCATCCCGAGGAAGGACAATCTTGTCGTTGGTTCCAATTGTGACTTCGGAAAATTTATGATCCAACCGTGATGTTGGAGTATTGTCAGGGTGAGTGCAACGTTCTGCAACAAATTTTCCCTTGACCTCGCTTTTATCAGGAGATCATCCAAGTAAGGAATTATATTGACTACTTGCTGTCGAAGGAGGACCATCATCTCCGCCATCACCTTGGTGAATACCCTCGATGCCGTGGAGAGTCCGAACGGCAATGTCTGAAACTGGTAATGGCAATCCTATACTGCGAATCTCAGATAAGCTTGCTGCGGAGGATAAATTGGAACATGTAAGTATGCATCTTTTATCTCCACCAACACCATGAATTCACCCTCCTCCAGACTGGAAATGACTGCCCTCAGAGATTCCATCTTGAACTTGAACCTTTGTAGGTAGAGATTCAGATTTTTCAGGTTTAGAATTGGTCTGACCGAGCCGTCCGGCTTCGGAACCACAAATAGGCTTGAATAAAACCCTTCTCCATTTTGTAACAAGGGAACCAGGACAATGACTTGATCCTGACACAATTTTTGTATTGCTGCTGCTGCTACCACTTCACTGTCCAGGAAAGAAGCTGGTAAGGCCGATTTGAAAAAGCGGCATGGGGGAACGTCTTGAAACTACAGTTTGTACCCTTGGGACACTATTTGTATGACCCACGGGTCCAGGCCAGATTGAACCCAGAAGTGACTGAAAAGTTTCAGATGTGCCCCCACCTGAGCGGACTCCCGCAAAGGAGCCCCAGCGTCATGCTGCAGGTTTGGCAGAAGCAGAGGATGATTTCTGCTCCTGTGATCCCGGAGACACTGTGGGCTTTTTTTCCTTTTCCCCTTCCTCTACCTGCAAAGAAAGGGGAACCTTTACCCTTTTTGTATCTATTGGGCCGAAAGGACTGCATCTGAGAGTGATGTGTCTTTTTTGCCGGCACAGGAGCATTAGGCAAGAATGTCGACTTACCTGCGGTAGCCGCAGACACCAAGCATCCAGCCCATCTCCAAACAAGGCCTCACCTTTGTACGGGAGAGCCTCCATATTCCTTTTGGAATCTGCGTCAGCGTTCCACTCCGTCAACGCCCTCCGTGCTGAGATTGCCATGGTAGCGGCTTTCGATCCCAATATCTTTCTTGGCCTCTAGCATATAAGCAGCAGCGTCTTTGATATGACCTAACGTTAGGAGTATCTCATCTCTATCTATTGTGTCAATTTCTGATGACAAGTTTTCTGACCACTTTTCAATAGCACTACTCACCCACGCACAGGCAATGGTAGGCCTGAGTAATGTCCCATTGGCCACATAAATAGATTTCAACGTATTCTCCAACTTGCGGTCAGCCGGATCTTTTAGTGAAGCCGTCCCAGGTGCAGGGAGAATCACCTTTATTGTTAACTTTGACAGGGCACTGTCTAAAACAGGGGGTGACTCCCACCTTTTCCTGTCCTCTGCAGGGAAAGGGTAAGCTACCTGAATTCTTTTAGGAATCTTACATTTCTTTTCAGGGTTTACCCAGATTCCTTCAAATAAACTGTTCAGTTCATGAGACGGAGGAAAAGTTACCTTAAGTTTCTTTTCTTTACAAAAGTAAGCCTTCTCCTGAAATAAAGGAGGGGGCTCCGTAACTTCTAATACCTCCTTTATAGCCACAATCATGTATTGAATGTTTTTTTGCCAATTTTGGATCTATTTCCCTGGAATCACTAGTGTTGACATAGGAATCAGAGTCCGTGTCGGTATCAGTCTGTACTATTTGTGCAAATGACCTTTTATGTGACCCAGAGGGATCCCCTGTAGATGAAAAAACAGAACCACTAAAAATCACATCTTCCACGGATTTTCTCCAAGTATTCTGCATGAGACTCAGACTTATCCAATCTCTTACTGATATGATTCCCACTATCACGTAATTCTTTCACCCATTCAGGTTCATGGTGTGCCGGCAGCGCCACCACATTACAACTCTGTGTCCCTAAAATGGCTCCCTCAGGGAAAGAGCTCCCTGCCTCAGACATGCCACACACTTGCACAAACACACCACAGACACTCCGGGCTTATAGAGGACAGACCCACAGTAAAATCTGTCAGAAGGACTTGCCAGCTCACAAACTCAGCGCCAGTGACTAAAATCCCTGTGCAGGTAAAATGTCTACAGAGACTTTTAGCGCTTATTAAACTGCCAAATTGTATTAATTGAGCACCAATACACTCTGCCCCCCCCCCCCCCTTTTTGTCACCCTGATACTTGTTTCAGAAGTGGAGGAGGACCAGCGTTTCTTCCCCTGCAGTCTGCCTTGGAGAAAATAAGATTTTAAACCTACCGGTAAATCTTTTTCTCGTAGTCCGTAGAGGATGCTGGGGACTCCGTAAGGACCATGGGGATAGACGGGCTCCGCAGTAGACATGGGCACTTTAAGAAAGAACTTTAGGTATGGGTGTGCACTGGCTCCTCCCTCTATGCCCCTCCTCCAGACCTCAGTTAGAGAAACTGTGCCCAGAGGAGACGGACAGTACGAGGAAAGGATTTTTGTTAATCCAAGGGCAAGATTCATACCAGCCCACACCATTCACCCCGTATAACTTGTGATATACTAACCAGTTAACAGTATGAAAACAACATAGCATCAGTCCGAGACCGATGAAACTATAACATAACCCTTTAGTAAGCAAAACATTATACAAGCCTTGCAGAAGTAGTCCGCACTTGGGACGGGCGCCCAGCATCCTCTACGGACTACGAGAAAAAGATTTACCGGTAGGTTTAAAATCTTATTTTCTCTTACGTCCTAGAGGATGCTGGGGACTCTGTAAGGACCATGGGGATTATACCAAAGCTCCCAAACGGGCGGGAGAGTGCGGATGACTCTGCAGCACCGATTGAGCAAACAGGAGATCCTCCTCAGCCAGGGTATAAAACTTATAGACTTTTGCAAAGGTGTGTGAAACCAACCAAATAGCAGCTCGGCACAGCTGTAGTGCCGAGACCCCTCGGGCAGCCGCCCAAGAAGAGCCCACCTTCCTAGTGGAATGGGCCTTGACCGATTTTGGTAACGGCAATCCAGCCGTAGAATGAGCCTGCTGAATCGTGTTACAGATCCAGCGAGCAATAGTCTGCTTTGAAGCAGGAGCGCCAGCCTTGTTGGCTGCATACAGGGCAAACAGTGCTTCTGCTTTTCTGACTCTAGCCGTTCTGGCCACGTAAATTTTCAAAGCCCTGACCACATCAAGGGACTCGGAATCCTCAAAGTCTCGCGTAGCCACAGGCACCACAATAGGTTGGTTCATATGAAAAGATGACACCACCTTAGGCAGAAATTGAGGACGGGTCCGCAATTCCGCTCTATCCATATGGAAAACCAGATAGGGGCTTTTATGAGACAAAGCCGTCAATTCCGACACTCGCCTAGCCGAAGCCAAGGCTAACAACATGACCACCTTCCAACTGAGATATTTTAACTCCACTGTTTCAAGTGGTTCAAACCAGTGCGACTTAAGGAAACTCAACACCACATTAAGGTCCCAAGGCGCCACCGGAGGTACAAAAGGAGGCTGAATATGCAGCACTCCCTTCACAAAAGTCTGTACTTCTGAGAGAGAAGCTAATTCTTTCTGAAAGAAAATGGATAGGCCGAAATCTTAACCTTAATGGTGCCTAATTTTAGGCCCATATTAACTCCAGTTTGTAGAAAGTGAAGGAAACGGCCCAGATGGAATTCTTCCCTAGGAGCCTTCCTGGCCTCACACCAAGAAACATACTTTCGCCATATACGGTGATAATGTTTAGCTGTCACGTCCTTCCTAGCCTTTATCAGAGTAGGAATGACCTCATCCGGAATGCCCTTTTCTGCTAGGATCCGCGTTCAACTGCCATGCCGTCAAACGCAGCCGCGGTAAGTCTTGGAACAGACAGGGCCCCTGTAGCAACAGGTCCTGCCTTAGAGGAAGAGGCCATGGATCGTCTGTGAGCATCTCCTGCAGATCCGGATACTAGGCCCTTCGCGGCCAATCTGGAACAATGAGAATTGTCTGTACTCCTCTTTTTCTTATTATTCTCAACACCTTTGGGATGAGAGGAAGAGGAGGAAACACATAAACCGACTGGAACACCCACGGTGTCACTAGGGCGTCCACAGCTACCGCCTGAGGGTCTCTTGACCTGGCGCAATACCTCTGCAGCTTTTTGTTGAGGCGGGACGCCATCATGTCTATCTGGGGCAGTCCCCACTGACTTGCAATTTGTGCGAAGACTTCCTGATGAAGTCCCCACTCTCCTGGAAGCAGGTCGTGCCTGCTGAGGAAGTCTGCTTCCCAGTTGTCCACTCCCGGAATGAACACTGCTGACAGTGCGCTTACATGATTTTCCGCTCAACGAAGAATCCTGGTGGCTTCCGCCATTGCCACTCTGCTCCTTGTGCCGCCTTGGCAGTTTACATGAGCCACTGCGATGATGTTGTCTGACTGAATCAGAACTGGTAGGTCGCGAAGTAAGGTCTCCGCTTGACGAAGGGCGTTGTATATGGCCCTCAGCTCCAGGACGTTGATGTGAAGACAAGCCTCCTGACTTGTCCAAAGTCCTTGGAAGTTTCTTCCCTGTGTGACTGCTCCCCTACCTCGGAGGCTCGCGTCCGTGGTCACCAGAACCCAGTCCTGAATGCCGAACCTGTAGCCACCACAGGAGAGATACCTTGGCCTGGGGGACAGGGTGATCATCCGATGAATCTGTAGATGTGACCCGGACCACTTGTCCAGTAGGTCCCATTGGAAGGTCCTCGCATGGAACCTGCCAAAGGGAATGGCCTCGTATGATGCCACCATCTTTCCCAGGACTCGAGTGCAGTGATGCACTGACACCTGTTTTGGTTTCAATAGGTTCCTGACCAGGGTCATGAGTTCCTGAGCCTTTTCTATCGGAAGATAAACCCTTTTCTGGTCCGTATCCAGAATCATGCCCAAAAAGGTCAGACGAGTCGTATGAACCAACTGCGACTTCGGGATATTGAGAATCCAGCCGTGTTGCTGTAACACTTTCAGTGAAAGTGACACGTTGCTCAGCAACTGCTCTCTTGATCTTGCTTTTATGAGGAGATCGTCCAAGTACGGGATAATTGTGACACCCTGCTTGCGCAGGAGCACCATCATTTCCGCCATTACCTTGGTGAAAATCCTCGGGGCCGTGGAAAGCCCAAACGGCAACGTCTGAAATTGGTAATGACAATCCTGTACCGCAAATCTCAGGTACGCCTGATGAGGTGGATATATGGGAACATGAAGGTAAGCATCCTTTATGTCCAGGGATACCATAAACTCCCCCCCTTCCAGGCTGGCGATGACCGCTCTGAGCGATTCCATCTTGAATTTGAACCTTTTCAAGTATATGTTCAGGGATTTTAAATTTAAAATGGGTCTGACCGAACCGTCCGGTTTCGGGACTACAAACAGGGTTGAGTAATATCCCCTCCCTTGTTGAAGTAGGGGAACCTTGACCACCACCTGTTGAAGATACAATTTGTGAATTGCATTTAAAACTAACTCCCTTTCTGGGGGAGAAGCCGGCAGGGCCGATTTGAAAAACCGGCGAGGAGGCACCTCTTCGAATTCCAGCTTGTAACCCTGAGAAACAATTTCTATTTCCCAGGGATCCACCTGTGAGTGAACCCAGATGTGGCTGAAAAGTCGAAGACGTGCCCCCACTGGGGCAAACTCCCTTAGCGGAGCCCCAGCGTCATGCGGTGGATTTTGTAGAGGCCGGGAGGACTTCTGTTCCTGGGAACTAGCTGTGTTGTGCAGCTTTTCCCCCCTGCCCTTACCTCTGGCCAGAAAGGACGCATCTCGTACTTTCTTGTTTCTCTGTGACCGAAAGGACTGCATTTGATAATGTGGTGCTTTCTTAGGCTGTGAGGGAATATAAGGCAAAAAATTTGATTTACCAGCTGTAGCTGTGGAGACCAGGTCCGAGGGACCTTCTCCAAACAATTCCTCACCCTTGTTATGTAAAACCTCCATATGTCGTTTTGAGTCGGCACCACCTGTCCATTGTCGGGTCCATAGGACTCGTCTAGCAGAAATCAACATGGCGTTGACTCTAGAACTCAGTAAACAAATGTCTCTTTGAGCATCTCTCATATATAAGACAGCATCTTTTATATGTCCTAGGGTCAATAAGATAGTGTCCTTATCCAGGGTCTCAATCTCCGCTGATAAGGTATCTGTCCACGCTGCTACAGCGCTACAAACCCAAGCCGACGCAATAGCCGGTCTGGGTAAAGTACCAGAATGTGTGTAAATGGACTTCAAAGTAACCTCCTGCTTGCGATCAGCAGGATCCCTTAGGGCAGCCGTATCTTGGGATGGCAGCGCTACCTTTTTGGATAAGTGTGTCAACGCTTTGTCCACCGTAGGGGAGGATTCCCACCGTATCCTGTCCTTTGCCCGGAAAGGATACGCCATAAGAATCCTTTTGGGAATCTGCAGTTATTTGTCTGGAGATTCCCAAGCTTTTTCACACAACTCGTTCAGCTCATGAGAAGGTTACCTCAGGTTTCTTTCCCTTATACATGTGTACCCTCGTGTCAGGGACAGGGGGTTCCTCTGTGATATGCAAAACATCTTTTATTGCAATAATCATATATCGAATACATTAAGCCACTTTTGGCTGTAACTTTGAATCATCGTAGTCGACACTGGAGTCAGAATCTGTGTCGGTATCAGTGTCTACTATTTGGGATAGTGGGCGCTTTTGAGACCCCGAAGGTCCCTGCGACATAGGGACAGACATGGGTTGACTCCCTGGCTGTTCCCTAGCCTCAGCTTTGTCTAATCTTTTGTGCAATAAATTCACATTAGCACTTAAAACATTCCACATATCCATCCAGTCAGGTGTTGGCGTTGTCGACGGAGACACCACATTCATTTGCTCCACCTCCTCCCTAGGAGAGCCTTCTACCTCAGACATGTTGACACACACGTACCGACACACCACACACACAGGGAATCCTCTTATCTGAAGACAGTTCCCCCACAAGGCCCTTTGGAGAGACAGAGAGAGAGTATGCCAGCACACACCCAGCGCTAATGACCCAGGAAAAAACACAATATGTTTACCCAGATAGCGCTGTAATCTGTATATTGCGCCAATTATGTGCCCCCCCCCTTCTTTAAAACCCTCTTTCACCGTGGATAAGCAGGGGAGAGTCCGGGGAGCTTCCTCTCAGCGCTGTGCTGTGTAGAAAATGGCGCTGGTGAGTGCTGAGGAAGAAGCCCCGCCCCCTTGGCGGCGGGCTTCTCTCCCGCTCAAATATCGAAAAAACCTGGCTAGTACTCTTTATATATACAGTGCCCAGCTGTATATATACACATTTGCCAGAAAAGAGGTTTTATTGCAGCTCAGGGCGCCCCCCCTGCGCCCTGCACCCTTACAGTGACTGCCGTTTGTGTGTGCTGTGTGGGAGCAATGGCGCACAGCTTTACTGCTGTGCGTTACCTCAGTGAAAATCTGAAGCCTTCTGCCGCCTCTGAAGTCTTCTTTCTTCTCATACTCACCCGGCTTCTATCTTCCGGCTCTGAGAGGAGGACGGCGGCGCGACTCTGGGACGGACGGCGAGGGTAAGACCTGCGTACCGATCCCTCTGGAGCTAATGGTGTCCAGTAGCCTAAGAAGTAGAGCCTTGAAACTCACAGAAGTAGGTCTGCTTCTCTCTCCTCAGTCCCTCGATGCAGGGAGTCTGTTGCCAGCAGGCTCCCTGAAAATAAAAAACCTAACAAATATACTTTCTTTTAGGAAACTCAGGAGAGCTCCCTGTAATGCACCCAGTCTCCTCTGGGCACAGTAGTAAACTGAGGTCTGGAGGAGGGGCATAGAGGGAGGAGCCAGTGCACACCCATACCTAAAGTTCTTTCTTAAAGTGCCCATGTCTCCTGCGGAGCCCGTTAATCCCAATGGTCCTTACGGAGTCCCCAGCATCCTCTAGGACGTAAGAGAAAATGGTGCTGAGCAGTGTGCTGGCTGACTGAGGAGGCGCCCCCGTAATGGCACGTTTCTCCTCAGAATTTTCCACACTATTTTTTATACTGGCGGGGATAGGACTGTGCCTCAGCATCTTATGTCCCCTTTTAGCCAGTTTTGAGTAGGTTTCATGCTTCCCAGGGCGCCCCCTCCCCCCCCTGCGCCCTGCTGTGCATGTGTAATGGGTAGTATGGTCGCGCAGCGTTCCCGCCCGCTGCGCGGTACCTTTTAGCCGTCACGATTACTGAAGATCCTCTCTTCTGTACACTCACCTGTCTTCTGACTTCTGGCTCTGTTAGGGGGGTGACGGCGTGCTGTGGGAGTGAGCGCATAGCCGCAGCTAGTGTTCAGTACCCTTCAAGAGCTAATGGTGTCCTGTCAGCAAGAAGCAGAGCCATGAAACTATTCAGGAAGTTGGTTCCTGCTTCTTCCCCCTAAGTCCCACGACGCAGGGAGACTGTTGCCAGCAGTTCTGCCTGAAAATAAAAAATCTAACATAAGTCTTTTTTAGTGAAACTCAGTAGAGCTCCACTAGAGTGCGACCAGTCTGCCTGGGCACATTTTCTAAACTGAGGTCTGGAGGAGGGACATAGAAGGAGGAGCCAGTTCACACTTTGAAAAGGTCTTGAAGTGCCCATGGCTCCTGCGGTGCCGTCTATACCCCATGGTACTGAAGTGGACCCCAGCATCCTCTAGGACGTATGAGAAATAAAAAATAATAACTTACAAGAAAGTGAGGTAAAAGAATGAGAGTTCTGTTAATTTTCTCAGCAGAAATAGGGCGGGATGTACTAAGGGAAAAATGCGGTAAAATCCCCGTTTTATAAGACCCCACCGCTGGTTTTTCGCCGCCCAGGGTATCGCCATCTCTGGCGATACCTTATAGAAGCCTATGGGCTTCTTATCGCCGGCCGCCGCAACCCGCCGCAGACGCCAACCCCCCTACCCCCTGACATACCTTCCTCCAGGCAGCCCTGGTCCCGGAAGGTAATCTCCTCTTCCCCCTTCTTAAAAGAAGAATCCATTCGCACAGCCGGTCGCAAAGTGATTGACAAAAAGAGGGCGTTTATGGGTGGCAACTGAACATTTTCCGGGAGTGTTTGGGGAAACGCAGGCGTGTCCAGGCGTTTGCAGGGCGGGTGTCTGACGTCAATTCCGGACCCGGACAGGCTGGAGTGATCGCAGCGGCTAAGTAAGTCCAGAGCTACTCAGAAACTGCAAAAATCTTTTTTGTGCCGCTCAGCTGCAAACGCGTTCACACACTTGCAAAGCGAAAATACACTCACCCATAGGCGGCGACTATCTGATCGCTGCGCTGCAAAAACTTGCTAGCCAGCGATCAACTCAGAATGACCCCCAATGTGCGGTCATCAGGCCCTCGTTAAAAGTTGCCTGATCAGTAGGGGGACTAATAAGTTCACTCTGAGACACAGACATAAGTCAGGCCTGTGATTGTATCTTCTATGCGTTTTTTGTCTGTTTGCATGTAGAAATAAAACTCTGGTAAGAGTCCATTTGCACCCACTGAGTTATTTTATGGATGTTTTTATCTAATAAATCTGGTAATGCACTATTGGAAATATTTCTCTTCATGCATATTTGGATAATCTTGGTTGGATATTAAGGCTGGCATTGACCGCTCCTCTGTTTATTGCTCTAAAGTCTACATTCATGGTAGACCACCCATGAGGGTAAGAGTTTATATATTTGCTTTCTGGGAAAGATTTATAAACTACAGGAATACACTACTGGATTATTTCTTTTTTTCGTGTCACACCTGAGCCATATTGGAGGACCGTACTAGGGGGGTAATTCCAAGTTGATCGCAGCAGGAAATTTTTTAGCAGTTGGGCAAAACCATGTGCACTGCAGGGGGGAGGGGGGGGGGGGGGGGGGGGCAGATGTAACATGTGCAGAGAGAGTTAGATTTCGGTGGGTTATTTTGTTTCTGTGCAGGGTAAATACTGGCTGCTTTATTTTTACACTGCAATTTAGATTGCAGATTGAACTCACCACACCCAGTTCCGGCGCAAACCGCTCAGCACCGAAGAGGCGCTCTCCCTGGTCTGCACTGCAGCCTGTTGTTGCTGGCGGCAGCGTGAAGATCGGCTCTTGTTCACTTCCCTCCGGCTCCCTCCCTCCTCTTTCCTACCCCTCCTTCCCTGCACCATCACCAGCGGCGCCAGCAGATTGAAGAGCGCTGTCTCCACGGAGGAAATCTCATCTGCTGCTGCACCTGCCTCTCCTCTCACGGACGTCCTATAGCTGCTGCACCCACACCATATGCTGTAAGTACAAGTATTATCCACTTGGCAGCGCTGTGCTGCTGTTATTATACCCTCCATTTTATAGGGCCCCCCTGTTGGATCTGCTCCCAGACAGCTCTAGCAGGGGATGATAGAGATAACACAGCAGCAGTAGTTGGACAGAGGGAGAAGAGAGACCTCCAGGCCAATCACAGAGAGCTTCTCCCCGGAGTCTCCGCCCCCTGCAAAGCACTGCTGGAAGAAGACTGGTGGTGTGCATGTGGGCTGAGAGCTCTGCAGGGTGAGAGCAGAGCCAACACTGGACAGAGGGGCAGCAAAGTACGCTGCCGGGGAGAGAGAAAACTCTGCAAGTAAGTGGCTGCTTTACCTGCTGCTTCCTAGGAACATCACACTGCCCACTAAGCTGCTTCCAGTTATCATGTCCTGCTATTCACACACACACACACACACACACACACACACACACACACACACACACACACACACACACACACGTTGTGTGTACTTTACATGTGACTGTAAGTTGGTGGATGCTATAACCCTCCCTCCCATCAGCCTATTGCTAGATTCAAGTGGCCTAAGGGACCATTTACGCCAGGGGGAGGAGCCACGACACCACGGAGGAGGAGCTAGGCCAGCGGCATAGTTCCTCTGCTATCCACGCCACCAACTATTACCTTTAGTAATCAGGTGGCGAGCGAAGGGGAGCGAGCCACCGAGCTCGAAGCATGGCAAGTGTACATTTCGGGTACCCAGTTCAGTCGTGGCTACTCCCCCGGTGACGTCAGAGGTCCCTTACCCCACTCCGATTTAGAACTATCCATTGCCTAACCCTAACCCTCCCTCTCCTCAACCTATTCCCTAACCCCCCCCCCCCCCCTCAGTCTATTCCCCAACCCTCCCTCCCCTCAGCCTATTCCCTAACCCTCTCTCCCCTCAGCCTATTCCCTAACCCTCTCTCCCCTCAGCCTATTCCCCAACCCTAACTCCCCCCCTCAGCCTATTCCCCAAACCTTAATCCCCCCCAGCCTATTCCCTAACCCTCTCTCCCCTCAGCCTATTCCCTAACCCTCTCTCCCCTCAGCCTATTCCCTAACCCTCTCTCCCCTCAGCCTATTCCCTGACCCTCTCTCCCCTCAGCCTATTCCCTAACCCTCTCTCCCCTCAGCCTATTCCCCAACCCTAACTCCCCCCCCCCCCCTCAGCCTATTCCCTAACCCTCTCTCCCATCAGCCTATTCCCTAACCCTCTCTCCCCTCAGCCTATTCCCTAACCCTCTCTCCCCTCAGCCTATTCCCTAACCCTCTCTCCCCTCAGCCTATTCCCTAACCCTCTCTCCCCTCAGCCTATTCCCCAACCCTAACTCCCCCCCCCCCCTCAGCCTATTCCCTAACCCTCTCTCCCCTCAGCCTATTCCCTAACCCTCTCTCCCCTCAGCCTATTCCCCAACCCTAACTCCCCCCCCCCTCAGCCTATTCCCTAACCCTCTCTCCCCTCTGCCTATTCCCTAACCCTCTCTCCCCTCAGCCTATTCCCTATCCCTAACTCCCCCCCCAGCCTATTCCCTAACCCTCTCTCCCCTCAGCCTATTCCCTAACCCTCTCTCCCCTCAGCCTATTCCCCAACCCTAACTCCCCCCCCCCTCAGCCTATTCCCTAACCCTCTCTCCCCTCAGCCTATTCCCTAACCCTCTCTCCCCTCAGCCTAATCCCCAACCCTAACCCCCCCCCAGCATATTCCCTAACCCTTTCTCCCCTCAGCCTATTCCCCAACCCTAACTCTCCCCCCAGCCTATTCCCTAACCCTCTCTCCCCTCAGCCTATTCCCTAACCCTTTCTCCCCTCAGCCTATTCCCCAGCCCTAACTCCCCTCAGCCTATTCCCTAACCCTAACTCCCCCCCCCCCCCTCAGCCTATTCCCTAACCCTCTCTCCCCTCAGTCTATTCCCTAACCCTCTCTCCCCTCAGTCTATTCCCTAACCCTCTCTCCCCTCAGCCTATTCCCTAACCCTCTCTCCCCTCAGCCTATTCCCTAACCCTCTCTCCCCTCAGCCTATTCCCTAACCCTAACTCCCCCCCCCTCAGCCTATTCCCTAACCCTCTCTCCCCTCAGCCTATTCCCTAACCCTCTCTCCCCTCAGTCTTCTCCCTAACCCTCTCTCCCCTCAGCCTATTCCCTAACCCTCTCTACGCTCAGCCTATTCCCTAACCCTCTCTCCCCTCAGCCTATTCCCCAACCCTAACTCCCCTCAGCCTATTCCCTAACCCTCTCTCCCCTCAGCCTATTCCCTAACCCTCTCTCCCCTCAGCCTATTCCCTAACCCTAACTCCCCCCCCCTCAGCCTATTCCCTAACCCTCTCTCCTCTCAGCCTATTCCCTAACCCTAACCCCCCCCCCCCCAGCCTATTCCCTTACCCTCTCTCCCCTCAGCCTATTCCCTAACCCTCTCTCCCCTCAGCCTATTCCGTAACCCTAACTCCCCTCAGCCTATTCCCTAACCCTCTCTCCCCTCAGCCTATTCCCCAACCCTATTCCCCCCCCCCCTCAGCCTATTCCCTAACCCTCTCTCCCCTCAGCTTATTCCCTAAACCTCTCTCCCCTCAGTCTATTCCCTAACCCTAACTCCCCTCAGCCTATTCCCTAACCCTCTCTCCCCTCAGCCTATTCCCTAACCCTAACTCCCCCCCCCCTCAGCCTATTCCCTAACCCTCTCTCCCCTCAGCCTATTCCCTAACCCTAACTCCTCTCAGCCTATTCCCTAACCCTAACTCCCCTCAGCCTATTCCCTAACCCTTTCTCCCCTCAGCCTATTCCCCAACCCTAACTCCCCCCTCCCTCAGCCTATTCCCTAACCCTCTCTCCCCTCAGCCTATTCCCTAACCCTCTCTCCCCTCAGCCTATTCCCTAACCCTCTCTCCCCTCAGCCTATTCCCTAACCCTCTCTCCCCTCAGCCTATTCCCCAACCCTAACTCCCCTCAGCCTATTCCCTAACCCTCTCTCCCCTCAGCCTATTCCCTAACCCTAACTTACAGGTGACTAACAAGTGAGTTGGACACCTGCGCACAGGTTCTTGTGTCATGCTGATCACCTACTGCACTGGGACATGTGTATAATAATGCACTGCAAAATGCAGTGACCGGAACTGTGCATCTTGTCCCAAGTGACCACTGGGTGAGGCTGGGGCAGATGGATGCAGTGAGAGCTGAACAATGGGAAGGGACAAGGGATAGTGTAGTTGAGGGCATATCTGTATAGCTTAGTATTGTGCATGGTATACCCCATCCCCCTGCTGTGGCGCCCTGTATGTGCGGTGTTATACTCTGTTACTGCAGCTCAACAACATGCTTATGGACAGCGATACTGGCATCCAGATGTTTAAATCCCGACAGGTGAAGGTAAGTATGCTATCCCCTGCCCCCTACCCCTCCCTTCCCGCAGCCTAACCCCAACTTCCCCCCAAGTGCCTAACTCTAATCCCCCCCCCCCCCCTCCTGGTGGAGCCTAGCCCCCCCTACCCACAGTGTAACCTGAATAAGGTACACAACTATGTGGTACAATATGAATCATGGCCACTATGTATGGTGTAATGTGACTAAGATTGTGTTACTGTGTGGCGTAATTTGAATTCAGGTACTATTGTGTGTCCATGCCCCTTTCTGGTGAGACCACACCCCTTTTTGCAGCGTGCACCTATCCCTTTATTACGTATTGGAGGGCGCAAATTAATCTTTTGCAGGTGGGCGCCGAACCCCCTAGCACCGGCCCTGACCACACCCAAATCTATGTCTCTCTGCACATGTTATATCTGCCCCCCCCCTGCAGTGCACATGGTTTTGCCCAACTGCTAAAAAATTTCCTGCTGCGATCAACTTGGAATTACCCCCTAGGATCAATTTAGAACCGGCAGTGTCCGCTCCTATATGCTCGAGTAGTCTACATTGGGAAAACTTTCCTATTGGTAAGTGTCCTGGATGAAAAGTACATTATAAACAAAAAGTCTGAAACATAATTACACTAGGATATTTTTTTATGTACAGTATTTGTCTTTTGAACAAGGAAAAGTTCTGTGGTGATTCTTAAGTGTATAGCGCCAGAAACACTAAGGGGGAGATTCAAATGTTTCAAAAGTCGGTTGGGTGTCTGTTTTTTCCTGTTTATTAGATAGGAAAAAACAGACTCTCAACTGACTTTTCAAACATTTGAATCTCCCCCTTAGTGTCTTTTTTTGTTTGTCATAAGTTAGTGTAAACACCAGCGGGTGTCTTGAACTACAAACAGCACAATTGCTTAAACAGTGGTGTGTTTTATTGAAGCAGTACAGCCATAACTACCTATATACACATTGCTCATGCAGACACGGCCACAGGTATATTTATTCAACAAAATAGCATAAAATAAGCTTTAAAGTAGATCTGATTTACCTAATTATTGAATTTTAAAAATCAACAATTTTCAAGATATTTTTGGAAAAAGTGTTGGCCAGCTTAGTTGTTTATGGATTCATATCCTCCTGCTTTGCGGAGCACTGGGGTTAAGAGAAAGAACCGCATACTTGTCTTAAGGCATTAGATTTCTTCAGCCTTTACAGTACGTTCAGATGTGCAGTGCATTGAACCAGGATCTAAACTGGTATAACCATAAGTACTTCAATGCCATAGGGCAATATAAGAAAGAACAGCCTCTGTGTGCACAGTGCTACTATAGGTATGATATAAGTACAGCACTGAAATTGGTTGATTACTTAATACTATAAATTGAAATGTTGGACACTTCTTATTTTAGCAGCTCCCATCCTCAACGCCGCTAAGTTATTCCAGAAAGCAATCAGCAGCGCATGTCATCTCATATTTCATTATTCTTGAGTCAGAATTTAATCATAATCTTGTTGGATCAACCCTTCAACCAGTGAGCACTTCCAGGACAGAGTCAGTGTGTTCCCAGTAATCTCACGGCAGTGGTAATAAGCATATTAATGATATTTGGCAAACCCCTAAAATCTATTTTGATTGAATGAGAAGGTTTTTTTTTTTAAGTAAATGAATAAGCGCCAACTTCCACCTAATCCAGATCCACTGGAATGTTGGCATAAGAAGCTTAAACCAGTTGTCAGAATGTGAACCTTTCCCCACCCATGTTCTAGCGAGCTGCATTGTCTGAATGAGTATTTGCTGCTGCTCGCGGAATTGTAATCTAAAATCAGTTATCACCAAAAGTTTATATTGTATTTGGGTGGTCTTCAGTTTGCCGGCTGTCGGGATCCCGGTGCACAGTATACCGGCGCTGGAATCCCGACACCCGGCATACCGACACCTTTTCTCCCTCTTGGGGGTCCACGACCCCCCTGGAGGGAGAATATATAGCGTGGCGCACCGTGCCCGCAAAGGGCTCATTTGCGCTCGCCTAGCTGTCGGTATGCCGGCGGTCAGGATTCCGGCGCCGGTGTGCTGGCCGCCGGAAGCCCGGCCACCGGCATACCATACTACACCCTTGTATTTTATGGCATTCAGTAAAAGTACGTTTTCACCCAGCGGGCGATCAGACACAATCTGCGCATGCATATGCACCGCAATGCGCAGGTGCGCCGCATGGCTACAAAGCAGATCGCCGCTCAGCGATGGGTTTGTGCGAATGACCCATTCACATGGGCAAACGCAAGGAGATTGACAGGAAGAGGGCGTTTGTGGGTGACAACTGTCCATTTTCTGGGAGTGTCTGGAAAAACGCAGGCGTGTCCAAGCGTTTGCAGGGAGGGTAACTGACGTCAATTCCGGCCCCGGACAGGCTGATGTGATCGCAGCGGCTGAGTAAGTCCCGGGTTGCGCAGAGACTGCACAAACTCTGTTTGTGCAGCTCTGCTACACATGCGATCGCACACTTGCACAGCTAAAATACACGCTCCTATGGGCGGCGACTATCTGATTGCAGGGCTGCAAAAATCGCTGCCCAGCGATCAGGCCTGACTTACCCCCATGATCTCCACCCCGCAAGAGCGTGCAGTAGAGGCCACTCATGGATAGACCCCAGAAGACTGTGCTGATAGTGAGATCATTAAAAGGAACCTCATTATGCTTTAATTCCAGTGAGAAGCAAAATATTGGAACTTAACCATGAGCAACCATAACATCAATGAAAAATGTGTCAATAAAATGGGTGGTAGAGCCACTTTCCAGACCTGGAAAGGGTAATGAACATATACTGGAGGTGATTCAATGGGTGCTCAACCCCCTCTACTGCGCTCCAAACAAACACCAACCTACTTGGTTGTTCTAAACTAGCCACAACTAGGGCCCTCATTCCGAGTTGTTCGCTCGGTATTTTTCATCGCATCGCAATGAAAATCCGCTTAGTACGCATGCGCAATGTTCGCACTGCGACTGCGCCAAGTAACTTTGCTATGTAGAAAGTATTTTTACTCACGGCTTTTTCATCGCTCCGGCGAACGTAATGTGATTGACAGGAAATGGGTGTTACTGGGCGGAAACACGGCGTTTCAGGGGCGTGTGGCTGAAAACGCTACCGTTTCCGGAAAAAACGCAGGAGTGGCTGGAGAAACGGTGGGAGTGCCTGGGCGAACGCTGGGTGTGTTTGTGACGTCAACCAGGAACGACAAGCACTGAACTGATCGCACAGGCAGAGTAAGTCTGGAGCTACTCTGAAACTGCTAAGTAGTTAGTAATCGCAATATTGCGAATACATCGGTCGCAATTTTAAGAAGCTAAGATTCACTCCCAGTAGGCGGCGGCTTAGCGTGTGTAACTCTGCTAAATTCGCCTTGCGACCGATCAACTCGGAATGAGGGCCTATATTCAGATGCTGGCAACTACGGTATCAGAGACCACAGGAGTCCTGGCTTGAGAGAAAGTGCTATGTTGACAGGAAAACCTGGCACTTAAGAATACTGTGTTCCACAAGTCAAGTACCCAAGATTCATGCCACCAATCACTATCTGGGAGGCCAACGTGTTGCTGAAACAATTAAGGTGAGCCAACAGAAATTGATCCCAACCAGGCATCCCAATAGTGTGACACAGACATAAAACACTCAGTGGAGTTGCTTTTTTGGATCCCTCTGACAGCACTGATGCAGACAAAGCCCCTAGGCTTCTATAGGGTAAAACCAGCTTTTGATGACGTTACCTTCCGTATCGGAAACCTGGCATTCGGAAATGTGGTAAATTCCGGCATTTTACTATTACTACATCCCACCCATTCAATTAAACCACATACACTATTTATATAACTTTCACCATCAACCCCATATAACTGCTTGCACTACTGTCCTGTTATATGCTTACTGTATATACAGTCACATCCTCAGACATTTAGGAGGGGGGAGTTGGGACATTGCGCATGCGTCAGGCTCTCATTTTACATCACACTGTGGGTAGGAGAATGACCCAGTTCTACTTACTCTTACTGACCCCTTTCTCTTAGGGCCCTACACACAGATAAAATGCACGATATGAACGTTCTCGTTCATTAATGAACGAGAACTCATTCATATCGTGCAGTGTGTAGGCAACAACGATTAATGATGCGCTGCCACACGCTCGTTCATCGTTGGTGCCCCGTCGCTTATGCATGCAGGCCAATATGGACGAGATTGTCCATATTAGCATGCAGTGCTTTGGAGCCGGGTGACGGGGGGAGTGAAGATCCAGGGAACGGTTGGTGCAGAACATTGCACTATCCCTGTCAGTTCTCCAACAACACGGTTGGATCATGAATTTTCCGAAGTCACAATTGGAACCGACGACAAGATTGTCCTTTCTGGGGATGATACTGGACACAGAAGTACAGAGAGTATTTCTGCCAGTAGAAAAGGCTCTGGAAATCCAGAGAATGGTCAAACAGATTTTGAAACCAACAAGAGTGTCAATACATCAATGCATTCGGTTGTTGGGGAAAATGGTGGCAGCCTACGAGGCCATACAGTTTGGCCGATTCCATGCCAGAATATTCCAGTGGGACCTGTTGGACAAGTGGTCCGGATCCCACCTACACATGCACCGGAAGATAATTCTGTCCTCAAAAGCCAGGATTTCGCTCCTGTGGTGGCTACACAGTTCTCACCTACTAGAGGGACGCAGGTTCGGGATTCAGGACTGGGTCCTAGTAACCACGGATGCAAGTCTCCGAGGCTGGGGAGCAGTCACACAGGGGAAAAGCTTCCAAGGAAAATGGCCAAGTCAGGAACCTGCCTTCACATAAACATTCTGGAATGGAGAGCCATTTACAACGCCCTTCTACAAGCAGTATATCTTCTTCTAGATCAACCCATGCAGATCCAGTCGGACAATGCAACAGCAGTCGCGTACATAAACCGTCAAGGCGGAACGAAAAGCAAAGCGGCAATGGCAGAGGTGACAAAGATCCTCCGCTGGCAAGAAAGGCATGCAAGAGCTCTGTCAGCAATTTTCATTCTGGGAGTGGACAACTGGAAAGCAGACTTCCTCAGCAGACACGATCTCCATCCAGGAGAATGGGGCCTCCACCAAGAAGTCTTCACAGAGGTGACAAGTCTTTGGGGAGCTCCTCAAGTAGACATGATGGCATCTTGTCTCAACAAGAAGCTTCAGAGATATTGTTCCAGGTCGAGAGACCCTCAAGCAATAGCAGTGGATACACTGGTGACCCAGTGGCTGTTTCGGTCGGTATATGTCTTCCCTCCACTTCCACTGATACAAAAAGTTCTCAAAATCATAAGAAGAACAAGGGTTTGAGCAATCCTCATTGCCCCAGACTGGCCAAGGAGGGCTTGGTATCCAGATCTTCACGAGTTGCTCATAGAAGATCCTCGGCCTCTTCCCCCTCGCGAGGACCCGCTGCAGCAGGGGCCGTGTGTGTATCAAGACTTACCGCGGCTACGTTTGACGGCATGGCTGTTGAGCGCCGGATCCTAGCCCGAAAAGGTATTCCCAAAGAAGTCATCCCCACTCTTATTCAGGCCAGGAAAGGAGTAACGTCTAAACATTACCACCGTATTTGGAGAAAATGTGTGTCTTGGTGTGAATCCAAGAAGGCTCCTACGGAGGAGTTTCAGTTGGGACGTTTTCTCCATTTTCTGCAGGCTGGTGTGGATGCGGGCCTAAGATTGGGTTCAATCAAGGTACAGATTTCGGCCTTGTCAGTTTTCTTTCAAAAACAATTGGCCGCCCTTCCAGAAGTTCAGACGTTCGTGAAAGGGGTGCTGCATATCCAGCCTCCATTTGTGCCTCCAGTGGCACCATGGGACCTTAACGTCGTGTTGCAGTTCCTTCAATCGGATTGGTTTGAACCTCTACAGGAGATATAATTGAAGTTTCTCAATTGGAAAGTGGTGATGCTTTTGGCCTTGGCATCCGCAAGGAGTGTGTGTGAGTTGGGGGCCTTGTCTCACAAGAGCCCTTACCTGATCTTCCATGAAGATAGGGCAGAATTGAGAACTCGCCAACAATTTCTTCCAAAGGTGGTTTCGTCTTTCCATATGAACCAACCTATTGTGGTGCCAGTGGCTACTGACACTTTCACTGAGTCAAAGTCTCTTGATGTGGTCAGAGCTTTGAAAATTTATGTCGCTAGAACAGCTCGGATAAGGAAAACAGAGGCTCTATTTGTCCTGTATGCTTCCAACAAGATTGGATGTCCTGCTTCTAAGCAGACTATTGCGCACTGGATCAGTGGGACGATTCAGCACACTCATTCCACGGCAGGATTGCCAATACCGAAGTCGGTAAATGCCCATTCTACTAGAAAGGTGGGCTCATCCTGGGCGGCTGCCCGGGGGGTCTCGGCATTACAACTTTGCCGAGCAGCTACTTGAGTTTGACACCTTGGCTGATGAGGACCTCAAGTTTGGTCAATCGGTGCTGCAGGGTCATCCGCACTCTCCCGCCCGTACTGGAGCTTTGGTATAACCCCATGGTACTGAAGTGGACCCCAGCATCCTCTAGAACGTATGAGAAAATAGGATTTTAATACCTACCGGTAAATCCTTTTCTCCTAGTCCGTAGAGGATGCTGAGGACCCGACCCAGTGCGTACTTTACCTGCAGTTGTTATTTTGTTGTAGTTACACAAGTGTTGTGTTACAATTATTTTCAGCATGTTACTAAACAGGTTCATGCCTGTTGGCGTGTGTTATGTTGAATGCCATGTTGTGCGGCATGGTTGAGGTGTGAGCTGGTATGAATCTCACCGTTAAATTAAAAGTAAATCCTTTCCTCGAAATGTCCATCTCCTTGGGCACAGTTCCTATGCTGAGGTCTGGAGGAGGGGCTTAGAGGGAGGAGCCAGTTCACACCCTTGAAAAGTTTTAAAGTGCCCATGGCTCCTGCGGAACCAACTATACCCCATGGTACTGAAGTGGACCACAGCATCCTCTACGGACTAGGAGAAAAGGATTTACCGGTAGGTACTAAAATCCTATTTTCTTTTCTCTATCCCTTCTACCTCTATTACTGTCTGTTCACTGGCGTATCAATAATGGATGCAAGGTGTGCGGTGCACAAGGGCCCCTGGGTCCAGGGGCCCACACACTGCACCCCCTGCACCCATTCATTTATACTTACCGCACCGCTGGCCCAGTGCTGGCTGCTAAAATCACTGGGAAAATGGCTGCCGCGGCCATTTCCGGTAATTCACACATGCGTAATAGAGATGTCCCCGGGAATCTGGCGCGGACGCCATGTTCCCGGTGACCTGCGCATGCACAATGTCAGAGTGTACTGCACCGCTGGCGAGGAACCTGCAAACGATCCCTCTCCTCTCTTATAGCGCTTCTGTGTCTGATATTACCCAGTTTTGTTTTATCACTGTTGTTTCCAATTGTAAAGTGCAACGCAATTACCTGCACTATGGGGGTCATTTCTGAGTTGATCGCTCGCTAGCAGTTTTTAGCAGCCGTGCAAACGCT
This sequence comes from Pseudophryne corroboree, assembly GCF_028390025.1. NCBI lineage: Eukaryota > Metazoa > Chordata > Amphibia > Anura > Myobatrachidae > Pseudophryne > Pseudophryne corroboree. The sequence continues at coordinate 783,345,634 of NC_086446.1, read as the reverse complement.
AAGCCGCTGCCCTCTGGGAGTATTTTAGCTTAGCAGAAGTGCGAACGAAAGGTTCGCAGAGCGGCTACAAAAATAATTGTGTAGTTTTAGACTAGCTCCAGACCTACTCAGCGCTTGTGATCACTTCAGACTATTCAGTTCCTGATTTGACGTCACAAACACGCCCTGTGTTCGCCCAGCCACGCCTGTGTTTTTCCTGGCACGCCTGCGTTTTTCCGAACACTCCCTGAAAAAGGTCAGTTGACACCCAGAAACACCCACTTCATGTAAATCACTCTGCGGTCAGCAGTGCGACTGAAAAGCATCGCTAGACCTTGTGTAAAAATACATCGGCCGTTGTGAAAGTACGTCACGTGTGCGCACTGCGCCGCATGCGGATGCGCAGAAGTGCCATTTTTTTTCTTAATCGCAGCGCAGCGAACTTTTTCGGCTTGCGATCAACTCAGTATGACCCCCAATATAAGAAACTGCTAATACATAAATAATAATAAAATAGCTTTATCTGCTTCTATAGTTCTTCTATCAGCCCAGAGGTGTCACTGCCAGTGGTGACACCCAGAGCGGGGCGAAGGGAAGGGGGGGGGGGGGGCGCAGCGTGCCCATAATGACACAGTGCAGCACCCTGCTCTTGCTACTGAAGAGGAGTTGGCAATTTGGTGTCACCCTTTCTCTGACATCCTAGTGGATGCTGGGAACTCCGTAAGGACCATGGGGAATAGACGGCTCCGCAGGAGACTGGGCACTCTAAAAGAAAGATTAGGTACTATCTGGTGTGCACTGGCTCCTCCCTCTATGCCCCTCCTCCAAACCTCAGTTAGAGTCTGTGCCCGGCCAGAGCTGGGTGCTCCTAGTGGGCTCTCCTGAGCTTGCTAGAAAAGAAAGTATTTGTTAGGTTTTTTATTTTCAGTGAGATCTGCTGGCAACAGACTCACTGCTACGTGGGACTGAGGGGAGAGAAGCAAACCTACCTGCGTGCAGCTAGCTTGTGCTTCTTAGGCTACTGGACACCATTAGCTCCAGAGGGTTCGAACATAGGGCCTGACCTCGATCGTCCGTTCCCGGAGCCGCGCCGCCGTCCCCCTTGCAGAGCCAGAAGACAGAAGAAGAAGCGATGAAATCGGCGGCAGAAGACTCCTGTCTTCATTAAGGTAGCGCACAGCACTGCAGCTGTGCGCCATTGCTCCCACAGCACACCACACACTCCGGTCACTGTAGGGTGCAGGGCGCTGGGGGGGGCGCCCTGGGCAGCAATTATAATACCTTTTGGCAAAAATACACATAATACAGCCAGTTAACTGTATATGTGTAAAAACCCCCGCCATTAAGTTACAGAAAACGCGGGACAGAAGCCCGCCGCTGAGGGGGCGGGGCCTTCTTCCTCAGCACACCAGCGCCATTTTCCCTTCACAGCTCCGCTGGAAGCACGTTTCCCAGGCTCTCCCCTGCAGTATCCAGGTACAAGACGGGTTAAAAAGAGAGGGGGGGCACATAAATTTAGGAGCAAATCGATACAGACAAGCAGCTATTGGGAAAATCACTTATTAGCAGTGTAAATCCCTGTGTTATATAGCGCTGTGGTGTGTGCTGGCATACTCTCTCTCTGTCTCCCCAAAGGACTTTGTGTGGTCTTGTCCTCAGTCTGAGCATTCCCTGTGTGTGTGCGGTGTGTCGGTACGGCTGTGTCGACATGTTTGATGAGGAGGGTTACGTGGAGGCGGAGCAGAGGCAGATAAGTGTGGTGTCGCCCACGACGGGGCCGACACCTGATTGGATGGATATGTGGAAGGTCTTAACCGATAGTGTCAACTCCTTACATTAAAGGTTCGATGACGCAGCAGCCTTGGGACAGCCGGGGTCTCAGCCCGCGCCTGCCCAGGCGACTCAGAAGCCGTCAGGGGCTCATAAACGCCCGCTAGCTCTGATGGTAGACACAGATGTCGACACGGAGTCTGACTCCAGTGTAGATGAGGATGAGACAAATGTACAGTCTACAAAAGCCATCCGATGCATGATTACTGCAATGAAAGATGTATTGCACATTTCTGATGTTAACCCGGTTACCACCAAGAGGGGTATTATGTTTGGGGAGAAAAAGCAGCCAGTGACTTTTCCCCCATCTGATGAATTAAATGATTTGTGTGAAGAAGCGTGGAGTTCCCCTGATAAGAAACTAGTGATTTCTAAGAGGTTACTGATGGCGTACCCTTTCCCGCCAACGGATAGTTTACGTTGGTAAACATCCCCTAGGGTGGACAAGGCGCTAACACGCTTATCTAAAAGGGTGGCACTGCCGTCTCAGGATACGGCTGCCCTAAAGGATCCTGCGGATAGAAAGCAGGAAGCTATCCTGAAGTCTGTGTATACACACTCTGGTACTCTACTGAGACCTGCTATTCCTTAGAGATGAGCGCCTGAAATTTTTCGGGTTTTGTGTTTTGGTTTTGGGTTCGGTTCCGCGGCCGTGTTTTGGGTTCGAACGCGTTTTGGCAAAACCTCACCGAATTTTTTTTGTCGGATTCGGGTGTGTTTTGGATTCGGGTGTTTTTTTCAAAAAACACTAAAAAACAGCTTAAATCATAGAATTTGGGGGTCATTTTGATCCCAAAGTATTATTAACCTCAAAAACCATAATTTACACTCATTTTCAGTCTATTCTGAATACCTCACACCTCACAATATTATTTTTAGTCCTAAAATTTGCACCGAGGTCGCTGTGTGAGTAAGATAAGCGACCCTAGTGGCCGACACAAACACCGGGCCCATCTAGGAGTGGCACTGCAGTGTCACGCAGGATGTCCCTTCCAAAAAACCCTCCCCAAACAGCACATGACGCAAAGAAAAAAAGAGGCGCAATGAGGTAGCTGTGTGAGTAAGATTAGCGACCCTAGTGGCCGACACAAACACCGGGCCCATCTAGGAGTGGCACTGCAGTGTCACGCAGGATGGCCCTTCCAAAAAACCCTCCCCAAACAGCACATGACGCAAAGAAAAAAAGAGGCGCAATGAGGTAGCTGTGTGAGTAAGATTAGCGACCCTAGTGGCCGACACAAACACCGGGCCCATCTAGGAGTGGCACTGCAGTGTCACGCAGGATGTCCCTTCCAAAAAACCCTCCCCAAACAGCACACGACGCAAAGAAAAAAAGAGGCGCAATGAGGTAGCTGTGTGAGTAAGATTAGCGACCCTAGTGGCCGACACAAACACCGGGCCCATCTAGGAGTGGCACTGCAGTGTCACGCAGGATGTCCCTTCCAAAAAACCCTCCCCAAACAGCACATGACGCAAAGAAAAAAAGAGGCGCAATGAGGTAGCTGACTGTGTGAGTAAGATTAGCGACCCTAGTGGCCGACACAAACACCGGGCCCATCTAGGAGTGGCACTGCAGTGTCACGCAGGATGTCCCTTCCAAAAAACCCTCCCCAATCAGCACATGATGCAAAGAAAAAGAAAAGAAAAAAGAGGTGCAAGATGGAATTGTCCTTGGGCCCTCCCACCCACCCTTATGTTGTATAAACAAAACAGGACATGCACACTTTAACCAACCCATCATTTCAGTGACAGGGTCTGCCACACGACTGTGACTGATATGACGGGTTGGTTTGGACCCCCCCCAAAAAAGAAGCAATTAATCTCTCCTTGCACAAACTGGCTCTACAGAGGCAAGATGTCCACCTCATCTTCACCCTCCGATATATCACCGTGTACATCCCCCTCCCCACAGATTATCAATTCGTCCCCACTGGAATCCACCATCTCAGCTCCCTGTGTACTTTGTGGAGGCAATTGCTGCTGGTCAATGTCTCCGCGGAGGAATTGATTATAATTCATTTTAATGAACATCATCTTCTCCACATTTTCTGGATGTAACCTCGTACGCCGATTGCTGACAAGGTGAGCGGCGGCACTAAACACTCTTTCGGAGTACACACTTGTGGGAGGGCAACTTAGGTAGAATAAAGCCAGTTTGTGCAAGGGCCTCCAAATTGCCTCTTTTTCCTGCCAGTATAAGTACGGACTGTGTGACGTGCCTACTTGGATGCGGTCACTCATATAATCCTCCACCATTCTATCAATGTTGAGAGAATCATATGCAGTGACAGTAGACGACATGTCCGTAATCGTTGTCAGGTCCTTCAGTCCGGACCAGATGTCAGCATCAGCAGTCGCTCCAGACTGCCCTGCATCACCGCCAGCGGGTGGGCTCGGAATTCTGAGCCTTTTCCTCGCACCCCCAGTTGCGGGAGAATGTGAAGGAGGAGATGTTGACAGGTCGCGTTCCGCTTGACTTGACAATTTTCTCACCAGCAGGTCTTTCAACCCCAGCAGACTTGTGTCTGCCGGAAAGAGAGATCCAAGGTAGGCTTTAAATCTAGGATCGAGCACGGTGGCCAAAATGTAGTGCTCTGATTTCAACAGATTGACCACCCGTGAATCCTTGTTAAGCGAATTAAGGGCTGCATCCACAAGTCCCACATGCCTAGCGGAATCGCTCCCTTTTAGCTCCTTCTTCAATGCCTCCAGCTTCTTCTGCAAAAGCCTGATGAGGGGAATGACCTGACTCAGGCTGGCAGTGTCTGAACTGACTTCACGTGTGGCAAGTTCAAAGGGCATCAGAACCTTGCACAACGTTGAAATCATTCTCCACTGCACTTGAGACAGGTGCATTCCACCTCCTATATCGTGCTCAATTGTATAGGCTTGAATGGCCTTTTGCTGCTCCTCCAACCTCTGAAGCATATAGAGGGTTGAATTCCACCTCGTTACCACTTCTTGCTTCAGATGATGGCAGGGCAGGTTCAGTAGTTTTTGGTGGTGCTCCAGTCTTCTGTACGTGGTGCCTGTACGCCGAAAGTGTCCCGCAATTTTTCTGGCCACCGACAGCATCTCTTGCACGCCCCTGTCGTTTTTAAAAAAATTCTGCACCACCAAATTCAAGGTATGTGCAAAACATGGGACGTGCTGGAATTTGCCCATATTTAATGCACACACAATATTGCTGGCGTTGTCCGATGCCACAAATCCACAGGAGAGTCCAATTGGGGTAAGCCATTCCGCGATGATCTTCCTCAGTTGCCGTAAGAGGTTTTCAGCTGTGTGCGTATTCTGGAAAGCGGTGATACAAAGCGTAGCCTGCCTAGGAAAGAGTTGGCGTTTGCGAGATGCTGCTACTGGTGCCGCCGCTGCTGTTCTTGCGGCGGGAGTCCATGCATCTACCCAGTGGGCTGTCACAGTCATATAGTCCTGACCCTGCCCTGCTCCACTAGTCCACATGTCCGTGGTTAAGTGGACATTGGGTACAACTGCATTTTTTAGGACACTGGTGAGTCTTTTTCTGACGTCCGTGTACATTCTCGGTATCGCCTGCCTAGAGAAGTGGAACCTAGATGGTATTTGGTAACGGGGGCACACTGCCTCAATAAATTGTCTAGTTCCCTGTGAACTAACGGCGGATACCGGACGCACGTCTAACACCAACATAGTTGTCAAGGCCTCAGTTATCCGCTTTGCAGTAGGATGACTGCTGTGATATTTCATCTTCCTCGCAAAGGACTGTTGAACAGTCAATTGCTTACTGGAAGTAGTACAAGTGGGCTTACGACTTCCCCTCTGGGATGACCATCGACTCCCAGCGGCAACAACAGCAGCGCCAGCAGCAGTAGGCGTTACACGCAAGGATGCATCGGAGGAATCCCAGGCAGGAGAGGACTCGTCAGAATTGCCAGTGACATGGCCTGCAGGACTATTGGCATTCCTGGGGAAGGAGGAAATAGACACTGAGGGAGTTGGTGGGGTGGTTTGCGTGAGCTTGGTTACAAGAGGAAGGGATTTACTGGTCAGTGGACTGCTTCCGCTGTCACCCAAAGTTTTTGAACTTGTCACTGACTTATTATGAATGCGCTGCAGGTGACGTATAAGGGAGGATGTTCCGAGGTGGTTAACGTCCTTACCCCTACTTATTACAGCTTGACAAAGGGAACACACGGCTTGACACCTGTTGTCCGCATTTCTGGTGAAATACCTCCACACCGAAGAGCTGATTTTTTTGGTATTTTCACCTGGCATGTCAACGGCCATATTCCTCCCACGGACAACAGGTGTCTCCCCGGGTGCCTGACTTAAACAAACCACCTCACCATCAGAATCCTCCTGGTCAATTTCCTCCCCAGCGCCAGCAACACCCATATCCTCCTCATCCTGGTGTACTTCAACACTGACATCTTCAATCTGACTATCAGGAACTGGACTGCGGGTGCTCCTTCCAGCACTTGCAGGGGGCGTGCAAATGGTGGAAGGCGCATGCTCTTCACGTCCAGTGTTGGGAAGGTCAGGCATCGCAACCGACACAATTGGACTCTCCTTGTGGATTTGGGATTTCGAAGAATGCACAGTTCTTTGCTGTGCTGCTTTTGCCAGCTTGAGTCTTTTCATTTTTCTAGCGAGAGGCTGAGTGCTTCCATCCTCATGTGAAGCTGAACCACTAGCCATGAACATAGGCCAGGGCCTCAGCCGTTCCTTGCCACTCCGTGTGGTAAATGGCATATTGGCAAGTTTACGCTTCTCCTCCGACAATTTTATTTTAGGTTTTGGAGTCCTTTTTTTACTGATATTTGGTGTTTTGGATTTGACATGCTCTGTACTATGACATTGGGCATCGGCCTTGGCAGACGACGTTGCTGGCATTTCATCGTCTCGGCCATGACTAGTGGCAGCAGCTTCAGCACGAGGTGGAAGTGGATCTTGATCTTTCCCTAATTTTGGAACCTCAACATTTTTGTTCTCCATATTTTAATAGGCACAACTAAAAGGCACCTCAGGTAAACAATGGAGATGGATGGATTGGATACTAGTATACAATTATGGACGGGCTGCCGAGTGCCGACACAGAGGTAGCCACAGCCGTGAACTACCGCACTGTACTGTGTCTGCTGCTAATATATAGACTGGTTGATAAAGAGATAGTATACTCGTAACTAGTATGTATGTATAAAGAAAGAAAAAAAAAACACGGTTAGGTGGTATATACAATTATGGACGGGCTGCCGAGTGCCGACACAGAGGTAGCCACAGCCGTGAACTACCGCACTGTACTGTGTCTGCTGCTAATATAGACTGGTTGATAAAGAGATAGTATACTCGTAACTAGTATGTATGTATAAAGAAAGAAAAAAAAACCACGGTTAGGTGGTATATACAATTATGGACGGGCTGCCGAGTGCCGACACAGAGGTAGCCACAGCCGTGAACTACCGCACTGTACTGTGTCTGCTGCTAATATATAGACTGGTTGATAAAGAGATAGTATACTCGTAACTAGTATGTATGTATAAAGAAAGAAAAAAAAAACCACGGTTAGGTGGTATATACAATTATGGACGGGCTGCCGAGTGCCGACACAGAGGTAGCCACAGCCGTGAACTACCGCACTGTACTGTGTCTGCTGCTAATATATAGACTGGTTGATAAAGAGATAGTATACTCGTAACTAGTATGTATGTATAAAGAAAGAAAAAAAAACCACGGTTAGGTGGTATATACAATTATGGACGGGCTGCCGAGTGCCGACACAGAGGTAGCCACAGCCATGATCTACCGCACTGTACTGTGTCTGCTGCTAATATAGACTGGTTGATAAAGAGATAGTATACTCGTAACTAGTATGTATGTATAAAGAAAGAAAAAAAAACCACGGTTAGGTGGTATATACAATTATGGACGGGCTGCCGAGTGCCGACACAGAGGTAGCCACAGCCGTGAACTACCGCACTGTACTGTGTCTGCTGCTAATATATAGACTGGTTGATAAAGAGATAGTATACTCGTAACTAGTATGTATGTATAAAGAAAGAAAAAAAAACCACGGTTAGGTGGTATATACAATTATGGACGGGCTGCCGAGTGCCGACACAGAGGTAGCCACAGCCGTGAACTACCGCACTGTACTGTGTCTGCTGCTAATATAGACTGGTTGATAAAGAGATAGTATACTCGTAACTAGTATGTATGTATAAAGAAAGAAAAAAAAACCACGGTTAGGTGGTATATACAATTATGGACGGGCTGCCGAGTGCCGACACAGAGGTAGCCACAGCCGTGAACTACCGCACTGTACTGTGTCTGCTGCTAATATAGACTGGTTGATAAAGAGATAGTATACTCGTAACTAGTATGACTATAAAGAAAGAAAAAAAAACCACGGTTAGGTGGTATATACAATTATGGACGGGCTGCCGAGTGCCGACACAGAGGTAGCCACAGCCGTGAACTACCGCACTGTACTGTGTCTGCTGCTAATATAGACTGGTTGATAAAGAGATAGTATACTACTAATATTATATATACTGGTGGTCAGGTCACTGGTCACTAGTCACACTGGCAGTGGCACTCCTGCAGCAAAAGTGTGCACTGTTTAATTTTAATATAATATTATGTACTCCTGGCTCCTGCTATAACCTATAACTGGCACTGCAGTAGTGCTCCCCAGTCTCCCCCACAATTATAAGCTGTGTGAGCTGAGCAGTCAGACAGATATATAATATATATAGATGATGCAGCACACTGGCCTGAGCCTGAGCAGTGCACACAGATATGGTATGTGACTGACTGAGTCACTGTGTGTATCGCTTTTTTCAGGCAGAAAACGGATATATTAAATAAACTGCACTGTGTGTCTGGTGGTCACTCACTATATAATATATTATGTACTCCTGGCTCCTGCTATAACCTATAACTGGCACTGCAGTAGTGCTCCCCAGTCTCCCCCACAATTATAAGCTGTGTGAGCTGAGCAGTCAGACAGATATATATAATATTATATATAGATAATAGATGATGCAGCACACTGGCCTGAGCCTGAGCAGTGCACACAGATATGGTATGTGACTGAGTCACTGTGTGCTGTGTATCGCTTTTTTCAGGCAGAGAACGGATTATAAAGTAAACTGCACTGTCCTCACTAGTAAACTCTCTCCACTCAGTCTCTACACTTCTACAGTAACAGTACTCCTCCTAGTCAGCTCCAGTAAATCTCTCTCAGTCTCTTATAATCTAAATGGAGAGGACGCCAGCCACGTCCTCTCCCTATCAATCTCAATGCACGTGTGAAAATGGCGGCGACGCGCGGCTCCTTATATAGAATCCGAGTCTCGCGATAGAATCCGAGCCTCGCGAGAATCCGACAGCGTCATGATGACGTTCGGGCGCGCTCGGGTTAACCGAGCAAGGCGGGAAGATCCGAGTCGCTCGGACCCGTGAAAAAAAACATGAAGTTCTGGCGGGTTCGGATTCAGAGAAACCGAACCCGCTCATCTCTACTATTGCTTCAGCCTGGATGTGTAGTGCTGCAGCAGCATGGACTGATACCCTGTCAGACAACATTGATTCCCTCGACAGGGATACTGTTTTGCTAACCATCGAACATATAAAAGACGTCGTCTTATATATGCGGGATGCACAGAGGGACATTTGCCTACTGGCATCTAGAATTAATGCAATGTCCATTTCTGCCAGGAGAGTATTATGGACTCGGCAGTGGACAGGTGATGCTGATTCTAAAAAACACATGGAGGTTTTGCCTTAAAAGGGTGAGGAATTGTTTGGGGACGGTCTCTCGGACCTCGTATCCACAGCAACTGCTGGGAAGTTGACTTTTTTAACTCAGGTTCCCTCACAGCCTAAGAAAGCACCGTATTATCAAATGCAGTCCTTTCGGCCTCAGAAAGGCAGGCGGGTCAGAGGAACATCCTTTCTGGCCAGAGGCAAGGGTAGAGGAAAGAAGCTGCACCAGGCAGCCAGTTCCCAGGAACAAAAATCCTCCCCTGCTTCCACTAAGTCCACCGCATGACGTTGGCGCTCCACAGGCGGAGCCAGGTGCGGTGGGGGCGCGTCTCCGAAACTTCAGCAACCAGTGGGTTCGCTCACAAGTGGATCTCTGGGCTGTACAAATTGTATCTCAGGGATACAAGCTGGAGTTCGAGGCGACTCCCCCTCGCCGTTACCTCAAATCAGCCTTGCCAGCTGCTCCCAGGGAAAGGGAGGTAGTACTGGCGGCAATTCACAAGCTGTACCTACAGCAGGTGATAATCAAGGTCCCCCTCCTTCAACAGGGCAGGGGTTACTATTCCACAATGTTTGTGGTACCGAAACCGGACGGTTCGGTGAGACCCATCCTGAATTTAAAATCCTTGAACACTTATATAAAGAAGTTCAAGTTCAAAATGGAATCGCTCAGGGCGGTTATTGCAAGCCTGGAAGAGGGGGATTTTATGGTGTCGCTTGACATCAAGGATGCTTACTTGCATGTCCCCATTTACCCACCTCACCAGGAATACCTCAGGTTTGTGGTACAGGACTGTCATTACCAATTCCAGACGTTGCCGTTTGGTCTCTCCACGGCACCGAGAATATTTACCAAGGTAATGGCCGAAATGATGATACCCCTTCGGAAGAAGGGAGTTATAATTATTCCGTACTTGGACGATCTCCTCATAAAGGCGAGGTCCAGAGAGCAGTTGTTGGTCAGCGTAGCACTCTCTCAGGAAGTGTTGCAACAGCACAGCTGGATTCTGAATATCCCAAAGTCGCAGCTGATTCCTGCGACGCGTCTGCTTTTCCTGGGCATGATTCTGGACACAGAACAGAAGAAGGTGTTTCTCCCGGTGGAGAAGGCCCAGGAATTGTCATCTCTGGTCAGGAACCTCCTGAAACCAAAACAGGTGTCGGTGCATCACTGCACGCGAGTCCTGGGAAAGATGGTGGCTTCTTACGAAGCAATTCCCTTCGGCAGGTTCCATGCAAGAATCTTTCAGTGGGATCTGCTGGACAAATGGTCCGGATCGCATCTGCAGATGCATCGGTTGATCACCCTGTCCCCAAGGGCCAGGGTGTCTCTGCTGTGGTGGCTGCAGAGTGCTCATCTTCTCGAGGGCCGCAGGTTCGGCATACAGGACTGGGTCCTGGTGACCACGGATGCAAGCCTCCGAGGATGGGGGGCAGTCACTCAGGGAATAAACTTCCAAGGACAGTGGTCAAGTCTGGAGACTTCACTACACATAAATATACTGGAACTAAGGGCCATTTACAACGCCCTGAGTCAAGCAGAGCCCCTGCTTCAAAACCACCCAGTACTGATTCAGTCAGACAACATCACGGCGGTCGCCCATGTAAACCGCCAGGGCGGCACGAGAAGCAGGATGGCAATGGCAGAAGCCACAAGGATTCTTCGATGGGCGGAGAATCACGTGCTAGCACTGTCAGCAGTGTTCATTCCGGGAGTGGACAACTGGGAAGCAGACTTCCTCAGCAGGCACGACCTCCACCCGGGAGAGTGGGGACTTCATCAAGAAGTCTTCACACAGATTGTAAATCGCTGGGAACTGCCACAGGTGGACATGATGGCGTCCCGCCTCAACAAAAAGCTAAAAAAATATTGCGCCAGGTCAAGGGACCCTCAGGCGATAGCTGTGGACGCACTAGTGACACCGTGGGTGTACCAGTCAGTTTATGTGTTCCCTCCTCTTCCTCTCATACCCAAGGTGCTGAGGATAGTAAGAAAGAGAGGAATAAAAACTATACTCGTCGTTCCGGATTGGCCAAGAAGAACTTGGTACCCAGAACTACAAGAAATGATCTCAGAGGACCCATGGCCTCTGCCTCTCAGACAGGACCTGTTACAGCAGGGGCCCTGTCTGTTCCAAGACTTACTGCGGCTGCGTTTGACGGCATGGCGGTTGAACGCCGGATCCTAACGGAAAAGGGCATTCCAGATGAAGTGATTCCTACGCTGATAAAAGCTAGGAAGGATGTGACTGTAAAGCATTATCACCGCATATGGCGGAAATATGTTGCTTGGTGTGAGGCCAGGAAGGCCCCAACTGAGGAATTTCAGCTGGGTCGATTTCTGCACTTCCTACAGTCAGAGGTGTCTATGGGCCTAAAATTGGGGTCCATAAAGGTCCAGATTTCGGCCCTATCTATTTTCTTTCAAAAAGAACTAGCTTCACTGCCTGAAGTTCAGACGTTTGTTAAGGGAGTGCTGCATATTCAGCCCCCTTTTGTGCCTCCAGTGGCACCTTGGGATCTTAACGTTGTGTTGGATTTCCTGAAATCCCACTGGTTTGAGCCACTTAAGACCGTGGAGCTAAAGTATCTCACGTGGAAAGTGGTCATGCTGTTGGCCTTAGCTTCGGCTAGGCGTGTGTCAGAATTGGCGGCTTTGTCATGTAAAAGCCCATATCTGATCTTCCATATGGACAGGGCAGAATTGAGGACTCGTCCCCAATTTCTCCCAAAGGTGGTATCAGCGTTTCATTTGAACCAACCTATTGTGGTGCCTGCGGCTACTCGGGACTTGGAGGATTCCAAGTTGCTGGACGTAGTCCGGGCTTTGAAAATTTATGTTTCCAGGACGGCTGGAGTCAGAAAAACTGACTCGCTATTTATCCTGCATGCACCCAACAAGCTGGGTGCTCCTGCTTCAAAGCAAACTATTGCTCGCTGGATCTGTTGCACGATTCAGCTGGCACATTCTGCGGCAGGACTGCTGCATCCTAAATCAGTAAAAGCCCATTCCACAAGGAAGGTGGGCTCTTCTTGGGCGGCTGCCCGAGGGGTCTCGGCTTTACAGCTTTGCCGAGCTGCTACTTGGTCGGGTTCAAACACATTTGCAAAATTCTACAAGTTTGATACCCTGGCTGAGGAGGACCTTGAGTTTGCTCATTCGGTGCTGCAGAGACATCCGCACTCTCCCGCCCGTTTGGGAGCTTTGGTATAATCCCCATGGTCCTTACGGAGTTCCCAGCATCCACTAGGACGTCAGAGAAAATAAGAATTTACTCACCGGTAATTCTATTTCTCGTAGTCCGTAGTGGATGCTGGGCGCCCGTCCCAAGTGCGGACTCTCTGCAATACGTGTATATAGTTATTGCTTAACTAAGGGTTATTGTTATGAGCCATCCGTTTAGTGAGGCTCAGTTGTTGTTCATACTGTTAACTGGGTATAGTTATCACAAGTTGTACGGTGTGATTGGTGTGGCTGGTATGAGTCTTACCCTGGATTCCAAATCCTTTCCTTGTTGTGTCAGCTCTTCCGGGCACAGTTTCCCTAACTGAGGTCTGGAGGAGGGGCATAGAGGGAGGAGCCAGTGCACACCAGATAGTACCTAATCTTTCTTTTAGAGTGCCCAGTCTCCTGCGGAGCCCGTCTATTCCCCATGGTCCTTACGGAGTTCCCAGCATCCACTACGGACTACGAGAAATAGAATTACCGGTGAGTAAATTCTTATTTTTTGCAGGTGGCACCCGGTTGCGGGCTGTGATGCCATTGTGTCAGCCTAAGGAGTGACCACGTGTTCTGAGCAATTAATAGTTTTCTCAATGCAAAATCTTAAGTACTGCCTTATAAAACGGTGCGTAATATCCAGATAATGAATTTAACCTTGAATGTGCCGTAAATAATTTCCAGTGATTAAAATCAATGCTGCATTTCAGAGCTGGTTTTCCCCTGCTGATTGGCTTCAGCGTGTGTGCAAATACTTCACTTGCCATATTGTTGATTCATTATCAGTCATTATTTAATCATGGATAAATTTACAACACGGTCTCACGCGTTCGGAGCCTGAAGCCAGCTGACAGTGTGGTGTTTTCTTGTTCAGACTAATCGCCCAGCCTGAAACATCTTGTTCCTGATAGAGCTCTTGAAGTGACCCTAGAATTTTGCCAGATTCAGCGTGTCACAAACAAGAGTTGGCTGCAACGTCTGGCGTTACTGCTTCCTCTGAAATCAGGCGGTTGTTTCCTCTGATAAGTGGATTGTGCATATTAATGCAGAATGTGAGACACAAACAAATGTGTTATGGAGAAACTGATCTACAACACATTTCACACTCCGCTTCCAGTTCTCAAGGCTGGCCGCTCACACAACACGACTGTGGATTTTTAACACTGTGCATGCTCCATAGCTGAATGGGGATCCGGTCTGAAGATCGACAGTGTCTAGGTCGACAATGTTTAGGTTGACCACTATAGGTCGACAGTCACTAGGTCGACATGGATGGAAGGTCGACAGGGTTTCTAGGTCGACATGTGCTAGGTCGACAGGTCTAAAGGTCGACATGAGTTTTTCAAATTTTTTTTTTTTTTGGATTTTTTCATACTTAACAATCCACGTGGACTACGATTGGAATGGTAAAGTGTGCCGAGCGAAGTGGTAGCGGAGCGAAGGCACCATGCCCGAAGCATGGCGAGCGAAGCGAGCCATGCGAGGGGACGCGGTGCACTAATTTGGGATCCCGGTCACTTTACAAAGAAAACGACACCAAAAAATAAATAAATCCTCATGTCGACCTTTAGACCTGTCGACCTAGCACATGTCGACCTAGAAACCCTGTCGACCTTCCATCCATGTCGACCTAGTGACTGTCGACCTATAGTGGTCGACCTAACATTGTCGACCTAGATACTGTCGATAAAACGAACCACACCCAGCTGAATGCATGGTTCCGTGGGTGATACAAAGTCGTACATGTTTCATCTGGAACTTCATGTGCCCTTGGAGGGGGGTATTAGGGTGGTAACGGGGTGTTTGCATGTAGGGTAAGATGAGTGAGGGTGTGCTGTGGGAGTGGAAGTGGAATTGCAGAGCCCATTTATTCAAATGTAGTAAAACAACAAGAGCATTGTGTAAATTAATACACTATAAGGAACCTGCATTTATCACAAATAAACACTGATCCACGCCTCAGTCCAGTCTCACCCAGGTACGGCAAATGTCGGCACGGCCATTAATGGTTGATGATTTTTCACTATCGGCAAGAAATCATCGATAGTTGACCAATCGATAGTTTGCCTATGCAGATATGCAGATGACATTTGTATATGGTATAGCGCATGGCAGTCGTCCCTCACTATTGGGGATCACCCACCGATGTTTACCATTAGTGGCCTCCCATCAATGGTGAAACCACTCACCATCACCGCCAGACCATAGATGGTTGTTAACCATTGATGGTTTATGGCCATCTCTAGTCTCACCTTAGGTACAACAAGGGGAGGGAGTCACAAGTCGACTTCAGAACACGCAACTGACTATTGGTCACAGAGATTTTTTTAAAAAGCACAAAATGTGATCCCGTTTCTGACTAATACGGAGACATCAGACCTTGGTGAGAAATAAAGAGGAGAGAGATAAAGTGGAGAGAGACAAAGGGGACATTTACTAAGCAGTGATAAGAGCGGAGAAGTGAGCCAGTGGAGAAGTTGCCACATCAACCAATCAGCAGCTCTGTATAATTTTATAGTATGCAAATTATAGATGTTACTTCAGTGCTGATTGGTTGTCATGGGCAACGTCTCCGCTGGCTCACTTCTCCGCTCTTATCACTGCTTAGTAAATGTCCTCCAAAGTACCAACCCGTCAGCTCCTAACTGTAATTTTTTAAACAAAGTCAGTCACATGGCAGTTAGGGGCTGATGGGTTGGTAGTACTTTATCTCACTCCAAGATTTGATAAACCTCCCCGACTCTGAATACGGTCCTTAGGTTTGTGCACACTGTGCACGAGCCACTGCAGCTGACTTACCTGTGACTCTTAATTAGCCCCCAATTATCAGACTTCCAGCTCTTGAACAAAACTTATACCAAAAAAAGAACTTTAACTCAATAATCTGTTCTACAGTTGCTGAATTCTATGTATAGACGATGGACGTATGTGCTGTATATACTCGGTGATCTGTACTGTCCAACATGTACTGCATGCAGAGAAAGTGTGGGAATAAATGCGACACTGAGTGCACTTGGGAATTTTGCATTTGAAGGCTTTTTGGAGTAACACATTAGTCAGTGGCGTTACTTCCCACATAGCACGCCGATCCTTCATGCAGCACTTGTAACTTTTGGTTTTATCTTATTTTATGGACTTTCAAAATTTGACCAAACTCTTAGAAACTACTAACTTTGTGAAGAGTCATATATCTAAGTAAAGTGTAATAATATATTATCTATGGCTATTGTATAAAGCTGGTTGTAATGTTGATTAATTTGCACTTAACATGTTCCTTGTCACCGGATAATTACCTGAGCAGCATTCTCGCTGCGTCCAGGGCCGGATTAAGGTTTGTGGGAGCCCCTGGGCAACTAAGTTGTGGGGACCCCTTCCAATAAAATGTTCCCTTTCCTTGTTTCCCCTCAATATGGCCCCAGCACCCCCCTGTATGCTGCACAGTACACCTTTCCCCTCCTGCTGTGTACCATGAGTACTCAACTCACATGGCAGCGTGCTTCCTACAGGCCAGAGCAGTGGCTCTCGAGTCCCCTTATCAGCGGCACAGAAGTGATGTGTCATCTGACCCTGATGAAAGGACTAGGGAGCGGCTTTGTGCTGTATGCAGTCTGTGCCTCGGCAGCCCCCCTTCCAGGAATTCTCACCAATTGTGTGCCCCACCCCCACCCTGTGCGCCCCCCCCCCCCCCAAGTTTATCAGCTTTAATTATTTAAATGAGTGTTTAATGAAAGGGATAGTATGATGGTGAAAGACAGAATGGCCCAACTCTTGGCAATAACTGAACATATGAGGCCCTAGATGGAGGCCTTCTGCCCTCCAATCATACTCCACTTAAAGTATCCAACTCCCCTCCCAATGACAGAAATCGCAAGGTCCACCTGGACTGGTGGTGCCACTAACCCTAGTAGGGTAAAATCAGCCCAACCTGTGTATTGGGGGGTGGGGAGCACCTCCAGATCTAATGATAAGTTGGTAACGACAACCCTTTGTTCCCACCACATGATGCTATCTAACCAAAGCCGCTACCATCCAAAAAGCAACCAGTCTCAAAACCAAACTAAGCCTTCCAAAACCAGAAGAATGCCCTTGGGGCCACCTATTTGGAAGGAATGGATGCCAAAGTACACTGGAGGTAGACCCAATGAAAGGATGCAATGCTTCAAACCCCAAACAAACTTGTATTTAGTGACTGGCGAGCCATCGTTATGCAACAGCCATGCGCTACTGACCTGAGGCCGAAGTGCCATGTATCTTACAGCGAGTGCAACCAGGCAACCAGTGATCACGCTGAAATTGTGGTGCAATCGCAATTTCAGCATGATCGCAGTGGGTGGGCACTGGGTGGCCGTGCCCTGCGATGGGCGGCCCCCAGCATACGAGCAAAAGAATTGTAAATTCTGCTTCATTGTACAATTGCAGCTCAGCGCTATGTGCAGGAGGGGTGGGCCAAACCCTGATGCCATTAATGTGGGACAAAAACTCCTCCTAGTACAGCAGGTACCTCCTATTTTCAGCTGAAATGTAAATAAAATTGTGCAACCTGCGAACACCTGGCGTAGCCTGCGTGATACCCAGATAAGACAGACGGTCTTATCATGAGTGGTGGGTACATTGAAATAATCGAACAAGCACCGTACCAACGACAGTAGACTAGCGCATTGCCAGGATAAAGAGAAAAGTTTCTCCCAGCACACCAAGAAGTATCAGCAATAGTAGACTAGCACATTGCCAGGATAAAGAGAAAAGTTTCCCCCAGCACAACAGAAGTATCAGCAATAGTAGACTAGCACATTGCCAGGATAAAGAGAAAAGTTTACCCCAGCACAACAAGAAGTATCAGCAGTAGAAGACTAGCGCATTGCCAGGATAAAGAGAAAAGTTTCCCCCAGCACACCAAGAAGTATCAGCAATAGTAGACTAGCGCATTGCCAGGATAAAGAGAAAAGTTTCCCCCAGCACACCAAGAAGTATCAGCAATAGAAGACTAGCGCATTGCCAGGATAAAGAGAAAAGTTTTCCCCAGCACACCAAGAAGTATCAGCAATAGAAGACTAGCGCATTGCCAGGATAAAGAGAAAAGTTTCCCCCAGCACACCAAGAAGTATCAGCAATAGTAGACTAGCGCATTGCCAGGATAAAGAGAAAAGTTTCCCCCAGCACACCAAGAAGTATCAGCAATAAGACTTCAGCACTTCATGGCCTCATCTCTGCACAAACTCTGGAAATTGTTTAAAGCAAGTTTTACTGTTAATTCTTCATTTGCAATTAACATGTTTTTCATCGCCGGATAATTACCTGAGCAGTATTCTTGCTGCGTAACCTCTCATAAAGCTCTTTCTTGCAATGCGTTTAGAACAATTCTCTCCTTAATTTATCGTGATCCCGGCTTGCTGTGACTTGGTGCTGGGATCAGTACTAAACAAGTATGTTGATTATAAAGCAGCGTTCCTTTATATACAGTATGAACAACTCATCATGTACAGCCAGGAGAAGAAGAAAAAGAAGAGGAGAAAAAATTGCTGTAATTTCATAACTTTATTTTTTTGTGTCTTGTTATTTCTAAATATTCTAACCAGTCTACTTGGATCTTTCCCTCAAGAACCAAAAACATTATGTCTCCAACTCTCCATATATATCTCTAGGTATTTTTTAGCTTCTTTCTTTAAATGTATGTTTACTGATGTCAATGTACTTACGCTGTTCGGTCCTCCTTGTAAATAAAGTAAAATCTAATTTTTTGAATGCACTGAGTTTAAAGCATTTGCATTTTACCAACAATTTATGGGGCACCAGCTGTGGGGGCCACCACCGGCTGCTGGGGCAGTAGCCACACAAGTTCAGCTTTAAGATAAGTAATAAATGTGTTTTAGAAATAAATGTTTATCAAAATAAATAAAACAAAATATGCCCCCCTGTACCAGATGTGGTGGAAGTGCAAGGTTTCTGTATGGTGGGTGCAGAGTGTGGACTTTGTTCATCTGGATGAAGGCTCGGAAATGGCCCACAGGGGTACAGGGGAAACCACCAGTAGGCCCCACTGCCTGGGGGGCCCTCCTCCTCTAGGGATCAGGTTCTAGACTGTGCACTTGAATTATATATTATTAGTGATGAGCGGGATCGGATCCTCGGGATCCGAACCCCCCCGAACTTCACCCTTTTTTGCACGGGTCCGAGCAGACTCGGATCCTCCCGCCTTGCTCGGTTAACCCGAGCGCGCCCGAACGTCATCATCCCGCGGTCGGATTCTCGCGAGATTCGTATTCTATATAAGGAGCCACGCGTCGCCGCCATTTTTCACTTGTGCATTGGAGATGATCGTGAGAGGACATGGCTGGCGTCCTCTCAGTTTCTATGTTCAGTGGGCTACAAATTGTGCTGCAAATATCTGTGCTCAGTGTGCTGCAAATATCTGTGCTCAGTGTGCTGCAAGTGCAAATATCTACGTTCTCTGCCTGAAAAACGCTCCATATCTGACTGTGCTCAGTGTGCTGCAAATATCTGTGCTCAGTGTGCTAATTGCTTTATTGTGGGGACTGGGGACCACCAGTATTATATAGGAGGAGTACAGTGCAGAGTTTTGCTGACCAGTGACCACAAGTATTATACGTTCTCTGCCTGAAAAACGCTCCATATCTGTGCTGCATTGTAGTATATAGAAGGAGGACAGTGCAGAATTTTGCTGACCACCAGTATAACTATATATATAGCAGTACGGTACAGTAGTCCACTGCTCTACCTACCTCTGTGTCGTCAAGTATACTATCCATCCATACCTGTGGTGCATTTCAGTTTTGCACAGTTTGCTGACCACCAGTATATACTATATAGCAGTACGGTACAGAAGGCCACTGCTCTACCTACCTCTGTGTCGTCAAGTATACTATCCATCCATACCTGTGGTGCATTTCAGTTTTGCTGACCACCAGTATATAATATATAGCAGTACGGTACAGTAGGCCACTGCTCTACCTACCTCTGTGTCGTCAAGTATACTATACAGTTTTGCACAGTTTGCTGACCACCAGTATATACTATATAGCAGTACGGTACAGTAGGCCACTGCTCTACCTACCTCTGTGTCGTCAAGTATACTATCCATCCATACCTGTGATGCATTTCAGTTTTGCACAGTTTGCTGACCACCAGTATAACTATATATATATAGGAGTACGGTACAATAGTCCACATCTCTACCTACCTCTGTGTCGTCAAGTATACTATCCATCCATACCTGTGGTGCATTTCAGTTTTGCACAGTTTGCTGACCACCAGTATATACTATATAGCAGTACAGTACAGAAGGCCACTGCTCTACCTACCTCTATGTCGTCAATTATACTATCCATCCATACCTGTGGTGCATTTCAGTTTTGCACAGTTTGCTGACCACCAGTATATAACATATAGCAGTACGGTACAGAAGGCCACTGCTCTACCTACCTCTGTGTCGTCAAGTATACTATCCATCCATACCTGTGGTGCATTTCAGTTTTGCACAGTTTGCTGACCACCAGTATATACTATATAGCAGTACGGTACAGAAGGCCACTGCTCTACCTACCTCTTTGTCATCAAGTAAACTATCCATCCATACCTGTGGTGCATTTCAGTTGTGCGCATTATATATAGTAGTAGGCCATTGCTATTGATATATTACTGGCATATAATTCCACAAATTAAAAAATGGAGAACAAAAATGTGGAGGGTAAAATAGGGAAAGATCAAGATCCACTTCCACCTCGTGCTGAAGCTGCTGCCACTAGTCATGGCCGAGACGATGAAATGCCATCAATGTCGTCTGCCAAGGCCGATGCCCAATGTCACAGTAGAGAGCATGTAAAATCAAAAAAAATAAAGCTCAGTAAAATGACCCAAAAATCTAAATCAAAATCGTCTGAGGAGAAGCGTAAACGTGCCAATGTGCCATTTACGACACGGATTGGCAAGGATTGGCTGAGGCCCTGGCCTATGTTCAAGGCTAGTGGTTCAGCTTCACCTGAGGATGGAAGCACTCATCCTCCTGCTAGAAAACTTAAAAGAGTTAAGATGGCAAAAGCACAGCAAAGAACTGTGCATTCTTCTAAATCACAAATCCCCAAGGAGAGTCCAATTGTGTCTGTTGCGATGCCTGACCTTCCTAACACTGGACGGGAAGAGGTTGCGCCTTCCACCATTTGCACGCCCCCTGCAAGTGCTGGAAGGAGCACCCGCAGTCCAGTTCCTGATAGTCAAATTGAAGATGTCACTGTTGAAGTACACCAGGATGAGGATATGGGTGTTGCTGGCGCTAAGGAGAAAATTGACAAGGAGGATTCTGATGGTGAGGTGGTTTGTTTAAGTCAGGCACCCGGGGAGACACCTGTTGTCCGTGGGACGAATATGGCCATTGACATGCCTGGTCAAATTACAAAAAAAAATCACCTCTTCGGTGTGGAATTATTTTAACAGAAATGCGGACAACAGGTGTCAAGCCGTGTGTTGCCTTTGTCAAGCTGTAATAAGTAGGGGTAAGGACAATAACCACCTAGGAACATCCTCCCTTATACGTCACCTGGAGCGCATTCATCAGAAGTCATTGACAAGTTCAAAAACTTTGTGTGACAGCGGAAGCAGTCCACTGACAACTAAATCCCTTCCTCTTGTAACCAAGCTCCTGCAAACCACACCACCAACTCCCTCAGTGTCAATTTCCTCCTTAGACAGGAAACCCAATAGTCCTGCAGGCCATGTCACTGTCAAGTCTGACGAGTCCTCTCCTGCCTGGGATTCCTCCGATGCATCCTTCAGTGTAACGCCTATTGCTGCTGGCGCTGCTGTTGTTGCTGCTGGGAGTCGATCGTCATCCCAGAGGGGAAGTCGGAAGACCACTTGTACTACTTCCAGTAAGCAATTGACTGTCCAACAGTCCTTTGCGAGGAAGATGAAATATCACAGCAGTCATCCTGCTGCAAAGCGGATAACTCAGGTCTTGGCAGCTTCGGTGGTGTTAAACGTGTTTCCAGTATCCACCGTTAATTCACAGGGAACTAGAGACTTGATTGAGGTACTGTGTCTCCGGTACCAAATACCATCTAGGTTCTATTTCTCTAGGCAGGCGATACCGAAAATGTACACAGACGTCAGAAAAAGAGTCACCAGTGTCCTAAAAAATGCAGTTGTACCCAATGTCCACTTAACCACGGACATGTGGACAAGTGGAGCAGGGCAGACTCAGGACTATATGACTGTGACAGCCCACTGGGTAGATGTATTGCCTCCCGCAGCAAGAACAGCAGTGGCGGCACCAGTAGCAGCATCTCGCAAATGCTAACTCGTTCCTAGGCAGGCTACGCTTTGTATCACCGCTTTCCATAAGAGGCACACATCTGAAAACCTCTTACGGAAACTGAGGAACATCATTGCAGAATGGCTTACCCCAATTGGACTCTCCTGGGGATTTGTGACATCGGACAACGCCACCATTATTGTGCGTGCATTACATCTGGGCAAATTCCAGCACGTCCCATGTTTTGCACATACATTGAATTTGGTGGTGCAGAATTATTTAAAAAACAACAGGGTTGTGCAAGAGATGCTGTCGGTGGCCCGAAGAATTGCGGGCCACTTTCGGCATTCAGCCACCGCGTGCCGAAGACTGGAGCACCAGCAAACAGTCCTGAACCTGCCCTGCCATCATCTGAAGCAAGAGGTGGTAACGAGGTGGAATTCAACCCTCTATATGCTTCAGAGGATGGAGGAGCAGCAAATGGCCATTCAAGCCTATACATCTGCCTACGATATAGGCAAAGGAGGGGGAATGCACCTGACTCAAGCGCAGTGCAGAATGATTTCAACGTTGTGCAAGGTTCTGCAACCCTTTGAACTTGCCACACGTGAAGTCAGTTCAGACACTGCCAGCCTGAGTCAGGTCATTCCCCTCATTCCCCTCATGCAGTGTCAGACAGGATTGCAGATTTAAAAAAATAGTCCCCAAACAGCACATGATGCAAAGAAAAAAAGAGGTGCACCAAGGTCGCTGGATGGCTAAGCTAAGCAACCTAAGTGGCCGACACAAACACCTGGCCCATCTAGGAGTGGCACTGCAGTGTCAGACAATATGGCACTTCAAAAAATAGTCCCCAGACAGCACATGATGCAAAGAAAAAAAGAGGAGCACCAAGGTCGCTGGATGGCTAAGCTAAGCGACCCAAGATGCCGACACAAACACCTGGCCAATCTAGGAGTGGCACTGCAGTGTCAGACAGGATGGCACTTCAAAAAATAGTCCCCAAACAGCACATGATGCAAAGAAAATTAAAAGAAAAAAGAGGTGCAAGATGGAATTGTCCTTGGGCCCTCCCACCCACCCTTATGTTGTATAAACAGGACATGCACACTTTAATAAACCCATCATTTCAGCGACAGGGTCTGTCACACAACTGTGACTGAAATGACTGGTTGGTTTGGGCCCCCACCAAAAAAGAAGCAATCAATCTCTCCTTGCACAAACTGGCTCTACAGAGGCAAGATGTCCACCTCCTCCTCATCGTCCGATCCCTCACCCCGTTCACTGTGTACATCCCCCTCCTCACAGATTATTAATTTGTCCCCACTGGAATCCACCATCTCAGCCTGCCTAGGAACGAGTTGGCGTTTGCGAGATGCTGCTACTGGTGCCGCCGCTGCTGTTCTTGCTGCGGGAGGCAATACATCTACTCAGTGGGCTGTCACAGTCATATAGACCTGAGTCTGCCCTGCTCCACTTGTCCACATGTCCGTGGTTAAGTGGACATTAGGTACAACTGCATTTTTTAGGACACTGGTGACTCTTTTTCTGAGGTCTGTGTACATTCTCGGTATCGCCTGCCTAGAGAAGTGGAACCTAGATGGTATTTGGTACCGGAGACACACTAACTCAATAAATTCTCTAATTCCCTGTGAATTAACGGTGGATACCAGACACACGTTTAATACCACCCAGGCTGCCAAGGCCTGAGTTATCTGCTTTGCAGCAGGATGACTGCTGTGATATTTCATCTTCCTCGCAAAGGACTGTTGGACAGTCAATTGCTTTCTGGAAGTAGTACAAGTGGTCTTCCGACTTCCCCTCTGGGATGACGATCGACTCCCAGCAGCAACAACAGCAGCGCCAGCAGTAGTAGGCGTTAAACTCAAGGATGCATCGGAGGAATCCCAGGCAGGAGAGGACTCGTCAGACTTGACAGTGACATGGCCTGCAGGACTATTGGCTTTCCTGTCTAAGGAGGAAATTGACACTGAGGGAGTTGGTGGTGTGGTTTGCAGGAGCTTGGTTACAAGAGGAAGGGATTTAGTTGGCAGTGGACTGCTTCCGCTGTCACCCAAAGTTTTTGAATTTGTCAATGACATCTGATGAATGCGCTCCAGGTGACGTATAAGGGAGAATGTTCCTAGGTGGTTAACGTCCTTACCCCTACTTATTACAGCTTGACAAAGACAACACATGGCTTGACAAATGTTGTCCGCATTTCTGTTAAAATAATTCCACACCGACGAGGTGATTTATTTTGTAATTTGACCAGGCATGTCAATGGCCATATTCGTCCCACGGACAACAGGTGTCTCCCCGGGTGCCTGACTTAAACAAACCACCTCACCATCAGAATCCTCCTTGTCAATTTCCTCCTCAGCGCTAGCAACACCCATATCCTCATCCTGGTGTACTTCAACAGTGACATCTTCAATTTGACTTTCAGGAACTGGACTGCGGGTGCTCCTTCCAGCACTTGCAGGGGGCGTGCAAATGGTGGAAGGCGCCACCTCTTCCCGTCCAGTGTTGGGAAGGTCAGGCATCGCAACTGACACAATTGGACTCTCCTTGGGGATTTGTGATTTAGAAGAACGCACAGTTCTTTGCTGTGCTTTTGCCAGCTTAAGTCTTTTCATTTTTCTAGCGAGAGGCTGAGTGCTTCCATCCTCATGTGAATCTGAACCACTAGCCATGAACATAGGCCAGGGCCTCAGCCATTCCTTGCCACTCCGTGTCGTAAATAGCATATAGGCAAGTTTACGCTTCTCATCAGACGCTTTTAATTTTGATTAATTCAGGCTTTTGCAGAAGAAGCTGGAGACATTGAAGGAGGAGCTAAAATGGAGCGATTCCGCTAGGCATGTGGGACTTGTGGATGGAGCCCTTAATTCGCTTAACCAGGATTCACGGGTGGTCAATCTGTTGAAATCAGAGCACTACATTTTGGCCACCGTGCTCGATCCTAGATTTAAAACCTACGTTGTATCTCTCTTTCCGGCAGACACAAGTCTGCAGAGGTTCTAAGACTTGATGGTGAGAAAATTGTCAAGTCATGTGGAACGTGACCCGTCAACTGCTCCTCCTTCACATTCTCCCGCAACTGGGGCTGCGAGGAAAAGGCTAAGAATTCCGAGCCCACCCGCTGGCGGTGATGCAGGGCAGTCTGGAGCGAGTGCTGACATCTGGTCCGGACTGAAGGACCTGCCAACGATTACTGACATGTCGTCTACTGTCACTGCATATGATTCTGTCACCATTGAAAGAATGGTGGAGGATTATATGAGTGACCGCATCCATGTAGGCACGTCAGACAGTCCATACGTATACTGGCAGGAAAAAGAGGCAATTTGGAGGCCCTTGCACAAACTGGCTTTATTTTACCTAAGTGGCCCCCCCCTCCAGTGTGTACTCCGAAAGAGTGTTTAGCGCAGCCGCTCACCTTGTCAGCAATCGGCGTACCAGGTTACTTCCAGAAAATGTGGAGAAGATGATGTTCATCAAAATGAATTATAATCAATTCCTCCGTGGAGACATTCACCAGCAATTGCCTCCTGAAAGTACACAGGGACCTGAGATGGTGGATTCCAGTGGGGACGAATTAATAATCTGTGAGGAGGGGGATGTACACAGTGAAAGGGGTGAGGAATCGGACGATGAGGAGGAGGTGGACATCTTGCCTCTGTAGAGCCAGTTTGTGCAAGGAGAGATTGATTGCTTCTTTTTTGGTGGGGGCCCAAACCAACCAGTCATTTCAGTCACAGTTGTGTGGCAGACCCTGTCGCTGAAATGAGGGGTTTGTTAAAGTGTGCATGTCCTGTTTATACAACATAAGGGTGGGTGGGAGGGCCCAAGGACAATTCCATCCTGCACCTCTTTTTTCTTTTATTTTTCTTTGCATCATGTGCTGTTTGGGGACTATTTTTTTGAAGTGCCATCCTGTCTGACACTGCAGTGCCACTCCTAGATGGGCCAGGTGTTTGTGTCGGCCACTTGTGTCGCTTAGCTTATCCATCCAGCGACCTTGGTGCACCTCTTTTTTTCTTTGCATCATGTGCTGTTTGGGGACTATTTTTTTGAAGTGCCATCCTGTCTGACACTGCAGTGCCACTCCTAGATGGGCCAGGTGTTTGTGTCGGCCACTTGGGTCGCTTAGCTTAGTCATCCAGCGACCTCGGTGCAAATTTTAGGACTAAAAATAATATTGTGAGGTGTGAGGTGTTCAGAATAGACTGGAAATGAGTGGAAATTATGGTTATTGAGGTTAATAATACTATGGGATCAAAATGACCCCCAAATTCTATGATTTAAGCTGTTTTTGAGGGTTTTTTGTAAAAAAAACACCCGAATCCAAAACACACCCGAATCCGCCAAAAAAATTTTAGTGAGGTTTTGCCAAAACGCGTCCGAATACAAAACACGGCCGCGGAACCGAATCCAAAACCAAAACACAAAACCCGAAAAATTTCCGGTGCACATCACTATATATTATACATATGTTACCTTATACTGCACAGGATTATGATGTATTCTCTACATTATATTGCTGTCATTAATCTGACACATTATCATGCATGCACTAGCATTAATAATTACTATATAAATTATCAAGGAGTCTAGACCAGGTACTCTATAATGGTTATACAAACCTCTGTGACTGCTGGCCACACCCCCTTTGGAGGCTGGCCACACCTCTAATCATGGGCCCCTACCACTGCATACCCCTGGTGGGCCCTTCATGCTCCAGTCCGACACTGTCTGGATGTATTTTCCACCATTCTGGGACCCAATATTTGGTGTAACTGTCTCCTCTCAGGTCCCACCTGAGAGCCCCATCCGTATAACCCTATCCTTATAGTCCAGTAAAGGTTGGACTATTCTCTGATCATAGACCACATTGTATGAGGCACCTTTAGTGACGCAGTCCGTGTACACTTACTACAAGAAAAGTATATGACCTTAGACTATGTCATTCGCATCAGCATGCTGCACGAGCAATCAGAACATGGCGCAAAGGAGTTATGGAGGGAAGCTGAAATACACAGTCTGCAGCGCACACAAGCGCAGCACAGGCCATGCTACAACTGTGTGGGACGCCATGCTTTTGCATGGGAGACGTGCCTTGCTTTCAACAAACGCTGCAACCACCGCAACAAGCTCAACCACCTTGCAAAGTGTTGCAGATCCAGGCATACCCTGACACACAGTGAGCCACATGCGACACATGGAGAAAGACAAATTGCATAAAGTCAGTCACATGGGCACAGAGTCCACAGAACAAAAAGAGATTTACTAACCTGAGTGAAAAAAACAGTGGCAATACATTGAAGATTAAAATTGACACTGCTGCCAAATGCAATGTAATGTCCAGGACATAGCTGCACCAAACTAGCCCTCAGGCAACAATAGACCGCACAGACACTGTAAACTTTGTGGCATATGGGGGTCAAATAATTAAGACCATGGGCACCGCCACCAAATACACGTGTGCACCATTGCTTTTTCCACATAGTAGATGGTGACGTTAGACCATTGCTTGGACTGCCTGCCAACATGCTCCTTGGGTTGATACATCTGGGGCCAGAAGTACACATGATACAGCAAGACACACCAAAGTTCTGCGAATTTAAGGCTTTATTCACTTGCAACACAAGCGCGATGAGCGTCGGGTATTGGAAAAAATATGGGCTATCAACTTAAAGCACAAACCAGATTAGTGGAGATTCAGAGTGGCTGAAGCTCCGTACGTGGGTTACCACTTCACGGACCAAGATGTTAAGCCCGACCCTGTCAAAACGGCGGTCATCTAGAACATGCCCCTACCGGTGGACAAACTTAGTCTCCGATGCTTCTTAGGGATGACTAATTACCTGTCAAATTCCATCCCCAATTATAGTGAGATCACTAGACCCCTGTGACAACTTCTACACCAGGATACATAGTGGTGTTGGTTGAGTGGAGCTATGGTGTCGAGTTTGAAGAGCATGCTCACCAGCCCTCTTGTACTACAGTACTTCAATGTACACTTACCATTGGTGATCTCTGCTGATGCCTCTCAGCACATGCTGGGTGCAGACTGCCTCTAAAAGAATAGATCAATTGCTTTTCATTCCAGGGCACTGACGGAAACAAAATCACACTTCACTCGCAAAAAAGAGCTGCTAACATTGGTGTTCGGCTGCCACAAATTCCATGATTTCATCTACGGACAGCCAGTCACCATCGAAACTGACTACCAAACATTAATCACCATCATAAGAAAGCCCCTGCACAATGCATCTGCCCATATTCAAAGGATTATGCTCAAATTACAGGGGCACCACCTAGACATCGTCTACAAGCATAGCAAAGAAATGTCCATTGCTGATGCCCTCTCCAGAGCATTCCTTTCTCATTCTGCAAATCCTGTCCTCTCCCCACATGGAGGAGTTGCGAATTGAGTCTCTGGTGGATGGTTTGTATCAACATCCATCTTAGGTTGTCCTGCAAGGCTGGCCCCAGTCCTCCAGGAATCTTCCCCAAAACTTACGCCTGTTTTTTTTACCATGCAAGATAAGTTGTCTCTGTCAGACGGGATCATCTTGAGAGGTCAGAGATCTGTTATATCTTACACATTACAAATGTATTACACCATGGAATTGCACCAAGGACACCCCGACCTGGAGGCCACCAAGTGCAGGGCCAGGGAACTGCTCTGTTGGTCCACCATGTTTAATGACCCTGAGAGGGACGTCTCTGTTTGTGGCCCTTCATGTATACCAACCAAAATAGCCTCTGCGTCCACATGACATCCCGGATCTCCTGTGGTTCATCAATGCTGCTGATGTTTTTGTATGGAGGGGTAAGGACTGGAGTACCTGGTTCTCATAGACTTTTACTCAGGGTGGTTAGAAATCGATCATTTACCCACTCTTACCGGCATCATTACCAAGCTCAAAGGACACTTTGCTACACATGGAATATGCAATTGCAGTAATTTTATTATTAAATATTTTTTTTAATTATATTATGTGTGAATAAAAGTCATCTCATTGATTATATATTGTTTATGTTTGACACTTAATAATATTGATGCGCCCCCTCTAGTGAGATCACTCACATTACATCTTGTACAAATACATAAATTGTAAAGTGTGCCTGGGGTAGAGATGTGCACCGGAAATTTTCCGGGTTTTGTGTTTTGGTTTTGGATTCGGTTCTGCGGCCGTGTTTTGGATTCGGATGCATTTTGGCAAAACCTCCCTGAAAATTTTTTGTCGGATTCGGGTGTGTTTTGTATTTGGGTGTTTTTTTACAAAACCCCCTCAAAAACAGTTTAAATCATAGAATTTGGGGGTCATTTTGATCCCATAGTATTATTAACCTCAATAACCATAATTTCCACTCATTTCCAGTCTATTCTGAACACCTCACACCTCACAATATTATTTTTAGTCCTAAAATTTGCACCGAGGTCGCTGGATGACTAAGCTAAGCGACCCAAGTGGCCGACACAAACACCTGGCCCATCTAGGAGTGGCACTGCAGTGTCAGACAGGATGGCAGATTTAAAAAATAGTCCCCAAACAGCACATGATGCAAAGAAAAAAAGAGGTGCACCAAGGTTGCTGTGTGACTAAGCTAAGCAACCCAAGTGGCCGACACAAACACCTGGCCCATCTAGGAGTGGCACTGCAGTGTCAGACAGGATGGCATATTTAAAAAATAGTCCCCAAAAAGCACATGATGCAAAGATAAATGAAAGAAAAAAGAGGTGCAAGATGGAATTGTCCTTGGGCCCTCCCACCCACCCTTATGTTGTATAAACAGGACATGCACACTTTAACAAACCCATCATTTCAGCGACAGGGTCTGCCACACGACTGTGACTGAAATGACTGGTTGGTTTGGGCCCCCACCAAAAAAGAAGCAATCAATCTCTCCTTGCACAAACTGGCTCTACAGAGGCAAGATGTCCACCTCCTCCTCATCGTCCGATTCCTCACCCCTTTCACTGTGTACAGCCTTCTCCTCACAGATTATTAATTTGTCCCCACTGGAATCCACCATCTCAGGTCCCTGTGTACTTTCTGGAGGCAATTGCTGCTGGTGAATGTCTCCACGGAGGAATTGATTATAATTCATTTTGATGAACATCATCTTCTCCACATTTTGTGGAAGTAACCTTGTACGCCGATTGCTGACAAGGTGACCGGCTGCACTAAACACTCTTTCGGAGTACACACTGGAGAGGGGGCAACTTAGGTAAAATAAAGCCAGTTTGTGCAAAGGCCTCCAAATTGCCTCTTTCTCTAACGTCCTAGTGGATGCTGGGGACTCCGTAAAGACCATGGGGAATAGACGGGCTCCGCAGGAGACAGGGCACTTTAAGAAAGAATTTGGATACTGGTGTGCTCTGGCTCCTCCCTCTATGTCCGTCCTCCAGACCTCAGTTTGAATCTGCCCGAACGAGCTGGGTGCTACTTAGTGAGCTCTCCTGAGCTTGCTAAAAAGAAATTTTGTTAGGTTTTTTTTATTTTCAGAGAGATCTGCTGTCAACAGACTCTCTGCTACGTGGGACTGAGGGGAGAGAAGCAGCCCTACTCACTGAAGATAGGTCCTTCTTCTTAGGCTACTGGACACCCTTAGCTCCAGAGGGATCGTACACAGGATCGCACCCTTTGTCGTCCGATCCCGGAGCCGCGCCGCCATCCCCCTCGCAGAGCCGGAAGACAGAAGCCGGTGACAGAAGCAAGAAGACTTTGAAATCGGCGGCAGAAGACTCCAGTCTTCATATGAGGTAGCGCACAGCACTGCAGCTGTGCGCCATTGCTCCCACACTAAACCCACATACTCCGGTCACTGTAGGGTGCAGGGCGCAGGGGGGGGTGCCCTGGGCAGCAATTAGAGACCTCTTGGCAAAAGTGGGCATATATACAGTTGGGCACTGTATATATGCATGGGCCCCCGCCATATTTTTACACAGAAACGCGGGACAGAAGCCCGCCGCTGAGGGGGCGGGGCTGCTTCCTCAGCACTCACCAGCGCCATGTTTTTTCTCCACAGCACCGCTGAGAGGAAGCTCCCCAGTCTCTCCCCTGCAGTTACACGGTAGAAGAGGGTAAAAAGAGAGGGGGGGCACATAATTAGGCGCAAAAATCAATATAAACAGCAGCTACTGGGTTAACATTAAGTTACTGTGTTATTCCTGGGTTAACATACCCTCCAACTGTACCTTTTTAATAGGTACAGTACCTTTTTTTCATGGTCTGTACCGATTTTTAGCTCTTCAAGCTCCCATTGTAAGTATGGGAAAAGGGGTGACCCGTGGCCACGCCCCTTTTACTACTTTGTACCGATTTTTATGTGTAAAATGTTGGAGGGTATGGGTTAATAGCGCTGGGGTGTGTGCTGGCATACTCTCTCTCTGTCTCTCCAAAGGGCCTTATCGGGGAATTGTCTTCAGATGAGCATTCCCTGAGTGTGTGGTGTGTCGGTACGTGTGTGTCGACATGTCTGAGGTAAACGGCTCCCCTAAGGAGGAGATGGAGCAAATATGTGTGTGAGAGGGTGTCTCCGTCGACAACGCCGACACCTGTTTGGATATGTGTAATTAAGTGCTAAGGTGAATTTATTGCACAGGAAATCTACCCATGTCTGTCCCTATGTCGCAGAGACCTTCAGAGTCTCTCAATGCTCACTATCCAAAATAATAGACACTGATATCGACACGGAGTCTGACTCCAGTGTCGACTACGATAATGCAAAGTTACAGCCAAAATGGCAGAAAAGTATTCAATATATGATTATTGTAATAAAAGATGATTTGCATATCACTGATGACTCATCTGTCCCTGACACAAGGGTACACATGTTTAAGGGGAAGAAAGCTGAGGTAAATTTCCCTCCTCTCATGATGAAAAAGAGCGGGAATCTCCAGACAAGAGACTGCAGTTTCCCACAAAGAGTTCTCAGGCAGTATCCTTTCCCCACTAGGGCCAGGATATGATGGGAATCTTCCCCTAGGGTGTCACGTTTGCCCAAAAGGTAGCCCTGACGTAACAGCTATTCTCAGGGATCCTGCAGATAGCGTGCACATTCTGGTACACTACTCAGACCGGCGATTGTGTCGGCATGGGTTTATAGCGCTGTGGCAGCGTGGACAGGTACCTTATCAGCAGAGATTGAGACCCTAGTATGTATATATATATATATATATATATATATATATATATATATAGAGATATATATATATATATTAAAGATGCTGTCTTAAGAGATATATATATATAAAACATGCCCAAAGAGACATGAGTATACTGGGTCCTAGAGTCAAAGCTATGTCGATTTCTGCTTGACGTGTCCTGTAGAATATGCAATGGACAGATGATGCCGACTTAAGAGGCATATGGAAGGCTGAGGATTGTGTGGAGAAGGGTTCTCGGACCTGGTCTCCACAGCTATAGCTGGTAATTCTGATATTTTGCCTTATATTCCTGCACAGCCTAGGAAAGCACGACATTATCAAATGCAGCCTTTCAAACAAAGAAACAAGAAAGTCCGAGGTGCGTCCTTTCTTGCCAGAGGCGGGGGCAGAGGAAAGAAGCTGCACAACACAGCTAGTTCCCAGGAACAGAAGTCCTCCCCGGCCTCTACAAAATCCACCGCATGTCGCTGGGGCTCCACAGGCGGAGCTAGGCCCGGTGGGGGCACGCCTTTGTAAGTTCAGCCACAAGTGGTTTCACTCCCTGTTAGATCCCTGGGCAATAGATATTGTGTCTCAGGGATACAAGCTGGACTTTGAGAAGATGCCCCCTCACCGACGGCCCTGCCGGCTTCCCCCCACGAGAGGGAAACAGTGTTAACTGCAATTCACAAATTGTATCTTCAACAGGTGGTGGTCAAGGTTCCCCTCCTTCAACAAGGAGGGGGTTATTATTCGACCATGTTGTAGTCCCGAAACCAGACGCTTCGGTCAGACCCATATTGAATTTAAAATCCCTGAACATATACCTGAAAAGGTTCAAGTTCAAGATGGTATCGCTAAGAGCTGTCATTGCAAGCCTGAAAGGGGGAGATTTTATGGTGACTCTGGACATAAAGGATGCATACCTTCAGGTCCCCATTTATCCACCTCATCAGGCGTACCTCAGAATTGCGGTACGGGATTGTCATTACCAATTTCAGATGTTGCCGTTTGGTCTCTCCACGGCCCCGAGAATATTCACCAATGTAATGGCGGAAATGATGGTGTTCCTGCGGAAGCAAGGTGTCACTATTATCACGTACTTGGATGATCTCCTCATAAAAGCGAGATCAAGAGAGCAGTTGCTGAACAGCGTATCACTTTCTCTGGAAGTGTAACGGCAACACGGCTGGATTCTATATATTCCAAAGTCGCAGTTGGTTCCTACAGCTAATCTGCCTCTCCTAGGCATGATCCTAGACACAGACCAGGAAAGGGTTTATCTCCCGATAGAGAGAGCTCAGGAGCTTGTGACACTGGTCAGGAATCTATTAAAACCATAACAGGTGTCAGTGCATCACTGCACTCGAGTCCTGGGAAGGATGGTGGCATCATACGAGGCCATTCCCTTCGGCAGGTTCCATGCGAGGACCTTCCAATGGGACTTACTGGACAAGTGGTCCGGATCACATCTTCAGATGCATCGGTTAATCACCCTATCCCCCAGGGCCAGGGTGTCTCTCCTGTGGTGGCTGCAGAGTGCTCACCTTCTCGAAGGTCGCAGATTCGGCATTCAGGACTGGGTCCTGGTGACCACGGATGCAAGCCTCCGAGGGTGGGGGGCAGTCACACAGGGAAGAAATTTCCAAGGGCTGTGGTCAAGTCAGGAGACTTGCCTTCACATCAATATCCTGGAACTAAGGGCCATATACAACGCCCTACATCAAGCGGAGTCCCTGCTTCGCAACCAACCGGTTCTGATTCAGTCAGAAAATATCACCGCAGTGGCTCATGTAAACCGCCAAGGCGGCACAAGGAGCAGGGTGGCGATGGTAGAAGTCACCAGAATTCTTCGCTGGGCGGAGAATCACGTAAGCGCACTGTCAGCAGTGTTCATTCCGGGAGTGGACAGCTGGGAAGCAGACTTCCTCAACATGCACGATCTCCACCCGGGAGAGTGGGGACTTCATCAAGAAGTCTTCATGCAGATTGCAAGTCGGTGGGAACTGCCACAGGTGGACATGATGGCATCCCGCCTCAACAAAAAGCTGCAGAGATATTGCGCCAGGTTAAGAGACCCTCAGGCGATAGCTGTGGACGCACTGGTGACACCGTGGGTGTTCCCGTCGGTCTATGTATTTCCTCCTCTTCCTCTCATACCCCAGGTGCTGAGAATCATAAGGAAAAGAGGCGTGAGAACAATACTCTTTGTTCCGGATTGGCCAAGAAGGACTTGGTATCCAGATCTGCAAGAGATGCTCACAGAGGACCCGTGGCCTCTGCCTCTAGGACAGGACTTGTGCAACAGGGGCCCTGTCTGTTCCAAGACTTAGCGCGGCTGCGTTTGACGGCATAGCGGTTGAACGCCGGATCCTAGCAGAAAAAGGCATTCCGGATGAGGTCAGTCCTACGCTGATAGAGGCTAGGAAGGATGTGACGGCTCAACATTATCACCGTATATGGCGAAAATATGTGGCTTGGTGTGAGGCCAGGAATGCCCCTACGGAGGCATTCCAGCTGGGCCTTTTCCTTCACTTCCTACAGTCGGGAGTTACTTTGGGCCTTAAATTGGGTTCCATTAAGGTTCAGATTTCGGCCTTATCCATTTTCTTTAAAAAAGAACTGGCTTCTCTGCCTGAAGTTTAGACGTTTGTAAAGGGAGTGCTGCATATTCAGCCCCCTTTTGTGCCTCCAGTGGCACCTTGGGATCTTAACGTGGTGTTGAGTTTCCTGAGATCACACTGGTTTGAACCACTCAAAACGGTGGAAGTAAAATATCTCACGTGGAAGGTGGTCATGCTATTAGCCTTGGCTTCGGCTAGGCGTGTGTCAGAATTGGCGGCTTTGTCACATAAAAGCCCTTATCTGGTTTTCCATGCGGATAGAGCAGAATTGCGGACCCGCCCACAATTTCTGCCGAAAGTGGTTTCATCCTTTCATATAAACCAACCTATTGTGGTGCCTGTGGCTACTACTGACTTGGAGGATTCCGAGTCACTGGATGTAGTCGGGGCTTTGAAGGTTCATGTAGCCAGAACGGCTAAGGTCAGGAAAACAGAATCTATGTTTATCCTGTATGCTTCCAACAAGCTTGGGGTGCCTGCTTCAAAGCAAACTATTGCTCGCTGGATCTGTAACACGATTCAGCAGGCTCATTCTGCGGCTGGATTGCCGCTGCCTAAATCAGTTAAGGCCCATTCCACTAGGAAGGTGGGCTCTTCCTGGGCGGCTGCCCGAGGGGTCTCGGCATTACAGCTTTGCCGAGCGGCTACTTGGTCAGGTTAAAACACTTTTGCAAAGTTCTACAAGTTTGATACCCTGGCTGAGGAGGACCTTGTGTTTGCTCATTCGGTGCTGCAGAGTCATCCGCACTCTCCCGCCAGTTTGGGAGCTTTGGTATAATCCCCATGGTCCTTACGGAGTCCCCAGCATCCACTAGGACGTTAGAGAATATAAGATTTTACTTACCAGTAAATCTATTTCTCGTAGTCCGTAGTGGATGCTGGGCGCCCGTCCCAAGTGCGGACTTCTTCTGCAATACTTGTATATAGTTATTGCTTAAATAAGGGTTATGTTATGGTTGCATCAGGGTTGATCTGATGCTCCGTTGTTGTTCATACTGTTAACTGGGTAAGTTTATCACAAGTTATACGGTGTGATCGGTGTGACTGGTATGAGTCTTGCCCTGGATTCCTTGTACTGTCAGCTCTTCCGGGCACAGTTTCTCTAACTGAGGTCTGGAGGAGGGACATAGAGGGAGGAGCCAGAGCACACCAATATCCAAATTCTTTCTTAAAGTGCCCTGTCTCCTGCGGAGCCCGTCTATTCCCCATGGTCCTTACGGAGTCCCCAACATCCACTACGGACTACGAGAAATAGATTTACCGGTAAGTAAAATCTTATTTTTTCCTGCCAGTATACGTACGGACTGTCTGACGTGCCTACTTGGATGCGGTTACTCATATAATCCCCCACCATTTCAATAGTGACAGAATCATATGCAGTGACAGTAGACGACATGTCAGTAATCATTGGCAGGTCCTTCAGTCCGGACCAGATGTCAGCACTCGCTCCTGACTGCCCTGCATCACCGCCAGTGGGTGTGCTCGGAATTCTTAGCCTTTTCCTCGCAGCCCCAGTTGCGGGAGAATATGAAGGAGGAGCTGTTGACGGGTCACTTTCCGCTTCACTTTACAATTTTCTTACCAGCAGGTCTTTGAACCTCTGCAGACTTGTGTCTGCCGGAAAGAGAGATACAACATAGGTTTTAAATCTAGGATCGAGCACGGTGGCCAAAATGTAGTGCTCTGATTTCAACAGATTGACCACCCGTGAATCCCGGTTAAGCGAATTAAGGGCTCCATCCACAAGTCCCACATGCCTAGCGGAATTGCTCCATTTTAGCTCCTCCTTCAATCTCTCCAGCTTCTTCTGCAAAAGCCTGATGAGGGGAATGACCTGACTCAGGCTGGCAGTGTCTGAACTGACTTCACGTGTGGCAAGTTCAAAGGGTTGCAGAACCTTGCACAACGTTGAAATCATTCTCCACTGCGCATGAGTCAGGTGCATTCCCCCTCCTTTGCCTATATCGTAGGTAGCTGTATAGGCTTGAATGGCCTTTTGCTGCTACTCCATCCTCTGAAGCATATAGAGGATTGAATTCCACCTCGTTACCACCTCTTGCTTCAGATGATGGTGGGGCAGGTTCAGGAGTGTTTGCTGGTGCTCCAGTCTTCGGCACACGGTGGCTGAATGCCGAAACTGGTCCGCAATTCTTCGGGCAACCGACAGCATCTCTTGCACGCCCCTGTCGTTTTTTAAATAATTCTGCACCACCAAATTCAATGTATGTGCAAAACATGGGACGTGCTGAAATTTGCCCACATTTAATGCACGTACAATATTGGGTGCATTGTCCGATGTCACAAATCCCCAGGAGAGTCCAATTGGGGTAAGCCATTCTGCGATGATGTTCCTTAGTTTCCGTAAGAGGTTGTCAGCTGTGTGCCTCTTATGGAAAGCGGTGATACAAAGCGTAGCCTGCCTAGGAACGAGTTGGCATTTACGAGATGCTGCTACTGGTGCCGCCGCTGCTGTTCTTGCTGCGGGAGGCAATACATCTACCCAGTGGGCTGTCACAGTCATATAGTCCTGAGTCTGCCCTGCTCCACTTGTCCACATGTCCGTGGTTAAGTGTACATTGGGTACAACTGCATTTGTTAGGACACTGCTGACTCTTTTTCTGACATCTGTGTACATTCTCGGTATCGCCTGCCTAGAAAAATGGACCCTAGATGGTATTTGGTACCGGGGACACACTATATCAAGCAATTCTCTAGTTCCCTGTGAATTAACGCTGGATACCGGACACACGTTTAACACCACCGAAGCTGCCAAAACCTGAGTTATCCGCTTTGCAGCAGGATGACTGCTGTGATATTTCATCTTCCTCGCAAAGGACTGTTGGACAGTCAATTGCTTACTGGAAGTAGTACAAGTGGTCTTCCGACTTCCCCTCTGGGATGACGATCGACTCCCAGCAGCAACAACAGCAGCGCCAGCAGCAATAGGCGTTACACTGAAGGATGCATCGGAGGAATCCCAGGCAGGAGAGGACTCGTCAGACTTGACAGTGACATGGCCTGCAGGACTATTGGGTTTCTTGTCTAAGGAGGAAATTGACACTGAGGGAGTTGGTGGTGTGGTTTGCAGGAGCTTGGTTACAAGAGGAAGGGATTTAGTGGTCAGTGGACTGCTTCCGCTGTCACACAAAGTTTTTGAACTTGTCAATGACTTCTGATGAATGCGCTCCAGGCAGTGCCGGTGCAAGGTTTCTCGACACCCTAGGCAAAACTTCAGCCTGCTTTTAACCGCCCCCCCAAACCCCCCCCCCCCCCCCCCCGACCAAAACCACAAACCAGTACACATTTTCCAGTCTGTCAGATGAAAGTATGTAGGCAGCATCTTAGAAGTTCAACAGCTACCGTCTAAATTAAGTTTTACAGGGATGCATCTCACGGAGTTATCCTTAAATTTGTGATAAGCAGACTCAGGGCAGCCCACTCAGATACTGGCACCCTAAGCAGCTGCCTAATGGTAGAACCAACCCTGCACTTACACATAATGCCCACAGTAGTAGTGCCGCTTACATA
The DNA here is from genome assembly GCF_028390025.1 of Pseudophryne corroboree. Taxonomy (NCBI): domain Eukaryota; kingdom Metazoa; phylum Chordata; class Amphibia; order Anura; family Myobatrachidae; genus Pseudophryne; species Pseudophryne corroboree. The sequence continues at coordinate 783,307,277 of NC_086446.1, read as the reverse complement.
TAATACACACAGTAGTAGTGCCGCTTACATATAATACACACAGTAGTAGTGCCGCTTACATATAATACACACAGTAGTAGTGCCGCTTACATATAATACACACAGTAGTAGTGCCGCTTACATATAATACACACAGTAGTAGTGCCGCTTACATATAATACACACAGTAGTAGTGCCGCTTACATATAATACACACAGTAGTAGTGCTGCTTACATATAATACACACAGTAGTAGTGCCGCTTACATATAATACACACAGTAGTAGTGCCGCTTACATATAATACACACAGTAGTAGTGCCGCTTACATATAATACACACAGTAGTAGTGCCGCTTACATATAATACACACAGTAGTAGTGCCGCTTACATATAATACACACAGTAGTAGTGCCGCTTACATATAATACACACAGTAGTAGTGCCGCTTACATATAATACACACAGTAGTAGTGCCGCTTACATATAATACACACAGTAGTAGTGCCGCTTACATATAATACACACAGTAGTAGTGCCGCTTACATATAATACACACAGTAGTAGTGCCGCTTACATATAATACACACAGTAGTAGTGCCGCTTACATATAATACACACAGTAGTAGTGCCGCTTACATATAATACACACAGTAGTAGTGCCGCTTACATATAATACACACAGTAGTAGTGCCGCTTACATATAATACACACAGTAGTAGTGCCGCTTACATATAATACACACAGTAGAATGCCGTTGTTGGGGTGCGGTCCAGAAAACGTATCCGAACTGTTGCGGGGGCGGGCCACAGCAACTGCATGATATCACCTAGGCTGCGCAGGCAGGTAGCTACTCAGCGAATGCAAAAGCATCGCCGCCGTGCATTGAGAAGTACATTTGGATCTGGACTATGTACATGCTATTTGAGGATGATATGCAGTGTTTAATACTATTTATGTGAATAGAACTAATAAATCATCTATGATTCTTTATCCCAACAGTCTGCACTGTGTCTGCTTGTTTCAATTTTTTCAGAACAATATCTTTATAAAGAAAGAATACATTAGTGCAGACTTCACTGTCTAATTGGTTGAAAGATCGTAAGCATTGATTGTTTTACTCGGGATATGTGGCTGCGCCACGTGTTATTAAGATATTAGCATTCCCCTCAGATGTGCAATCTGTATACGAGTGCTCTGCCTTTATACATGCCATATCTGCTCACTCACTACTAATACAGTAAGCAGGTAACTGTATTATCCACTATATATTTCTCTGACGTCCTAGTGGATGCTGGGACTCCGTAAGGACCATGGGGATATAGCGGCTCCGCAGGAGACAGGGCACAAAATAAAAGCTTAAGGATCAGGTGGTGTGCACTGGCTCCTCCCCCTATGACCCTCCTCCAAGCCTCAGTTAGATTTTTGTGCCCGGCCGAGAAGGGTGCAATCTAGGTGGCTCTCCTGAGCTGCTTAGAATAAAAGTTTAGTTAGGTTTTTTTATTTTCAGTGAGTCCTGCTGGCAACAGGCTCACTGCATCGTGGGACTAAGGGGAGAAGAAGCGAACTCACCTGCGTGCAGAGTGGATCGGGTTTCTTAGGCTACTGGACACTAGCTCCAGAGGGACGATCACAGGTTCAGCCTGGATGGGTCACCGGAGCCGCGCCGCCGTCCCCCTTACAGAGCCAGAAGAGACGAAGAGGTCCGGTGAAATCGGCGGCAGAAGACATCCTGTCTTCAGACTAAGGTAGCGCACAGCACCGCAGCTGTGCGCCATTGCTCTCAGCACACTTCACACTCCGGTCACTGAGGGTGCAGGGCGCTGGGGGGGGAGCGCCCTGAGACGCAATATAACAGAATACCTTAGGTGGCAAAACAGAATACATCACATATAGCTCCTGGGCTATATGGATGTATTTTAATCCCCTGCCATTTTACACAAAAAAGCGGGAGATAAGGACGTCGTGAAGGGGCGGAGCCTATCTCCTCAGCACACAAGCGCCATTTTCCCTCACAGCTCCGCTGGAAGGACGGCTCCCTGACTCTCCCCTGCAGTCCTGCTTCAGAATCAGGGTAAAAAAGAGAAGGGGGGGCATTGTTGGCAGCAAATAACAATAATTAACAGCAGCTATAAGGGAATAACACTTATATAAGGTTATCCCTGTATATATATATAGCGCTGGGTGTGTGCTGGCAGACTCTCCCTCTGTCTCTCCAAAGGGCTAAGTGGGGTCCTGTCCTCTATCAGAGCATTCCCGGTGTGTGTGTGCTGTGTGTCGGTACGCGTGTGTCGACATGTATGAGGAGGAAAATTATGTGGAGGCGGAGCAGTTGCCTGCGTTGGTGATGTCACCCCCTAGGGAGTCGACACTTGACTGGATGATTGTATTTAAACAATTAAGTGATAATGTCAGCAATTTGCAAAAAACTGTTGACGACATGAGACAGCCGGCAAATCAGTTAGTGCCTGTCCAGGCGTCTCAGACACCGTCAGGGGCGCTAAAACGCCCGTTACCTCAGTGGGTCGACACAGACCCTGACACAGATACTGAGTCTAGTGTCGACGGTGACGAGACAAACGTAATGTCCAGTAGGGCCACACGTTACATGATCATGGCAATGAAAGAGGCATTGAACCTTTCTGACACTACAAGTACCACAAAGAAGGGTATTATGTGGGGTGAGAAAAAACTACCAATATTTTTTCCTGAGTCAGAGGAAATAAATGAGGTGTGTGAAAAAGCGTGGGTTTCTCCCGATAAAAAACAGCCAATTTTTAAAAAATTATTAGCATTATATCCTTTCCCGCCAGAGGTTAGGGCGCGTTGGGAAACACCCCCTAGGGTAGATAAGGCGCTCACACGTTTATCTAAACAAGTAGCGTTACCGTCTCCTGATACGGCTACCCTCAAAGAACCAGCTGATAGAAGGCTGGAAAATATCCTAAAAAGTATATACACACATACTGGTGTTATACTGCGACCAGCAATCGCCTCAGCCTGGATGTGCAGTGCTGGAGTCGCATGGTCGGATTCCCTGACTGAGAATATTGATACCCTGGATAGGGACAATATTTTGTTAACTATAGAACATTTAAAGGATGCATTATTATATATGCGTGATGCACAGAGGGATATTTGCACCCTGGCATCAAGAGTAAGTGCTATGTCCATCTCTGCCAGAAGAGCGTTGTGGACGCGACAGTGGTCAGGGGATGCGGATTCCAAACGGCACATGGAAGTATTGCCGTATAAAGGGGAGGAGTTATTTGGGGCTGGTCTATCGGACCTGGTGGCCACGGCAACGGCTTGAAAATCCACCTTTTTACCCCAGGTCACTCCACATCAGCAGAAAAAGACACCGTCTTTTCAATCTCAGTCCTTTCGTTCCCATAAGTACAAGCGAGCAAAAGGCCACTCCTTTCTGCCCCGGGGCAGAGGAAGAGGAAAAAGACTGCACCATGCAGCCGCTTCCCAAGAGCAGAAGCCCTCCCTTGCTTCTGCCAAGTCTTCAGCATGACGCTGGGGCTTTACAAGCAGACTCAGATATGGTGGGGGCCCGTCTCAAAAATTTCAACGCGCAGTGGGCTCACTCGCAAGTGGATCCCTGGATTCTACAGGTAGTATCGCAGGGGTACAAACTGGAATTCGAGGCGTTTCCCCCTCATCGTTTCCTGAAGTCTGCTTTACCAAAGTCTCCCTCCGACAGGGAGGCAGTTCTAGAAGCCATTCACAAGCTGTATTCCCAGCAGGTGATAATCAAGGTACCCCTCCTGCAACAAGGAAAGGGGTATTATTTGTGGTACCGAAGCCGGACGGCTCGGTGAGACCAATTTTAAATCTGAAATCCTTGAACACTTACATAAAAAGGTTCAAATTCAAGATGGAGTCACTCAGAGCAGTGATAGCGAACCTGGAAGAAGGGGACTATATGGTGTCTCTGGACATCAAAGATGCTTATCTCCACGTCCCGATATACCCTTCTCACCAAGGGTACCTCAGGTTTGTAGTACTAAACTGTCATTATCAGTTTCAGACGCTGCCGTTTGGATTGTCCACGGCACCTCGGGTCTTTACCAAGGTAATGGCCGAAATGATGATTCTTCTACGAAGAAAAGGCATTTCAATTATCCCTTACTTGGACGATCTCCTGATAAGGGCAAGATCCAGGGAACAGTTAGAAGTCGGAGTAGCACTATCTCAGGTAGTGTTACGTCAGCACGGGTGGATTCTAAATATTCCAAAATCGCAGCTGATTCCAATGACACGTCTACTGTTCCTAGGAATGATTCTGGACACAGTCCAGAAGAAGGTGTTTCTCCCGGAGGAGAAGGCCAGGGAGTTATCCGAGCTAGTCAGGAACCTCCTAAAACCAGGACAGGTCTCAGTGCATCAGTGCACGAGGGTCCTGGGGAAAATGGTGGCTTCTTACGAAGCGATTCCATTCGGAAGATTCCATGCAAGAACATTTCAGTGGGATCTACTGGACAAATGGTCCGGATCGCATCTGCAGATGCATCAGCGGATAACCCTGTCGCCAAGGACAAGGGTGTCTCTCCTGTGGTGGCTGCAGAGTGCTCATCTACTAGAGGGCCGCAGATTTGGCATTCAGGATTGGATCCTGGTAACCACGGATGCCAGCCTGAGAGGCTGGGGAGCAGTCACACAGGGAAGGAATTTCCAGGGCCTGTGGTCAAGCTTGGAAACGTCTCTTCATATAAACATTCTGGAACTAAGGGCCATTTACAATGCCCTAAGTCAAGCAAAACCTCTGCTTCAGGGTCAGGCGGTGTTGATCCAATCGGACAACATCACGTCAGTCGCCCACGTAAACAGACAGGGCGGCACGAGAAGCAGGAGGGCAATGGCATAAGCTGCAAGGATTCTTCGCTGGGCGGAAAATCATGTGATAGCACTGTCAGCAGTATTCATTCCGGGAGTGGACAACTGGGAAGCAGACTTCCTCAGCAGACACGACCTTCACCCGGGAGAGTGGGGACTTCACCCAGAAGTCTTCCACCTGATTGTAAACCGTTGGGAAAAACCAAAGGTGGACATGATGGCGTCACGTCTAAACAAAAAACTGGACAGATATTGCGCCAGGTCAAGGGACCCTCAGGCAATAGCAGTGGACGCTCTGGTAACGCCGTGGGTGTACCAGTCAGTGTATGTGTTCCCTCCTCTGCCTCTCATACCAAAAGTACTGAGAATCATAAGAAGGAGAGGAGTAAGAACTATACTCGTGGTTCCGGATTGGCCAAGACGGACTTGGTACCCGGAACTTCAAGAGATGCTCACGGACGAACCGTGGCCTCTACCTCTAAGAAAGGACCTGCTACTGCAGGGGCCTTGTCTGTTCCAAGACTTACCGCGGCTGCGTTTGACGGCATGGCGGTTGAACGCCGGATCCTGAGGGAAAAAGGCATTCCAGAAGAAGTCATCCCTACTCTGGTCAAAGCCAGGAAGGACGTAACCGCAAAACATTATCACCGCATTTGGCGTAAATATGTTGCGTGGTGTGAGGCCAAGAAGGCCCCTACAGAGGAATTTCAACTGGGTCGTTTCCTTCATTTCCTGCAAACAGGACTGTCTATGGGCCTAAAATTAGGGTCCATTAAGGTTCAAATTTCGGCCCTGTCGATTTTCTTCCAGAAAGAACTGGCTTCAGTACCTGAAGTTCAGACATTTGTAAAAGGGGTGCTGCACATACAGCCTCCTTTTGTGCCTCCAGTGGCACCTTGGGATCTCAATGTGGTGTTGAGTTTTCTAAAGTCACATTGGTTTGAACCACTTTCCACTGTGGACTTAAAATATCTCACATGGAAGGTGTCGATGCTGTTAGCCTTGGCTTCAGCCAGGCGTGTGTCAGAATTGGCGGCTTTATCATATAAAAGCCCTTACTTGATATTTTACACATGAACCAACCTATTGTGGTACCTGCGGCTACCAGGGACTTAGAGGACTCTAAGTTGCTTGACGTTGTCAGGGCCTTGAAAATATATGTTTCCAGGACGGCTGGAGTCAGAAAATCTGACTCGCTGTTTATCCTGTATGCACCCAACAAGCTGGGTGCTCCTGCTTCTAAGCAGACGATTGCTCGTTGGATTTGTAGTACAATTCAGCTTGCACATTCTGTGGCAGGATTGCCACAGCCAAAATCAGTAAAAGCCCATTCCACAAGGAAGGTGGGCTCATCTTGGGCGGCTGCCCGAGGGGTCTCGGCTTTACAACTTTGCCGAGCAGCTACTTGGTCAGGGGCAAACACGTTTGCTAAATTCTACAAATTTGATACCCTGGCTGAGGAGGACCTGGAGTTCTCTCATTCGGTGCTGCAGAGTCATCCGCACTCTCCCGCCCGTTTGGGAGCTTTGGTATAATCCCCATGGTCCTTACGGAGTCCCAGCATCCACTAGGACGTCAGAGAAAATAAGATTTTACTTTCCGATAAATCTATTTCTCGTAGTCCGTAGTGGATGCTGGGCGCCCATCCCTAGTGCGGATTGTCTGCAATACTTGTATATAGTTATTGTTACAAAAATTCGGGTTATTATTGTTGTGAGCCATCTTTTCAGAGGCTCCTTTGCGTTTATCATACTGTTAACTGGGTTCAGATCACAAGTTGTACGGTGTGATTGGTGTGGCTGGTATGAGTCTTACCCGGGATTCAATATCCTTCCTTATTATGTACGCTCGTCCGGGCACAGTATCCTAACTGAGGCTTGGAGGAGGGTCATAGGGGGAGGAGCCAGTGCACACCACCTGATCCTTAAGCTTTTATTTTGTGCCCTGTCTCCTGCGGAGCCGCTATATCCCCATGGTCCTTACGGAGTCCCAGCATCCACTACGGACTACGAGAAATAGATTTATTGGTAAGTAAAATCTTATTATATATCAGCAATAGATAGCTACAGGCTACAATCCATACAGAAATATTATTATACGATTGCAAAAAAAAAAAAAAAGGTAATTTGTGCGATTAATGTTTTAAAAATGTCCTGTGTAAATACATGTAACTTCATCCTCGTTGCTACAATGCCGTATTGCAGCCACGCTGCTCCCCAAGCAGAGCGCCATAACACCTGCCATTGCACAGACTTGCCCTCTCCATACCTTGACAAAGTCCACTGGGTACAGGCTCCAGGACAGGGTCGTAGCAAGAACTTTGTGGGCCCCATCGCAACATATTGAAGGGGTTCAGGGTATACCAAGATATATTGCAGACCCAAAGGCAACTTTTTTTTTTAAGGACACCTATGTATCACCCAATGGTGAAAAATATATACAACACATGTAACTGTGACAGGGAAGGTGGCCCCTTTTAGCTCTGGGCCCCATAACAGCTGCACTCCCTGCACCTATGGTAGCTACGACCTTGTTCCAGGATCTGACAGCTCCAGGATCCCTACCACGGCTCCAACTGCCATTTGCGTCAGTGGAGACACCCTGTCCAACAGGCTCTTGTAGTTGTTTCCAGGCAGAGAGGGCATCCCCTCTTTAACCCCCATTGGGATACCAGCATTTCGTAGCTCGTTGGGGCTGCCGAGAACAGGAAAGGGGCTCAGCCCTCCCCCTGGTGCAGCTAGCAGTTCGAGCTCCGCCTGCTGTGTGCAGCCAGCACGCAGCACAGTGACCAACATGAATCGATGAAGTGCAGCACAGGCAAGGGGACACAAGAACTGGACTCCTGAGATTCATGAGGGTCCAGGGCCCCTCGGAATCTCAGTGCCTGTTACAAGTGTCCCCTTTGTCCCCCCGTCGCTGGGCCTGTTTACAAATAATGACAGACATATTGCCCCACATTATTAAATGCCCTAATACATGACAGACATAATGGCCCTAATGCTGGGTACGCACTGGTAGATATATCTGTAGATCAATTGATCTGCAGGTATATCTGCGGATGGACCGGGCAGTGTGTTGAGCACACACACTGCCTGATCCGTTGGCACTGATGTCACAAACTGGGCGGGCATTTACATACACCCGCCCAGTTCAGCGGTCAATCACCTCTAGCTGTTGCAGCATGTGTGTGGGCGGTTGTCTGACTGCCTGCACACACAGCGATGCGCCAATATATCACTAGATATATTGTCCGTCGGCTGTGCTGCAGGGCCGACGCGATATGTCTGTGAACGACAACGTTCACGGAGATATCGCTCGTACACACTAGCCGACAGACCAGCTATATATCGGCCAGTGTGAACGCACCATGACACATATGCCCCACATTATTACATTCCCTTATATACATGACAGACATAATGGCCCTGTTACACAGCGAGCCAATCTCTGTAACACTTTCGACTGCAATCCCCCACCACCTCCACAGCACTCACCCAGCTTGAGATATTAAACAGCCACGGCCCACGTAGGCTGAGCAGACAGACCGCAGCCAGTCACTCCACACACATAGGAAGAGTCCGGGACCTGGGTGAGCCGGGGAGGCAGCAGCAGCGGAGGCAGACATGCGTGGATTGCGGCCTCACACACGGCGCTCCACCACAAATATTTTCTGCCCTCCGGGACCTGGGAGAGCCAGGGAGGCAGCAGCAGCGAAGGCAGACATGCGCAGATCGCGCCCTCACACCATACTTGCCTACTTTTGGAAATTAATTTCAGGGAGATTCTAAATGGTATGAGAGGTCGCACAGCGCGCTGCTGAGCTGGCATGTCATGCTCCGCCTAAAGGATCTGTCTAGCTCCACCTATGGTCATGTCAATTGCAGCTCAGGGTGATATTATGCAGTGGCAGGTGGAAACTAAAGTGGCAATGTTCTATAGTACTTCCTGCTTCGCCTCATTAGCGAGGCGAAGCAGGAAGCTACATTGACAAGATGTATGAATATCTTGTCTGCCGAAGCAGCGGAATTAAATTTTCCCCTACGCGTCTAGTTACCCTTCGTGGAGAGGACCTTGGCTGTGCAGATCGCGATGACGTCATCGCGCACCGCACAGTAAATGACCTCTCCACGAACGCGTCTAGTTTCCCTTCCCAGCGGCCAGCGGCAGCAGGGGGACAGCGGGGGCCGGGGGGCACACACTGCAGCAGCGGATCTTGCCCTGGTGCGGCGCCCTCCGGATGGCGGCGCCCCGGGCAAAAATCCTGCTTGCCCGTGGCAAGATCCGCTACTGATGGGCAGTCGCCAAATATCGCCAATTTATGTGATCATTGACACTGATTGACTCCTCTCAACATGAGCCCTCTTGTGTTTTTATAACTTCCACTGTTCGAGCACACAGGAGTCAGTGCCACCTTACACACACACAGGAGTGCCAGCCTACACACATAGGTCAGTGTCAGCCTACACACACACACACACACGCAAACACACACACACACACGGGAGTGCCAGCCTACACACATAGGTCAGTGCCAGCCTACACACACACACACGCAAACACACACACACACACACACACACACACACACACAGGGGAGTGCCAGCCTACACACATAGGTCAGTGCCAGCCTACACACATAGGTCAGTGCCAGCCTACACACATAGGTCAGTGCCAGCATACACACACATGTGGGGGAGTGCCAGGCTACACACACACACACACGAGAGTGCCAGCCTACACACACAAGGGAGTGCCATCTTATACACACACACACACACACACACACACACATCAGTGCCAGCCTACACACACACACACACGTCAGCCTACACACACACACACACACACGGGGAATGTCAGCCTACACACACATACATACATACATACACACACACACACACACACACACACACACACACACGGAGTGCCAGCCTACACACACACACACGGGAGTGCCAGCCTACACACACACACACGGGAGTGCCAGCCTACACACACACGGGGGGGGGGGGGGGGAGTTACAGCCTACACACACACACACACAGAGTGCCAGCCTACGCACACACACACAGGGTAGTGCCAGCCTACACACACACACTCACACGGGGGAGTGCCAGCCTACACACATGCACGGGGGGGGGGGGAGTTCCAGCCTACGCACACACACGGGGGAGTGCCAGCCTACACACACACACGGGAGTGCCAGCCTACACACACACGGGGGGGGGGGGGGGAGTTACAGCCTACACACACACACAAACACACAGAAGAGGGCCAGCCTACACACACACACACGGGGGAGTGCCAGCCTACACACACACGTCAGCCTACACACACACATGGGGGAGTGTCAGCGTACACACACACACACACACACACACACACACACACATGGAGTGCCAGCCTACACACACACACACACACACACACACGAGGGAGTGCCAGCCTACACACACACACACACACACACCCACGGGGGAGTGCCAGCCTACACACACACACACACACACACACACACACGGGGGAGTGCCAGCTTATACACACAGGTCAGTGCCAGCCTACACACACACAGGTCAGTGCCAACCTACACACACACACACACACACACACACACACACACACACGTCAGCCTACACACACACACATGGAGTGCCAGCCTACACACACACACACTGAGTGCCAGCCTACACACACACACACACACACACACATGGAGTGCCAGCCTACACACACACACAGAGTGCCAGCCTACGCACACACACACACACACACACGGGGGGGGGGGGGAGTTCCAGCCTACACACACACACACACACACACTCGGGGGAGTGCCAGCCTACACACACACATGGGGGGGGGGCTACATACACACACACACAGTGCCAGCCTACACACACATGGGGGAGTGCCAGCCTACACACATAGGGGAGGAGTAGCAGCCTACACACACACACACACACACACACACACACACACGGGGGGAGTGCCAGCCTACACACATGGGGGGAGTGCCAGCCTACACACACACACATGGGGGGAGTGCCAGCCTACACACACACACACACACACACACACACACACACACACACGTCAGCCTACACACACACATGGGGGAGTGTCAGCGTACACACACACACACACACACATGGAGTGCCAGCCTACACACACACAGGGGAGTGCCAGCCTACACACACACACGAGGGAGTGCCAGCCTACACACACACACACACACACACATCCACACACACACGGGGGAGTGCCAGCCTACACACACACACACACACACACACACATCCACACACACACGGGGGAGTGCCAGCTTATACACACACAGGTCAGTGCCAGCCTACACACACATGGAGTGCCAGCCTACACACACATGGAGTGCCAGCCTACACACACACACACACACACACACATGGAGTGCCAGCCTACCTACACACACACACACACACACACACACACACACACACACACACACACACATGGAGTGGCAGCCTACACACACACACGGAGTGCCAGCCTACACACACACATGGAGTGCCAGCCTACACACACACACACAGTGCCAGCCTACGCACACACACACATGGGGGGGGGGGCTACATACACACACACACACACACACAGTGCCAGCCTACACACACATGGGGGAGTGCCAGCCTACACACACACAGGTCAGTGCCAGCCGACACACACATAGGGGAGGAGTAGCAGCCTACACACACAAGTGCCAACTTGCACAGACACATAAGGGTCAGTGCCAGTCAGTGCCAGTCTGCCCCCCCCCCCCATACACACAGATCAGTGCCAGCCAACCAACACACCACAGCACACAGGACAGTAGCAGCCTATACACAATGCCAGCCTATGAAGCTGCTGAGTTAGAACCATGTACTGTACACTGACCTTTGGAACGGCCACTCCTTCTCCTGCTCCAGCCTCTCCTCTGAGCTCCCAGTCACCCCAGACCGTCAAACTCCCCAGCAGACCAAAACTGCTTTCCGTGCCAGCTCCCATCAACCCCCCCTTAAGGTCAATCTGCAGCTCCCAACATGAGGGGGAGAGAGGGAGATCCAATCGTGGGGGCGTGGGTAACATGTGGGAGGGCGGTGCAGCATCCCTGCTGAGCCGTGAAACTCATCTAAGCTAAGGGTAAGGAATTATTCTTTCACTGGCAGCGTGCAGCACCGCCCTCTAGTGGCCGGCGCCCATAGGCAGCTGCCTAAAGCTGCCTAGTGGTGGCGCCGGCCCTGGCTCCAGGTGACGGTTAAGGGAGAATGTTCCTAAGTGGTTAACGTCCTTACCCCTACTTATTACAGCTTGACAAGGGCAACACACGGCTTGACACCTGTTGTCCGCATTTCTGTTAAAATAATTCCACACCGAAAAGGTGATTTTTTTTGTAATTTGACCAGGCATATCAATGGCCATATTCATCCCACGGACAACAGGTGTCTCCCCGGGTGCCTGACTTAAACAAACCACCTCACCATCAGAATCCTCCTGGTCAATTTCCTCCTCAGCGCCAGCAACACCCATATCCTCATCCTGGTGTACTTCAACAGTGACATCTTCAATTTGACTATCAGGAACTGGACTGTGGGTGCTCCTTCCAGCACTTGCAGGGGGCGTGCAAATGGTGGAAGGCGCCACCTCTTCCCATCCAGTGTTGGGAAGGTCAGGCTTCGCAACCGACACAATTGGACTCTCCTTGGGGATTTGTGATTTAGAAGAACGCACAGTTCTTTGCTGTGCTTTTGCCAGCTTAAGTCTTTTCATTTTTCTAGCGAGAGGATGAGTGCTTCCATCCTCATGTGAAGCTGAACCACTAGCCATGAACATAGGACAGGGCCTCAGCCGTTCCATGCCACTCCGTGTCGTAAATGGCATATTGGCAAGTTTACGCTTCTCCTCAGACGCTTTTAATTTTGATTGTACTGAACTTTTGTTTTTTGGATTTTACATGCTCTCTACTATGACATTGGGCATCGGCCTTGGCAGACGACCTTGATGGCATTTCATCGTCTCGGCCATGACTAGTGGCAGCAGCTTCAGCACGAGGTGGAAGTGGATCTTGATCTTTCCCTATTTTACCCTTCACATTTTTGTTCTCCATTTTTTAATGTGTGGAATTATATGCCAGTAATATATCAATAGCAATGGCCTACTGTACCGTACTGCTATATATTATATACTGGTGGTCAGCAAAATTATGCACTGTCCTCCTACTATATATACTGCGCACAACTAAAATGCACCACAGGTATGGATGGATAGTATACTTGACGACACAGAGGTACGTAGAGCAGTGGCCTACTGTGCCGTACTGCTATATATTATATACTGGTGGTCAGCAAAATTATGCACTGTACTCCTACTATATATACTGCGCACAACTAAAATGCACCACAGGTATGGGTGGATAGTATACTTGACGACACAGAGGTAGGTAGAGCAGTGGACTACTGTACCGTACTGCTATATATTATATACTGGTGGTCAGCAAAATTATGCACTGTACTCCTACTATATATACTGTGCACAACTAAAATGCACCACAGGTATGGATGGATAGTATAATTGACGACACAGAGGTAGGTAGAGCAGTGGCCTACTGTACCATACTGCTATATATTATATACTGGTGGTCAGCAAAATTATGCACTGTCCTCCTACTACTGCGCACAACAACTAAAATGCACCACAGGTATGGATGGATAGTATGCATGATGACACAGAGGTAGGTAGCGCTGTGGCCTACTGTACTGTACTGTACTGCTATATATTATATACTGGTTGTCAGCAAAATTATGCACTGTCCTCCTACTACTGCGCACAAAACTAAAATGCACCACAGGTATGGATGGATAGTATACTTGACGACACAGAGGTAGGTAGAGCAGTGGCCTACTGTACCGTACTGCTATATATTATATACTGGTGGTCAGCAAAAATATGCACTGTACTCCTACTATATATACTGCGCACAACTAAAATGCACCACAGGTATGGATGGATAGTATACTTGACGACACAGAGGTAGGTAGAGCAGTGGCCTACTGTACCGTACTGCTATATATTATATACTGGTGGTCAGTAAAATTATGCACTGTCCTCCTACTACTGCGCACAACAACTAAAATGCACCACAGGTATGGATGGATAGTATACTTGATGACACAGAGGTAGGTAGAGCAGTGGCCTACTGTACCGTACTGCTATATATTATATACTGGTGGTCAGCAAAATTATGCACTGTACTCCTACTATATATACTGCACACAACTAAAATGCACCACAAGTATGGATGGATAGTATACTTGATGACACAGAGGTAGGTAGAGCAGTGGCCTACTGTTCCGTACTGCTATATATTATATACTGGTGGTCAGCAAAATTATGCACTGTCCTCCTACTACTGCGCACAACAACTAAAATGCACCACAGGTATGGATGGATAGTATACTTGATGACACAGAGGTAGGTAGAGCAGTGGCCTACTGTACCGTACTGCTATATATTATATACTGGTGGTCAGCAAAATTATGCACTGTACTCCTACTATAAATACTGTGCACAACTAAAATGCACCACAGGTATGGATGGATAGTATAATTGACGACACAGAGGTAGGTAGAGCAGTGGCCTACTGTACCGTACTGCTATATATTATATACTGGTGGTCAGCAAAATTATGCACTGTCCTCCTACTACTGCGCACAACAACTAAAATGCACCACAGGTATGGATGGATAGTATGCATGATGACACAGAGGTAGGTAGAGCTGTGGCCTACTGTACTGTACTGTACTGCTATATATTATATACTGGTTGTCAGCAAAATTATGCACTGTCCTCCTACTACTGCGCACAAAACTAAAATGCACCACAGGTATGGATGGATAGTATACTTGACGACACAGAGGTAGGTAGAGCAGTGGCCTACTGTACCGTACTGCTATATATTATATACTGGTGGTCAGCAAAATTATGCACTGTACTCCTACTATATATACTGCGCACAACTAAAATGCACCACAGGTATGGATGGATAGTATACTTGACGACACAGAGGTAGGTAGAGCAGTGGCCTACTGTACCGTACTGCTATATATTATATACTGGTGGTCAGTAAAATTATGCACTGTCCTCCTAATACTGCGCACAACAACTAAAATGCACCACAGGTATGGATGGATAGTATACTTGATGACACAGAGGTAGGTAGAGCAGTGGCCTACTGTACCGTACTGCTATATATTATATACAGGTGGTCAGCAAAATTATGCACTGTACTCCTACTATATATACTGCGCACAACTAAAATGCACCACAAGTATGGATGGATAGTATACATGATGACACAGAGGTAGGTAGAGCAGTGGCCTACTGTTCCGTACTGCTATATATTATATACTGGTGGTCAGCAAAATTATGCACTGTCCTCCTACTACTGCGCACAACAACTAAAATGCACCACAGGTATGGATGGATAGTATGCATGATGACACAGAGGTAGGTAGAGCTGTGGCCTACTGTACTGTACTGTACTGCTATATATTATATACTGGTTGTCAGCAAAATTATGCACTGTCCTCCTACTACTGCGCACAAAACTAAAATGCACCACAGGTATGGATGGATAGTATACTTGACGACACAGGGGTAGGTAGAGCAGTGGCCTACTGTACCGTACTGCTATATATTATATACTGGTGGTCAGCAAAATTATGCACTGTACTCCTACTATATATACTGTGCACAACTAAAATGCACCACAGGTATGGATGGATAGTATAATTGACGACACAGAGGTAGGTAGAGCAGTGGCCTACTGTACCGTACTGCTATATATTATATACTGGTGGTCAGCAAACTGTGCAAAAATGAAATGCACCACAGGTATGGATGGATAGTATACTTGACGACACAGAGGTAGGTAGAGCAGTGGCCTACTGTACCATATTGCTATATATTATATACTGGTGGTCAGCAAAATGATGCACTGTACTCCTACTATATATACTGCGCACAACTAAAATGCACCACAGGTATGGATGGATAGTATACTTGACGACACAGAGGTAGGTAGAGCAGTGGCCTACTGTACCATACTGCTATATATTATATACTGGTGGTCAGCAAAATTATGCACTGTACTCGTACTATATATACTGCGCACAACTAAAATGCACCATAGGTATGGATGGATAGTATACTTGACGACACAGAGGTAGGTAGAGCAGTGGCCTACTGTACCATATTGCTATATATTATATACTGGTGGTCAGCAAAATTATGCACTGTACTCCTACTATATACACTGCGCACAACTAAAATGCACCACAGGTATGGATGGATAGTATACTTAACGACACAGAGGTAGGTAGAGCAGTGGCCTACTGTACCGTACTGCTATATATTATATACTGGTGGTCAGCAAAATTATGCACTGTCCTCCTACTATATATACTGTGCACAACTAAAATGCACCACAGGTATGGATGGATAGTATACTTGACGACACAGAGGTAGGTAGAGCAGTGGCCTACTGTACCATACTGCTATATATTATATACTGGTGGTCAGCAAACTGTGCAAAACTGAAATGCACCACAGGTATGGATGGATAGTATACTTGACGACACAGAGGTAGGTAGAGCAGTGGCCTACTGTACCGTACTGCTATATATTATATACTGGTGGTCAGCAAACTGTGCAAAACTGAAATGCACCACAGGTATGGATGGATAGTATACTTGACGACACAGAGGTAGGTAGAGCAGTGGCCTACTGTACCGTACTGCTATATATTATATACTGGTGGTCAGCAAACTGTGCAAAACTGAAATGCACCACAGGTATGGATGGATAGTATACTTGACAACACAGAGGTAGGTAGAGCAGTGACCTTCTGTACCATACTGCTATATATTATATACTGGTGGTCAGCAAAATTATGCACTGTCCTACTAATGCGCACAACAACTAAAATGCACCACAGGTATGGATGGATAGTATACTTGACGACACAGAGGTAGGTAGAGCAGTGGCCTACTGTACCGTACTGCTATATATTATATACTGCTGGTCAGCAAAATGATGCACTGTCCTCCTACTATATATACTGCGCACAACAACTAAAATGCACCACAGGTATGTATGGATAGTATACTTAACGACACAGAGGTAGGTAGAGTAGTGGACTACTGTACCGTACTGATATAATACTGGTGGTCACTGGTCAGAAAAATTCTGCACTGTCCTCCTACTATATACTACAATGCAGCACAGATATGGAGCGTTTTTCAGGCAGAGAACGTATAATACTGGTGGTCACTGGTCAGCAAAACTCTGCACTGTCCTACTATATAATACTGGTGGTCCCCAGTCCCCACAATAAAGCACACTGAGCACAGATATTTGCAGCACACTGAGCACAGATATGGAGCTTTTTTCAGGCAGAGAACGTAGATATTTTCAGCACACTGAGCACAGATATTTGCAGCACACTGAGCACAGATATTTGCAGCACACTGAACACAACTGAGAGAACGCTGCACGTCCTCTCCCTATCATCTCCAATGCACGAGTGAAAATGGCGGCGACGCGCGGCTCCTTATATAGAATACGAATCTCGCGGGAATACGACAGCGGGATGATGACGTTCGGGCGCGCTCGGGTTAACCGAGCAAAGCGGGAAGATTCAAGTCTGCCTCGGAACCATGTAAAATGGGTGAAGTTCGGGGGGGTTCGGATTCAGAGGAACCGAACCCGCTCATCACTAGCCTAGGGTGCAGGAATGTTTTGGGCTGTCCACAATGGTCTCCCCAGGTCCTCATGCAATCTACAATGACAACAAAGTCCTAGGGCAGGGGTATCCAGCCCTGGTCCTCGAGAGCAACCAACAGTTCATGTTTTCCAGCTCACCTAGCAGGTGCACAGGTGTAGTCATTACTAACTGATACTGTATTTTAAAAGATCCACAGTTGAGGAGACCTGGAAAACGTGAACTGTTGGTAGCTCTTGAGGACCAGGGTTGACTACCCCTGTCCTAGGGGTACAGTTGCTATACAGATGTGCCCCTTTACACTAGCTCACAGGTCCCGGACGCTCCCAGCGCAGCAGGGTGTACGCATCGCGATCCCGTTACAGCACCCGGCTATAAGCAGCAAAGCTGTAGTGGAACACATCTGTATGTGAACGGAGTATTTGTGCAGTACAAAAGTTTAAATATATAAATATATTTTTAATCTGACCATGGAGCGTTTCCGCCGGACATGAACCCACAAGAAGGAAAAGTAATGTGTAAACAGACAATGTCCTGTTAGGGATATAATAAGGTCCCTTTCCATGCTGGGCTTAGGATAAATATACAAATACTCTGATTATACATTGGCGCTGTCCTCTCACTTCCTGCTTCATAATGTGACAACGAGAATCAGCTCTGGGACAGTCTATATATATATATATATATATATATAGAGAGAGAGAGAGAGAGAGAGAGATAAATATTATATATGGGTTCAGTATGAATTATCGACGGTCGGGATGCTGTCCGTCAGTATACAGGGATTCCAGCTGCCGGCATTGTCATATATATATATATATATATATAGTATATTTCAGTCATTCATCTCAGTCCCTAACGCAGTGGAGCTTGCAATCTATTTTGCCTACTATATGGTCAGACGCCCATGATAATAAAAGCGACATGGACTATGTCAATATTTATCATGTAGACAGTGCAGGGGCGTTTTAAGAGAGGAGAAGGCCCTTGTGCAGCCTTCTGCTTCAGGGGCCCCCTCCTCTCTGACCGAGGCACAGCATTTAATACATACCTCTCCTGGGTCCCTCGGCGGTGCCATCCTTCTCCGCAGCGGCAATAGAGTCTGAGACCAGACTCTATTGCGCTTGCGCAAACCTCCGGGAACACGGCGCAGCGGCAATTTTCCTGAAGATTTTGCTACTGCGCATGCGCAAAACTCTGGAAAAATGGCCGCCATGCCATCTTTCTGGGGTTTTCAGCAGGCGCAATAGAATTTGTTCCCCCTAGTGTTCAAACGCTATTGCACTGCCGAAAAAGGGATGGCTTCGACGGGGGACTTCAGAGAGGTAAGTATTAAGCAAATGGGTACAGTGTGTGCAGGGTGGGCCCCCCTGGACCTGGGGGCCCGTGTTCCTCGCACACACTGCACCCATTATAGAAACGCCAATGAGACAGTGATGAAATGTTGACATGCTAGAATGTCAGTGTATCGTTACTGGTGGCCCAGCGGTCACTTACCTTCTTTGGCAGCTGCAACAGCATCTTCTGGGCCTGGTGCCTCCTGCAGCCTAACCCTAATGTTGACATTTCACCTGTTGACATTCCGAGAATGTTGACACATTGCCTGTCAACATTTTACCAATGCCAACATCATAACTGTTGACATTGAGATTATGCATTATGCAAATTGATGTGCAGTAGACGTTTCAGTTAGCGTAACAGAAAACGAGACAGGAAAAATGCATGGTTGAGATACTGCAAATGTCTTTACTGCTTACTGGGGAAAACACATATGTACATAATAAATGACATGCCAGGAGATTTAGAGACAGGGCCCTCCCAGTGTGTTTGCTGCAGATTTAGCAAAGTTCAAAAAATTCCATTAAACTGCACACACTGAGGTCAGGGGTTCATAAACTTGTCTAATGGCGCTTTCTGCCGAGCTCTGCAAAATGGCTAGCTGGCTGACGGATGGTCCAATAAGAGCAACTGATTAAATAATGCCCACCTGGGATATTATCAAATATTGCTGAGGAAAATGTTACTGTACGTGCACAGAATCCTCCTGACTTTCCTTTATTATTATGTAGAGGAATGTTCCCGTCACTGAACTTCCAATCTCTGCTGTAAACACAAATGAGGCTTAGTTTGAGCTGGGATGTGTTCTCAGGCACTAGTTGACGCCGGCCAAAGAGCCATAATCGGCGTCTCAACCAAAAGAGAAGGTGATGAACAATTTGACACAATTTGGTCAGCTGCAAGTGGATCGGTACCTCACAGGAACACTAACTGCAGAAGGAATTGTCTAACCGTACAACCAAGGACACCACATCCTAGCAGTTTGTATGAAATGCTGGTGGAATTTTCATTTTATTGCTGAATTATAACACTCCTGCCAACATTGGGGGTCATTCTGAGTTGTTCGCTCGCAAGCTGCTTTTAGCAGCTTTGCACACGCTAAGCCGCCGCCTACTGGGAGTGAATCTTAGCATATTAAAATTGCGAACGAAAGATTAGCAGAATTGCGAATAGACACTTCTTAGCAGTTTCTGAGTAGCTCCAGACTTACTCGGCATCTGCGATCAGTTCAGTGCTTGTCGTTCCTGGTTTGACGTCACAAACACACCCAGCGTTCGCCCAGACACTCCTCCGTTTCTCCAGACACTCCCGCGTTTTTTCCTGAAACGGTTGCGTTTTTTCACACACTCCCATAAAACGGCCAGTTTCCGCCCAGAAACATCACATTACGATCACCAGAACGAAAAAAAACCTTGTAATGCCGTGAGTAAAATTCCTAACTGCATAGCAAATTTACTTGGCGCAGTCGCACTGCGGACATTGCGCATGCGCATTAGCGACTATTCGCTCCGTTGCGACAAAAAAATAATGAGCGAACAACTCGGAATGACCCCCATTGTGCATTATCTGTCATGTATTCAGTTCACATACTTTAACTGAAGGTACTATAGGCGGCATCTTAAAGGAGTTGAAGTAGATTTCTAGCTCCCAGTGAAAGGTTTATCTATCTGCACAGGTATTACCAAATAATACAACAGGGAGCAATCCCAACCCCTTAAGTGTTTATAGTGAGATGTCACCTAGCAGTCACTGCTAGTTGATTGTTCTTTTTTTC
The DNA here is from genome assembly GCF_028390025.1 of Pseudophryne corroboree. Lineage (NCBI taxonomy): Eukaryota > Metazoa > Chordata > Amphibia > Anura > Myobatrachidae > Pseudophryne > Pseudophryne corroboree. The sequence goes on along the minus strand of NC_086446.1, from coordinate 783,286,552 downwards.
GGATCTGAACTGATGTCGCTCTTCGCAAACCAATCTGCCACTGTGGCCCCTGGTTTTAGAACAGTAGATGAATACATTCTTGCAGCATGTGAATATTTCCCTAGGCCTTGTACCCTTATTTTTATCTGAAAATAAATTTATTTAAAAAATGTCCCAATTTATGTATTAAACTTTAGGCACAAATATATAATCATAGAAATACCAAATATTGAAATATATAAACAATGTATTTGTTATATGCTGCCTTGCTAAACATTTGTTTAGGACCCATACCTCCCACTTCAACAGATTAGCACATTTGTTGAAGTGGATTCCTAGCTCCCGTTAAACTATCTGCACAGGTATTACCAACATAACCAAAGTGAGCAAGCCCATCTCCCTAAGCACTTATAGCCAGACCTCACCTAGCTGTCACTGCTAGGTGATTGTTCTTTTTTCTGCTCTAAACTGATCTCGTTCTGCACATACAATAACCATCTGCCCATTTGATATTGCTGTGTATTGTCTTGATCTGCCTAATGACCCCACTCTGCACATATCCATCTGACCATACAAAACACCAGTGGCGTAACTACTGCCCCCGCAGTCCTCGCGGTGGCTTGGGGGCGAGGGGCTGCGGGGGCGCCACTGACTTAGAACAAATTGACATGCGGACGAGTGCGTCCGCATGTCAATCTGCGGTCTCCTTCCCTCCGCTGCTGTGTTGGAGGGACACGGAGGGCACCGCGCGCGCCTCTCCAGTGTCCCTCCTGGCTCTCCGGCCGGTCTAATAAAGGAAGTGCCGTTCGTGAGCTCTGATTGGCTCACGAACCGGCACTTCCTTTATTAGACCCGCAGGAGAGCCAGGAAGAACACGGGAGAGGCGCGTGCTGTGTCCTCCGTGTCCCTCCAACACAAAGGAGCGGCACTGTGGGGGAATATCTGGCACTGGGGGGAGCAGGCACTGAGGGGGCTTATGTGGCACTGTGGGGGAATATCTGGCACTGGGGGGCATATACCTGGCACTGTGGGGGAATATCTGGCACTGGGTGAATATACCTGGCACTGTGGGGGAATATCTGGCACTGGGGGGAGCAGGCACTGAGGGGGCATATGTGGCACTGTGGGGGAATATCTGGCACTGGGGGCATATACCTGGCACTGTGGGGGAATATCTGGCACTGGGGGGGCTTATGTGGCACTGTGGGGGAATATCTGGCACTGGGGGCATATACCTGGCACTGTGGGGGAATATCTGGCACTGGGGGCATATGTGGCACTGGGGGGGGGGGTATATTTGGCACTGGGGACATGTACCTGGCACTGTGGGGGAATATCTGGCACTGGGGGCATATGTGGCACTGGGAGCACGGCCCTAGCAACAAGCACTACCCCCTAGCAACGAGCATGACACCCAGTGCATGAAACCCCTGGCAACGAGCATGACACCCTGAGCATGAAAATCCCTGGCACCGTGCATGGAACCAAGAGCATGAAACCCCTGGCAATGAGCAGGTAATTTAAAAGTAATTAGAAGCCTTACTGTAGAACTTAATGTGTAATGGGCATTACGGTGTGTGGCATAATGTATCACGGACATTGCGGTGATTGTCATAATGTGTCAGGCATTACGGTGTGTTGTATACTATATCACGATCATTGTGGTATGTGGTATAATGTCTCAGGGTCATTGCGGTGTGTGTTATAATGTGTCACAGACATTGTATGTGCTATAATGTATCAGGGGCATTGCAGTGTGTAGCATAATGTATAACGGGCATTGCGATTCCTGTCATAATGTGTCACAGGCATTACGGTGTGTGGCATAATGTGTCGGGGGCATTACAGTGTGTGCATATTGTGTCATGTGCATTATTGTGTGTGGCATAATGTCTAAGGGCCATTGCAGTATGTGGCATAATGTATACTGGGCATTACTATAAGGAGGAAAAATGACAAATAATGTAAGGGGCGTGAATCAGGATTATTTTTCTTTCCTGTGGTGGCTAACGTCTGGGCGTGCAGGTTGCAAAACTGGGGTATAAGGTAGTCTTTTCCTGCAATGTCACGCCCCTTTATACGAAGCCACGCCCATTTCAATGAATCCACACCCCTTTTTGGCGGCGCGCACATTCGGCGCGCGCAGATTTGTCCCTTTACTACTGCCAATTATGGGGGGGAGGGGGGGGGGGCGAAGAATTTTTTGGCTTGGGGGAGAAAAATTTCTAGTTACGCCACTGCAAAACACACTTCCATTGCATGCATTTCACTACTGTGTATCACTGTCTACGCTGTTAGATCTTAACAGTCACACCATAAATTAGTTTTTTAGTATATTTTACCAAGGCAGTGATACGAACTCTCTTCCAAACAGTTCTCTTTAGCGCTCCTGATATGCTGATACTTTTAATCTTCTTTTTCATCCGTAAAATAAAAATGAATAAATGCGGAATGTTTACTGATAATCTTATTGTTAATAGGGGTTTGTTTTTCTTTTTTATTTCCTTTTTTTTAATTGTGTTTTTGGATTTTTTTCCCGACTTGCCACTTAACAACATGTCTCTATACTGGCAGGAGTCCCAAAGCCGCACGCAATAAAAAAAAATTTGATTAAAAAAAATAACTATTTTATTAAATTACACAGGAAAGAAAACTTTGCTTTTAAATATTGCAACATATTTCACAAATAACGATTAAAGTCTATGGAGCAGCAATGCATGATGGGATAGAGAAAGGCGAAATAACTGCTTCAAAATCTGTAGTGACACCACTCAAACGTGACCCCGGGCAAAAGTCTGAGAAACAAAAACAGTTTATTAATATCTACATTAAGCAGAACGTCTGTCAGTTTGTAAATGCAAGGTATCGTGTGTACTTGTAGGGGTACATTCAGTGGCAAACGCAGGATTTCTAGAGGGGGGTTTCCAAATGCAATCTACAATCTCCCATTATGCGAAACATGGAATACAGTATTATTATATAGTATAGATTGTATATAGCATAGGCTGTATCAGTCATATTTAAATAATATCAATAAGATACTGCAAGTGGTCAGGAAAATGTTAAACATACTATAATAAATATCCAGACATAATGGAACAAGTACTACACTTTCTAAGCACACATTCTCCCACTTCATGGTAAGGCTCCTGTCTCTTCTTCCTGGTAGCTACTCTCTGGTCCAGTGCACTGATTGAGGACTCAGATCCACACACACAGCAAAATTGGTAGAAGAAGCTGCTACCGCTGTGCCACAGCTCTGCTTTGTCCCTTAAACTGCACAATGTGGCGGCAGCTCTAGTAATTGTATTATATACCATTGCTATTGTCCTAATGTGAGCCACTTGCCAAGGGGAGAGGGGTTTTTGGGCAACCAGAAATCCCCCCTGCGTTTGCCTATGACATTTATCAATTGTCAGCTTTCAGGAGTTTTGGAAAAAACCCCACACATCCCTGGGAAACTGAAGCACCAAAGCACTGTATTTACTATACAGTGGTTTTGATGAGGCCAGTTTCTAACGGGATTTATTCCCTAAGCCTTGGAGATAAAGTCGCTGCAGATAAAGTGCCAGCCAATCAGCTCCTAACTGTCATTTTTCAAGCACAGCCTGTGGAATAGCAGTTAGGAGTGGATTGGCTGGTGCTTTATGTCCAGCGACATTATCTCCATCCAAGGCTTTAGTAAATAGACCCCCTTCACACTAGACCATAGGGTTCTCAAACACATACCGACCAACTGTTCCGATTCCAGCAGGACAGTCCCGCTATTCGGACACTGTCCCATTGTCCCACCTGCATGCAGCAATGTCCCGCTGGTGGGGGTGGGGGGGCAGTTAGGAGGTTCCTTTGATCACTCTCTGCTCTGCAAAGCAGTGAGTGGTCGCTGAATGCATGCACACACCATCTATACAGTACAAGGAGGTAAGCAGGGGGCTTCCTAGCTGCTAGGGGAGTGCTGGGCATGGCCGCCAGAATGCCAAAAACCAAAGCCATGCCCCTAAAGGCAGCAAGTGACAGGAGCCTCCCCACTGTGTCGTCGTCCCCCCCCCCCCCCCCCCCCGCCCCGCACTCTGCAGGACAATGCTCACGAAAATTGGGACAGTTGGGAAGTATGCATTTGCGGTGAAGACAGGGGTGAGGCCACGCTTACTGATTTTGGTTTTGCACCTTAGGCTCATGCCTGTGTCCCTCCACCAAACTTACTAAAGTTAAGAGGTATGCACTTGAATTATACATTATGCATAAGTTACCTTATACTGCACAGGACTGTGGTGTATTCACTACAGAGCATTACTGTCACTAATCTGGTACATTATCATGCATGCACTAGCAGTATTTACTATATATATTTAGCAAGGGACCCAGATGATGCACTAATGCTTAATCAAGCCTCTGAGCATGGGCCCCTACCACTGCATTTGGTGGGCCCTTCATGCCAAAGTTCGACGCTGACTGTGCATAATGTAAGGCTACTGTAATAGACCTTTTGCAACCAACATTCTTTGTACAACCTTGCAACTTTTTAACTTGCGCTTTTTTTTAAATATACTGTGGGGAATGTAATAGGGTGTGAGAAACACTTTTCTCCTAATAGGACTCAAAGTGCTTTACATTTGCCAGCACAAAATGCAAAACAAGCTTAACATTAGTGAAACACGTGGGTGAACAGATGAGTATGGAGTCTATTTTGGATTAGTGAAACACATGGGTGAACAGGTGAGTCTGGAGTCTATTTTGGATTATTGAAATGCGTGGGTGAACAGGTGAGTCTGAAGTCTATTTTGGATTAGTGAAACGCATGGGTGAACAGGGGAGTCTGGAGTCTATTTTGGATTAGTGAAACACGTGAGTGAACAGGTGAGTCTGAAGTCTATTTTGGATTAGTGAAATGCGTGGCTAAACAGGTGAGTCTGGAGTCTATTTTGGATTAGTGAAACGCATGGCTAAACAGGTGATTCTGGATTCTATTTTGGATTAGTGAAATGTGTGGGTAAACAGGTGAGTCTGGAGTCTATTTTGGATTAATGAAATGCGTGGGTGTACAGGTGAGTCTGGAGTCTATTTTGGATTATTGAAATGCGTGGGTGAACAGGTGAGTCTGAAGTCTATTTTGGAATTTTGGATTAGTGAAACACATTGGTGAACAGGTCAGTCTGAAGTCTATTTTGGATTAGTGAAATGCGTGGGTGAACAGGGGAGTCTGGAGTCTATTTTGGATTAGTGAAACGCATGGCTAAACAGGTGATTCTGGATTCTATTTTGGATTAGTGAAACGCGTGGGTAAAACAGGTGAGTCGAGTCTATTTTGGATTAGTAAAATGCATGGGTAAACAGGTTAGTCTGGAGTCTATTTTGGATTAGTGACACACATGGGTGAACAGGTGAGTCGAGTCTATTTTGGATTAGCGAAACGCATGGGTAACCAGTTGAGACTGGAGTCTATTTTGGATTAGTGAAACGTGTGGGTTAACAGGTGAGTCTGGAGTCTATTTTAGAAGGATTCTAGTGTAGAGGCTTCTTGAACTGAGCAGGGAAGTGAGTTCCAAAGAGTCGGAGCTGTAAAGCTAAAAGCTCGACCCCCAGATGAATTTAGGGAGTTTCTAGATACTGTTAAGATCACATAAGACCACTTGAATGAAAATAAAAAGAGGTCAAGCTGCTACTTTTATCACATTTATGTATGAGTTTGATGTACAAAGTGTTTCGGCTAGTTAGCCCCTTCCACACCAACAATCACTTCCTCTCTGCTTCTGATCTGGAACCACGTTCTCTGTTATTGCTGGACCCTGCAAACAAAGCCGGTAACAAACCACTTTCTTTGTACTTGGCACTAATTACTGACTTTTATATATTTTAGTGTATTTTGACTTTTCTAAAAAAAAAAATCCGCAACTTTTATCTAAATAAACTTTTAGAGGCCGAACATATGAGACTTCAAAAAACAAAAACAAAACTCAGTTGAAGGACTTTGTATTTTAATATCAAAAGACTTTGGGAATGCTGTAATGTGGGGTGGATATTATCCACAGAAAACATTCCATATATCTCAAACCGCTTCTCATATAATCACAGACATTCCTGGTGCTCTTATTGGGACTGGATCAGGATTACAATAGAGTAGGGATACATCTATGGCTATTTATCCAGACATGTATTATTGAAGGTTTTATAATATTATGTATTTTTATTTTTGACATTTTTCTAAATATCTACCAGTGAATATATGTTTTACAGTATTCTTGCTTTAGGATCTAAATTCTTTCATAGTAATAGTAAATCCTATGACAAAGCAGAGATGCCATTGTTTCTCTTCTCTTGCCCATTTATCTAGTGCCAGAGCTCTCCTGTCAATCTTAGAGGCCTATTTATTAACATTATTTTTACTAAAATAACATGAAAAAGGGTGTTTTCTGTTTTCACGCCATTTTCACATTATTTTAGTATCACTCCAAGGTATTAAAGGGCATTTGGAGCAGTTTTCATGAAAGACTGCTCCAAACCCTTTAATTGTAATTTTTTTCAGTAACCCCCATCGCATTCCCCCCATACTTATAATGGAAGATGTGATATGGCTGAATTTACAAAAAAAATATATATATTTTTTTAAAAACCACAGCATTGTGCCCTGTGATAATAACACCAGCTCAGGCTGGCGAGATCACAGGGCAGCACTGTGATCTACAGCCTATGCCCAGCTTTCTCTGCCCCCTGGCAGACAAAGCTGTGCGGGTACCAGCAGGGTGATCAGCTCTGTGTGTCCGATGGAAGCTGATCACTGCTTAAAACAAAAAAAACAAAAAAAAGTAAAATAACCCCAAATTCATACTCACCAGTCCAGGAACCGGTGATCGGTGCTCCGGTGCAGGCTGCCAGGTGCTGGGTGCTCCATATGCTGTGCTGTGACCCCCGGTGCAGTAAAAGTGATGCTGCAAAATGGCAGCTCACTTTACAGCACTGGGGGTCACCGCAGCGCACAGGATCCGGCAGCCCTGCAGGAGCAGTGATCACCGACTCCCTGGACTGGTGAGTATACTCACCGCGTGGTGGTGGGGAGGGGGTCCACGGCACGCAGGTGTAGTAGCGATGGGGGGTGTTGACCCGGCGGCGGTGGTCGTGGCAAGGTCGGCAGTGGTGGCGCATGCGCAGCAGGACATCAGGGTATTTTTCATGAAAAATACCCTGAGGATGCTGCGGAGTGTCATCGCAGGGACAGAGCTTGCCCGCAACCTCTGTCCCTGCATGCGATCATTGATACATCAGTGCGATTAAATCAATTATCGCAGTGCGAATATGGGTGATTTTATCATATTTATGGTGACAAATAGACCCCTTACTGAAGTGCGATAATCCTTACACAACACATTACAGCATAGAGTGTAAGTTTGCGAGCAGGGCCTTCCTACCTCTATGACTGTCTGATATTACCCAGTTTTGTCTTTTCACTGCTGTTTCCAATTGTAAAGCGCAACAAAATTTGGAGCGCTATATAAGAAACTGTTAATAAACAAATAAAATAATGGACTATTGGCCAAAGACGTAAGACATCCTTTGGAGTACAGTAGGTATTACATTTTTAGAATTCGGTCCAGAAAGGACTAAACGTTTGTTTGGTAACAGTCGGAAACCCTGGAGTTTGCACGTATCTTGCATAGATAATATGGAATAATACAGTATCTTGCAAATACATTCTCCTGCATTCTGCACAATTAAGCAACTAAAATGTGACCTTAGTACATTTCAGTAGCTGAAGAAAGACTATAAAAATCCTGATGTGCTGTATTATAGCGGACTAGCATGGAAGAAAAATCGAAGATAAATGATTTGGTGACTGCCTGTCTCGGAGCATCTAGGAATGCATCAATCACCACTGCACTCTGCAGCCTATCATATCTCACTAAGCAGAGCACCCATCATCCTCAGGCAGAGAGTTAAATGCAACCTTACATTCTCGCTCAAAACCGAAAAATGTAATGAATGTAATGTTTAGGAGCGGTGGCATCCGCCAGAAAACATTCCTGTCTCATCAGTCAAGTACATATAAATTGTGTCATTTCCTAAAGTTGTTTGTGGGCTCCTTGCTCAGGGTGCAGAATGACTGGCGAAGGTGGGGACTCATCTGCCTAGTATGGATTTGGGACCTGCACAGCCAGAGCTTCAAACATTACATTAATAGTGTATTAGGTGACTCCAGGAGGGTGTCATAAGCAAAGGGTCGGACTGGCCCACAGGGGTACCAGGGAAACCACCGGTAGGTCCCACTGTCTGAGGGCCCACTCCTTCCTCTAGTGATCAGGTTCCAGACTGTGCACTTGTATTATACATGGTAGATATGTTGCATTACACTGCACAAGACTATTGTGCATTTCAAGCCTCTGTGGAGGCTGGCCACATCCTTTTTGCAGACTAGCCACACCCCTAAGTATGGGCCCCTAGCACTGCATTCCCCCGGTGGGCCCTTCATACCCCAGTCCGACACTGCATAAGCCACAATGTTATACCTAGAAAAGACTAATCCTAAATCCATCAGTGCAGTACAATGTATGTAATAGCTTGCAATATTATAAACTAGCACTGTTTTATATACAGTACAGTGTTTACAGTATATACAACGTCAATAGAGAGCAAATTCATGTAAATGTTTATATCATATTGTAGACAGCAATTTCTCTGTTTAATCCTTTAATGCATAAATAATATGACAAATTGGCTAATCCCACACATTGTGTCTCCCTGTATCTTCAGTTACTAACACAAGGTCTCATATTGGGCATCTGAACATATGTTGAAATAAAAAACTATGGCCCAGATTTATCAAGACTTGGAGCGTGACAAAGTGGATGGTGATAAAGTACCAGCCAATCAGCTCCTAACTGCCATGTTACAGGCTGTGTTTGAAAAATGACAGTTAGGAGCTGATTGATTGGCACTTTATCACCGTACAATATATCACTCTCCAATGCTTGATAAATCTGGGCCTATGAATGTAAAGTCTCAGAGTCTGGTGACAGCATACAGGAAAAGCTCCGTAATGTTCAGCAATAATGCACAATTATGCAGATTTTGTAGTGTGATATTAACCAAGTCCTGCTAAGAAATCACTGCTGTTACCACTGCAGACATACTGTAATTAATATTGTTGTTTTATTACACACAGCATGGTGATACTATTATACTGATGTTATATTTAGCCGGTGAGTACTAGCCTACATACTGTATATATCTATTCTTTAGAATGTAAGCTCTCACGAGCAGGGCCCTCTTCCCTCATCTCCTCCCCACTGTCTACAACTGCACTAAACCCTTGGGTTCTGCCTGCCCTGCTGCTATTTGGGTATTATGACAGATTGATGCAGCAATGTTTATAAACCATTTCCATTGTCTGCAATGTTCTGTACTGCAAGTTACTTTTTCTTGCTTTGTTCATACTGTTTCTGTACTTTGAAAGGTGCTGCGGACCCCTTATGGCGCCATATAAATAAATAAATAAATATTATTATTATTATTAATAACTATTATTATTAATCTGGCTAATATAGTTGTTAGAACGTGATACTTCCTACTTGCAACCACTAGAGGCCGCCACCTTGCTCAACAAGTGTCATTGCTGCATCACTTGGTGTCAATCATGTTTCTGGTTTGCTATTTGTGTCTAAATTTCTCCTGCTTGATAATGGTGATAGGTGTGCACAGAGCCACCCCATGTCATCTGCCATTGTGGAACCCAAGGTAAGTGTATTCTACCTGGGGTCGCAAATCTCAAAACATTTTGAGAAACTGTAGTTATACGATGCATGTTACATTAAGACCTGGGCCAGTATTTACTAAAAATTCGAGTTTGGCCGATTTGTGTTTTTTTTTCTAAGTCCCAATCCGGGAATTCACTAAGCACCAATCTCGGCAGTGTCTGGTCTATTCATAATGGTTTGAATGACAGCCTTCCGAAATACGAATGAATAGACCATCGGTCAAACGCGGCTGTTATTTCATACAATACGGGCATTCACTATTCATTTGTATTTGGGTGTTAGTTTCTGAGTGCTCAAGTGCGGGCCTGTTTTTTTCCGATTCGTAAAAAAAGCAGCAAAAAAATAGACCTGCTTTTTCCAGTCGAGTTTGGATAACCATGCACGGATCAGTGAGATCTGTGCATGGTTATCTATGGGAAAGGGTCTGTTTAGTGTAAAAACGGGGAAAAAAGTTGCATGGGGTCCCCCCTCCTAAGCATAACCAGCCTCGGGCTCTTTGAGCCGGTCCTGGCTGAAAAAATATGGGGAAAAAAATGACAGGGGTCCCCCCATATTTAATCAACCAGCACCGGGCTCTGCGCCTGGTCCTGGTTCCAAAAATACAGGGGACAAAAAGCGTAGGGGTCCCCCGTATTTCTGAAACCAGCACCGGGCTCCACTAGCTGGGGAGATAATGCCACAGCCGGGGGACACTTTGATATAGGTCCCTGCGGCCGTGCCATTAAAACCCCAACTAGTCACCCCTGGCCGGGGTACCCTGGAGGAGTGGGGACCCCTTCAATCAAGGGGTCCCCCCCTCCAGCCACCCAAGGGCCAGGGGTGAAGCCCGAGGCTGTCCCCCCCATCCAAGGGTGGCGGATGGAGGGCTGATAGCCTTGTGTTGAATTTGTGAATATTGTTTTTAGTAGCAGTACTACAAGTCCCAGCAAGCCTCCCCCGCAAGCTGGTACTTGGAGAACCACAAGTACCAGCATGCGGAGGAAAACCGGGCCCGCTGGTACCTGTAGTACTACTACTAAAAAAATACCCCAATAAAAACAGGACACACACACCGTGACAGTACAACTTTATTACATACATGCACACCAACATACACACATACTTACCTATGTTCCCACAAGGCTCGGTCCTCTTCTCCATGTATAATCCTAGGGGTACCTGTGAAAAAAATTATACTCACAAAATCCAGTGAAGAATACGGCCTTTGAATAATCCACGTACTTGGCAAAAAAATAAAACGGAAACCCGACCACGCACTGAAAGGGGTCCCATGTTTACACATGGGACCCCTTTCCCCGACTGCCAGGACCTTCCCTGACTCCTGTCAAAGAGGGTCCCTTCAGCCAATCAGGGAGCGCCACGTCGTGGCACCCTCCTGATTGGCTGTGTGCTCCTGTAGTGTTTGTCAGGCAGCACACGGCAGTGATACAATGTAGCGCCTATGCGCTCCATTGTAGCCAATGGTGGGAACTTTGCGGTCAGCGGTGAGGTTACTTTCGGTCAACCACTGACCGCAAAGTTCCCACCATTGGCTACAATGGAGCGCATAGGCGCTACATTGTATCACTGCCGTGTGCTGCCTGACAGACACTACAGGACCACACAGCCAATCAGGAGGGTGCCACGACGTGGCTCTCCCTGATTGGCTGAAGGGACTCTCTTTGACAGGAGTCAGGGGGGGGGTCCTGGCAGTCGGGGAAAGGGGTCCCATGTGTAAACATGGGACCCCTTTCAGTGCGTGGTCGGGTTTCCGTTTTATTTTTTTGCCAAGTACGTGTATTATTCAAAGGCCGGATTCTTCACTGGATTTTGTGAGTATAATTTTTTTCACAGGTACCCCTAGGATTCTACATGGAGAAGAGGACCGAGCCTCGTGGGAACATAGGTAAGTATGTGTGTATGTTGGTGTGCATGTATGTAATAAAGTTGTACTGTCACGGTGTGTGTGTCCTGTTTTTATTGGGGTATTTTTTTAGTAGTAGTACTACAGGTACCAGCGGGCCCGGTTTTCCTCCGCATGCTGGTACTTGTGGTTCTCCAAGTACCAGCTTGCAGGGAGGCTTGCTGGGACTTGTAGTACTGCTACTAAAAACAATATTCACAAATTCAACACAAGGCTATCAGCCCCCCATCTGCCGCCCTTGGATGGGGGGGGACAGCCTCGGGCTTCACCCCTGGCCCTTGGGTGGCTGGAGGGGGGGACCCCTTGATTGAAGGGGTCCCCACTCCTCCAGGGTACCCCAGCCAGGGGTGACTAGTTGGGGTTTTAATAGCACGGCCGCAGGGACCTATATCAAAGTGTCCACCGGCTGTGGCATTATCTCCCCAGCTAGTGGAGCCCGGTGCTGGTTTCAGAAATACGGGGATCCCTACGCTTTTTGTCCCCCATATTTTTGGAACCAGGACCAGGTGCAGAGCCCGGTGCTGGTTGATTAAATATGGGGGGACCCCTGTCATTTTCCCCCCCATATTTTTTCAACCAGGACCGGCTCAAAGAGCCCGAGGCTGGTTGTGCTTAGGAGGGGGGACCCCATGCAATTTTTTCCAGATTTTAAAAGACTTTAATAAACTTTTTAAGGTACACAATGAAGCCCTGCACGGATCTCACAGATCCGGCCGGGATTCCTTGTGTTTTTTCAGGCAGTGTTTTTCTCATCACTCCCGTAAAACACTGCCTGATATTACGAATCACATCGACATCGGAAAAAACGATTGTGCAAAACTCGGCAGCTTAGTAAATGATCGTATCAGGATTCAAAAAGTTGCAGTAAAATGCACCCGATACCATTCGAGTTCAAACACCCTTCAAAACGGCCAAAACACGAATATTAGTAAATATTGCCCCAAGAGTTTACTTTCCTGAAAAAGGTATCAGTTATACATCCCTCCTACATGGTGATTCTCAAATTTGGAAGTTTAAGGGCATATTTGCCACAATGCAATTGTAAAGCGCAACGGAATTTACTGCGCTATATAAGAAACTGTTAATAAATAATAAATAAATGCGCATTTCTAATGTAGATGTGATAAATATTTTTCACAGAAATTTACAAAGGGAAAATGAATATTTCTTATGAATTATCTAAGTCGCACTTGCCAGGAGGAGGGATCTGATAAGAGCCCGTCCCGGCATAGAGCTGGAAGCAGTGTGAGAGTGTAAAGTTAGCACACCGCTATCTGGTTTGAATCCCCGTACACTGTGCTTGCGTGTCGATCGGTCTCTCCCTTTCACCCACTGCAACTACCTGTTACCCTCTCCCTATCACCCTCTGCTTATCCCTGTCATTCTCTACACGTCACCCTCTGCAGGTTACCCTCAGCCTCTCACTGTCACCCTCTGCCTGTCATGTTCTCCCCATCATCCACTGCCCCTCCACATCACTCTTTCCATTCCTTGTGGAATGGCCATAGCTCACTGCTTGTTGATGATTCACTTCTCTGCTCAGTTATATTTGTTAAGTGTATACCATAATTTCTCCAGTAGCAGCACCTGGATTCAGAAAGATGTAATACCTTTGTGACATGTTCCTGTTGATATAGACTCTGATGCACCAACATCATCAGCAGCATTCTTGTACTGCTGTTGCTGCCTGTTGCTGCTAGAGAGACAATGCATCTGTAGACATTTACAGCACGTTTAACAGTGTTGGCAGACACGATTGTACAATTAGCAACTGCTGAAATCTAATGCAGTGATTTGATTTAGAAGATACAAATGATGCTGAAGGAGAGACGCAGAGCACAAAGGGTAAGCTATTTTATATATGTGACCCCTATTCAGGGTCTATTAATTGTAACTATGTTAGGTGTATAGGTAAAAAGGGGCAGTGGTTTCCACACTCGGTCCTCAAGTCATGCTAACAGTCCAGGTTTTAAGGCTATCCAGGCTGAAGCACATGTGGCTTAATTAGTTCTTCAGTCAATGTGATTTAACCAAATGTCCATAAGCATGGCTATCCTTAAAACCTGGGGGGAGGTTTACTAAAGTGTGATTTTAGTCGATTTGCATTTTTAGTGGCGATTTTCCAAATCACAAATTTACTAAAGACCAAATCTCATGAAAGTAGCATGTGAAACACAAATTTGCCAACAAAATCACAGCAAATCATCACTGGAACAAACATTGTCAGAATAATATTGGTATCAATTGAATTCGCAAATTTACGAAGAATGGTCTTTGACAAATTGATGGAATTCGCACCATGATTGACAAAGAGACGTATTACAGCACTCAGGAATTAATATACATAATTTATTAAAATACAATATGTATAAATTATATAGAAAAATAGAAAATCACATCCACCGGCCGGTAAGTCGATTTTACAATATTGCAGCTGATATTATGGTCAACATATATAAGAAAACAACATCTGTTCCACAACAAGTATAGCAAGAAAATTATTCTTTGTAGCCCAAATGATTTATGGCTTGGGTCTCAACATTGAAGCAATTTTAGTATTAAAGAAGTTACTCTGTTTCATATGCAATGTTGTAGATAATTCAAGATACTGCTGGAGTATTTAGTGTTAAAGTCCCCGTGTACGATCCTTTATAATCAGTGTCCAGAGGGATCCAACATACAAAACTTAATACACAAATGTATAAGTTTGGCCAGACAAATTTAGTTTTAGCCGTGGTCTCACCACTCCTGTTGTAACTGAGTCTTCCCCGGCTGATGGAGCTGTTTATCCTTTTATGGCAGACATATCTGGAAGACTGGTTATCAGGCAGTTGCTTGTGCTGCAGATTGCTAGACAGAGACTCTCCGGCTCAGGTGTAAGTGATCGAAGAAAATGAGACTTGGTGCGTTTCCCCGCCTCCTTAAGGTATCAGCAGCTTCCTCGGAAGTGTTTTGTTACCGCTCTGTGCCCTCCTTTTAAAGTCCGCAGCTTGAGCTGCCGCGCCTGCACACTCCTTGCGTTCCAGACCTCTCTCTGGTCATGGAGCGCATCGTGGCTTTCTTGTCCACGCATGCATCTTGGCTGCGGTTCACGGACTTTATGCTGCTCTGGGCATTCCGTTCTTTAGTATGACGTGTACATTGTCGTGGCTTTCGTTGCCGCACACATTTAGCAGGAATGCTTCTCATGCTCATTAGCACTGTTCAGTCGCATAATGTCAATTAAGATGTGTTGTTATTACACCATTTCAAGTCAGGACACAAAGACAAAAATATATAATTGCACCTCATTGCATAAAGTCAATGCACTCTTTCTTTTAGCGTCTTGGCATGTGAAAACCTTTTTTTTTTTCAATTCAATCAAAACCACCACTAAAATTGCTCCAATATCGCTCCTCAGTGCACCAATTCCAAAAAGTAACATGTGAAAACCATTTATATTATGGATGTACCAATCAGAATACTAATAAAAACCCAAGGGGATATGTACTAAGCAGTTAAAATAGTGAAGTGAGCCAGTGGAGAAGTTGCACATGGCAACCAATCAGCTGCTCTGTAGAATTTTATAGTATGCAAACTATGGGTGGGATTCAATTCTTTTCACCCCTTTTCACACCCGTTCTGTTTCTGCTCTCAGGGATGTTGTATCATTATTTCAGCTCGCTACCCCCGGAGTAGCGAGGCACCCAACCCTTTACACAGCTAAATCTGATTACTATGGGCGCAATATGCATGTTAACGGAGATCATTTTATAAAGGAAATTGGGCGTGATATATCATTGTTACTTCAATGCTGATTCATTGCTATGGGCAACTTCTCCACTAGCTCACTTCTCCGCTCTTTTCACAAATGCGGGATGGATGGCTGATTCGTCAGTACACATTCCCTTGGTTACTTTCTCATTACACACCTACAAATGTCATATAATACATTTTTATTTTTGCATTACAGAGGACTGGTGATATGGATGTTTCTCCCGGCTTCTGACTCCATTGTCACTTCCTGATAGTCTCGAAGAGCACAAGTATAATGATGCACATAAGTGCCTTGATCTGTGATGGAATGTACATTTGGGCTATTAAAATCTAGGTTTCATTGTTTTGAAAGATCTGGAGGGACTATGTTGTATTCTATTAATTAGATCTGTAACATTGTGCACTGGTGCTGTGTGTTGCATAATCTGTGCCTTAATCAACCACCTCTGCCAGATTCTGCAACACGCAGTCAGCAGACAGGCCTACTGGTTTCATCTGGTGCCTCTGTGAGCACAGAAAGTTGGATGTAGATTAGGTCACAGTAAGTATATTACACAACTAGGTGCTTCATCGCGCCCTACGGGCGCTCTTCACACCGTCGCAAGGGGCTACGCCCCCTTAACCCTTGCATGCCTTTCTGGGGTTTAATATTTGTATTATATGGAGTATTACCTGCATTCCTTTGTTAGTGGTTAAATATTGCACAATGAAAGGGCGTGCGATGGTGAAGGAGGCGCAGCCCCTTGCGACGGCGTGAACAGCACCTGCAGGGCACGATGTACAGAATGTAGCGGGTGCGGGGGGGACTGCGGATGGTGTCTGTAGATGCTGCAGGTGGAGGGGAGGCAGAAGTGGGGGTGGGGCCCGGATGGGGAAGGTTCGGGAGGTGCTGCGCGTGGGGGAGGGGCAGAGGAGTGGGGGATGCAGATGGGGGAGGGGTCCGGAGGCACTGAAGGTGGGGGAGGGGCAGGGGTGCCACGGGTGGGAGAGGGGCAGGTGTGGGGATGTTGTGGATGGATGAAGGGTTCCGGAGGTGCTGTGGGATGGGAAGGGACGGGAGTGCCGGGGGTGGGGTAGGGGACCGCAGGCACCATGGGTAGGGTAGGGGCAGGTACGGGTGTTGCGGCGGATGGGAAAGGAGGTCCGGAGGTGCTGCAGGTGGTGGAGGGGCAGGTGCGGGGGTGCCATTGGTGGGGGAGGGGTGGGTGAGGGGGGGACCGCTGATGGAGGAGGGTGTCTGCAGATGCTGCGGGTGGAGGGGAGCAGGTGTGGGGGGAGACATATAAGGGGGGTGAATGGTGGAAGGGGCCTGGAGGTGCTGTGGGTGGTGAAGGGGTGGAGGAGTGGGAGCCACGGGTGGTGTAGGGGGTCTGGAGGCACAGCATGTGGGGGAGGGGGTGGAGTGCCGCATGTGGTGGAGGGGAAGGTGCGGAGGTGTGGTGTATTGGGGAGAGGTCTGGAGGCGCTGCAGGTACTGTATATGCCATAAAAGGTAGTTGGAGGGTATGCAGTAACAGGGCCAGGACAGGGGTGACAGGGTCAGTACAGGGTTGACGGGGCCAGGACCGGGGTGACAGGGTCAGAACAGGGGTGATGGTGCCAGGACAGGGGTGACGGGGCCAGGACAGGGGTGACGGGGCCAGGACAGAAATGATAGGGACAGGGCCAGGATAAGGGTGAAAGGGCCAGGATAAGGGTGGCAGGGCAAGGCCAGGGGTGACAGGGACATGACAGAACACAGGGCACGGGAGAGATTGGTATTAGGGACAAAACAGTGGTGACAGACAGATGTGTCTTACCGGAGTCACTGCTGCTGGCTGCTGCTGTTCCACTCCAACCTGTTGGGATCTGCTGCTGGTGGAGACTTGGCATGGCTGACTCTCTCAGGCTGGAGTCCTGCTTCCTCTGCCCGTCCGCATCCCTCCCCCCCTCCTCAGTCACACACCGCAGACCTCGCGCAGCTGCCGGGCACTGTGGTAAGGTGAGACTGGGAGTGACTGGTTAGCCCCCAGGAGATGCTGCGGCTGGAGGGAGGAGGGGGTCATAGCATGCACGTGGCGCGGACCTCACGGCTTCCGGGCACTGTGGTAAGGGGAGACTGGGAGTGACTGGTTAGAGCCCAGGAGACGCTGTGGCTGGAGGGAGGAGGGGGTCGGAGCCTGCAAGCAGCTCGGACTTCTGCAGTGCTGCCCGCCAGCTAAAGTGTGTGAAGGAGCTGGGCGCACCTCACTGCGGGTGGCAGTGCTGCAGCTAGCGGTGGGGTTGCTGGGGCTGGAGATAACAGAGGCAGTACGGAACCTGCACAGCGGCAGGTGCCCCACAAAACTGCAGCTAAGAAGCGTGGAGTGTGCCAGAAAGTGACGCTCCTCCGCGCCAGAGAGCCCCTGCTGAGTATGCTGATGTGGGGGGTCAAGCACACAGTGAGCCGGTGCCCGTCTGTCTGTATGACATACCCCTCACACACCCCCATACCTCCCAAATGTCCCGATTTTCGCGGGACAGTCCCATTTTTTGGGGTCTGTCCCGCTGTCCCACCCGCGGGTCGCAATGTCCCGCGGTAACGGGGGGGCAGTTGGAAAGTTCCTGTACTCGCTGTTCTGCTTAGCAGAGCAGCGGTGAATAGTGGAGACAGAGGGAGAGGGGGCATCAGGGGGTACGGATTAATGGGGGGGTTCCAGCAGCAGAGCCGGATCAAGGTGGGGGGGGGCAGGGGATACGTACCGTTGGCCCCACAGTTTTAGGGGCCCCCCGGCTGGAGTAGCTCTGTTCCAGCTCAGAAGCTCCCCCCCCCCGTCCTGCCAGCAACAGCGGCAGCATTTGTGCTACTGTCAGCACACGCTGCTGCATATTGGCAGGTCTGTGGTGTTGCAGGGAGGCAGCAGTCTCCCTGCTTTCTTCTCCCTGTGCGGGTGTGTAGGGGGGAGCGACCACCTCCTCTGGATTTACCCCTAGCTGAGGGGCCAAAATCCCATCAAAAAAATAAAAATAAAAATCGAAATTTGCATAAGGGGGCGTGGCCACGCAGGCGCGATTAGGCCACGCCCCTAACCCACAGCAGGCACAGCAATGAGATAGGGCTCCCCTGTCACAAGTGCCCTGGGCCCCCCGGACTCATAATCAGCCCCTGGGAGCATGCCAGCAGCTCACAGAGCGCTGGGCATGCTCCCTCACTGACGAAAACGGGGCCCTCCCGTGAAGCCACGCCCCCTTTTCGCCGAGTGTGTGTCCCTCCTTCTGCCTGGATAAAGCTCCTGCAGAAAGCTGGGAGGTATGCACCCCTGCCTGTGCCATGCCCAATGTCCATGCTATCTGCTTCTGCTCCTAGTCTCCTGTAGATTTGGCCAGATCTCTGTGACTCATTTGACTAACTCCGCCCAGTGTTGTAACTCCGCCCAGCGTTAGCAAATGAATCACAAGGTCACAGAATAGGGCTATTATATAGGAGATATTGCTATTTTTTCCCTTCACAAAAAATTTGTAACCTAAAATTGAACAAATTACTCATCATCCTGCACAATGTACCCATTCAAGAAATTGTTAAATTATGTGCATCTTGCCTTCACTCTGAATGAATGTTTTTCCCCACCTTTGGTATTCTACTTATCGTAGGAAGATCAACATAAGTGATGGCCTTCATAATTAAATATTGTAGCTTAGGTACAAATGCATTCAGCCCTTTCTGAAATGTATGAGGTTGGCAGTTCTGAAAGAGTGCTTCACATTACATGTCACTTTGAGATGAAGTTTGTGACTGTATTTGATCCATACACTTTCACTACTATTTCAGTGTAATAACACATTTGTAAGCCATAAAAAGTACCAAAAATCAATTTACACTTATTTTAAGGTGCATTGTTTCCAATTAACTAATTGCATGTGATTAAGATTTACATTGTAACACACCAGCATATAATGCTAGTGACTTCACATTAGAGTGGTGTTTACGTTTGTAAAATAAGCCTGAAACAGGCCTCAATCACAAATGACAAAAACTTAGCTTTTTTGTTACCATGGAAATAGCAATGAAACATACTGTACAGTACTGTAGGAATTTGTATACAACTGACAAATTAAACAAAGAATGTTTTGTATTTGTGTACAGCTAACAAATTCAACAAAAAATGTTTTTGGCAGCATACAAATATTCATGGCAAATATAAAATATAAAAAAAGAAAAATGTTATCAAAAAAATACCAACAAAAAAGTAATGCTTTTTTCCCCCAGAATAATAGACACAACAAAGCTTTAGAATCAGCATAATAGCAACAGCAATGCTTTAGAATCAGCATACAAATATTGTAAGTCGTTTTTTAACTGCTTCTGTTAAAGCATACAATTAAATGCTCAAGAAATATATTTTTCAAAATAATAATTAAACTGTAACATATTTTGTAAATGTATTGTGATCGTTTCCTTTAGGTGGATGGCTAGGGGTGAAAGAAGAGTGGCAAGAGTAAGTAGCTCCACCTCTAGTGCGGGCCCCTGCTTGGGTGGCATTGGTGCAGGTAAGGGGTTTAGACTACTACTGGTGGTACTTGAGACCTTAGGGAGGTTACTAAAAATTTGATCACACTCTCTAATCATATTTTGATTGACTGGGTGATCAATAATAATAAAATAATGCAAAATTGATTTGATGCATTTGTGTCTACATTTCTGACATTTTCGGTTAGACTCGTTAAATTTTCATTTAAAAGTGGGAAATTAGTATTAATTTCAGATAGACTACTGTCATGTTTCTGTAAATTCCACGACATTTTTAACAAGTGCTTAATTTATCTGTCTAATAGCGCAACATGGCGGTCATGTAAAGCAGCCGTGAAAGAGAGGAAGGCAGAGGCAGCTTTATCATCCGTTTGTGTTGCAGGCTCCTGCAAGTCTGGGCTTGGTGGCGTTGGAGTGTGGGGCTCTGGTGGTGTGACTGGAAACAAATGTCATTTGAAATTATCATCTTCTTGAGTTTCCACAGGGTCAATTGTTGGGGCCCAAGGCTCATCACTCTGCGGGTTTAAATTAGGTCAGAACAAGAGAATAGAGGAAATACAAGGGTACACACAGCAGAATGACAAATTGTGGTGTCTGGCCCATAAAAAAAAGTTGATACAACAACAAGCCCCCACAAAATAAATAAATAAATAAATGAAACACAAAAAAATGTTTGCCAGCCCAATATGCAGAGGATGGCAGCTAGGACTAAGAATCGGGGGTGACGGTCAAGGCTAAGAATCGGTGGTGGCAGCTAGGGCTAGGATACAGGAGGTGGCAGCTCAGGCTAGGACTCAGGGAAGGGTGGCGGCTAGGGCTAAGACTCGGGGGGGGGGGGGGAAGTGGCTAAGGCTAACCCCCACCTCTAGTGCCTAACCCTAACGGATTACTCTGATACTTACCTTCGGGATGTTGGCGGTCGGTGTTCTGGCACCAGGATTCCGAGTGGTGTCGGGATTCCAGCATCAGTCAACTTTGTGAATTATATATTTTTTCAGACATGTAACTGTAGGTTTCAAATTTTAAAAATGCTTACAAACATTTGTCTGAAAGAGAACATGGTAAGGATTTTCATTCTTCTTGTAGGTGCCAAATGTCTGTGCACATAGAGGTGTCTGTTGACCTTTCAGTTGCTACTCCTCCCTACTCCACTGAAGAAGCCAGTGGTGGTGGTGATGGCCATCTGGCAGATGGACCTTAAAGTAATAAAGAAAACTGTATATAAATTGCAAGACAACATTGTATTTTGTGACTAATCACAACACAATCCTGCAAATGTACTTACCTGGCTGATCCTGAAGCTGCCTTTGGGGTGTATGGGAAACTTTTTTCTTCTCTTTACCACTTTTGGACATGATGTTATATTGAGAGCTTGGGGGGGGGGGGGGGGGGGGTTTGTTTGCCAAAAATATGCAATTATTTTAGAATAATTTTGAATGAAAAAAAAAAAAAAAAAAAAAACAGCCAAAACATGCATGGGCATTTGTATAAATCAATTAAAAGCATCCATACTGGCCTAACCATTAGCAGAGCAGACAAGCAACTTTACAATGTATAGGCCTAATGATTATCCTTTTGATGATGGCAACAGTTCTAAAGTATTTTTTATAAAATACATAGAGTATGGAGATATTAAAGGGACATTAAGGGAATGCTGCGGAATATGGAAATTCAAGTCTGTTTTTGAAAGATTCTAGAGTGGGGGCCTCTCACACTGTGCGGGGAAGTGAGTTCCATAAAGTCGGAGCCGCATGGCTAAAAGCTCGACATTCGGATGAATAATTATCTATTTTTTTTTTAAACAAACCAAATACAAGATGGCCACCAAAAATAAAAAATGAATCACCTTAGCAAATACAATATATGTGGCCACACGCCACATATATTGTATTTGCTAAGGTGATTAATTTTTTGCAGGTCTTTGCAAAACACATTAATGTTTGTAAATTACTATGCAGATTTGGACAAAAGAACAGTTTAAAAAATACTAGAGATACGTGCTAAAACCAGTATTTTGGTTTGGGCTGTGGATTTGTAGTAATTTTGTGTTTTGGTCTTGCAAAAACTACCCTAGTATGTTTTGGTTTTGATTTTGGATTCAAAAATTGATTCAACAAAACTTGTTAATATTAGTGATGAGCGCCTGAAATTTTTCGGGTTTTGTGTTTTGGGTTCGGTTCCGCGGCCGTGTTTTGGGTTCGACCGCGTTTTGGCAAAACCTCACCGAATTTTTTTTTGTCGGATTCGGGTGTGTTTTGGATTCGGGTGTTTTTTTCAAAAAACCCTAAAAAACAGCTAAATCATAGAATTTGGGGGTCATTTTGATCCCATATTATTATTAACCTCAAAAACCATAATTTCCACTCATTTTCAGTCTATTCTGAATACCTCACACCTCACAATATTATTTTTAGTCCTAAAATTTGCACCGAGGTCGCTGGATGACTAAGCTAAGCGACCCTAGTGGCCGACACAAACACCTGGCCCATCTAGGAGTGGCACTGCAGTGTCACGCAGGATGTCCCTTCCAAAAAACCCTCCCCAAACAGCACATGACGCAAAGAAAAAAAGAGGCGCAATGAGGTAGCTGTGTGAGTAAGATTAGCAACCCTAGTGGCCGACACAAACACCGGGCCCATTTAGGAGTGGCACTGCAGTGTCACGCAGGATGGCCCTTCCAAAAAAACCTCCCCAAACAGCACATGACGCAAAGAAAAAAAGAGGCGCAATGAGGTAGCTGACTGTGTGAGTAAGATAAGCGACCCTAGTGGCCGACACAAACACCGGGCCCATTTAGGAGTGGCACTGCAGTGTCACGCAGGATGTCCCTTCCAAAAAACCCTCCCCAAACAGCACATGACGCAAAGAAAAATAAAAGAAAAAAGAGGTGCAAGATGGAATTGTCCTTGGGCCCTCCCACCCACCCTTATGTTGTATAAACAAAACAGGACATGCACACTTTAACCAACCCATCATTTCAGTGACAGGGTCTGCCACACGACTGTGACTAATATGACGGGTTGGTTTGGACCCCCCCCAAAAAAGAAGCAATTAATCTCTCCTTGCACAAACTGGCTCTACAGAGGCAAGATGTCCACCTCATCATCATCCTCCGATATATCACCGTGTACATCCCCCTCCTCACAGATTATCAATTCGTCCCCACTGGAATCCACCATCTCAGCTCCCTGTGTACTTTGTGGAGGCAATTGCTGCTGGTCTATGTCTCCGCGGAGGAATTGATAATAATTCATTTTAATGAACATCATCTTCTCCACATTTTCTGGATGTAACCTCGTACGCCGATTGCTGACAAGGTGAGCGGCGGCACTAAACACTCTTTCGGAGTACACACTTGTGGGAGGGCAACTTAGGTAGAATAAAGCCAGTTTGTACAAGGGCCTCCAAATTGCCTCTTTTTCCTGCCAGTATAAGTATGGACTGTGTGACGTGCCTACTTGGATGCGGTCACTCATATAATCCTCCACCATTCTTTCAATGGGGAGAGAATCATATGCAGTGACAGTAGACGACATGTCCGTAATCGTTGTCAGGTCCTTCAGTCCGGACCAGATGTCAGCATCAGCAGTCGCTCCAGACTGCCCTGCATCACCGCCAGCGGGTGGGCTCGGAATTCTGAGCCTTTTCCTCGCACCCCCAGTTGCGGGAGAATGTGAAGGAGGAGATGTTGACAGGTCGCGTTCCGCTTGACTTGACAATTTTCTCACCAGCAGGTCTTTCAACCCCAGCAGACTTGTGTCTGCCGGAAAGAGAGATCCAAGGTAGGCTTTAAATCTAGGATCGAGCATGGTGGCCAAAATGTAGTGCTCTGATTTCAACAGATTGACCACCCGTGAATCCTTGTTAAGCGAATTAAGGGCTCCATCCACAAGTCCCACATGCCTAGCGGAATCGCTCCGTGTTAGCTCCTCCTTCAATGTCTCCAGCTTCTTCTGCAAAAGCCTGATGAGGGGAATGACCTGACTCAGGCTGGCAGTGTCTGAACTGACTTCACGTGTGGCAAGTTCAAAGGGCAGCAGAACCTTGCACAACGTTGAAATCATTCTCCACTGCGCTTGAGACAGGTGCATTCCACCTCCTATATCGTGCTCAATTGTATAGGCTTGAATGGCCTTTTGCTGCTCCTCCAACCTCTGAAGCATATAGAGGGTTGAATTCCACCTCGTTACCACTTCTTGCTTCAGATGATGGCAGGGCAGGTTCAGTAGTTTTTGGTGGTGCTCCAGTCTTCTGTACGTGGTGCCTGTACGCCGAAAGTGTCCCGCAATTCTTCTGGCCACCGACAGCATCTCTTGCACGCCCCTGTCGTTTTTTAAATAATTCTGCACCACCAAATTCAAGGTATGTGCAAAACTTGGGACGTGCTGGAATTTGCCCATATTTAATGCACACACAATATTGCTGGCGTTGTCCGATGCCACAAATCCACAGGAGAGTCCAATTGGGGTAAGCCATTCCGCGATGATCTTCCTCAGTTGCCGTAAGAGGTTTTCAGCTGTGTGCGTATTCTGGAAAGCGGTGATACAAAGCGTAGCCTGCCTAGGAAAGAGTTGGCGTTTGCGAGATGCTGCTACTGGTGCCGCCGCTGCTGTTCTTGCGGCGGGAGTCCATACATCTACCCAGTGGGCTGTCAGTCATATAGTCCTGACCCTGCCCTGCTCCACTTGTCCACATGTCCGTGGTTAAGTGGACATTGGGTACAGCTGCATTTTTTAGGACACTGGTGACTCTTTTTCTGAGGTCTGTGTACATTTTCGGTATCGCCTGCCTAGAGAAATGGAACCTAGATGGTATTTGGTACCGGGGACACAGTACCTCCAACAAGTCTCTAGTTGGCTCTGCAGTAATGATGGATACCGGAACCACGTTTCTCACCACCCAGGATGCCAAGGCCTCAGTTATCCGCTTTGCAGTAGGATGACTGCTGTGATATTTCATCTTCCTCGCAAAGGACTGTTGGACAGTCAATTGCTTGGTGGAAGTAGTAAAAGTGGTCTTACGACTTCCCCTCTGGGATGACCATCGACTCCCAGCAGCAACAACAGCAGCGCCAGCAGCAGTAGGCGTTACACGCAAGGATGCATCGGAGGAATCCCAGGCAGGAGAGGAATCATCAGAATTGCCAGTGACATGGCCTGCAGGACTATTGGCATTCCTGGGGAAGGAGGAAATTGACACTGAGGGAGTTGGTGGGGTGGTTTGCGTGAGCTTGGTTAGAAGAGGAAGGGATTTACTGGTCAGTGGACTGCTTCCGCTGTCACCCAAAGTTTTTGAACTTGTCACTGACTTATTATGAATGCGCTGCAGGTGACGTATAAGGGAGGATGTTCCGAGGTGGTTAACGTCCTTACCCCTACTTATTACAGCTTGACAAAGGGAACACACGGCTTGACACCTGTTGTCCGCATTTCTGTTGAAATAGTTCCACACCGAAGAGCTGATTTTTTTGGTATTTTCACCAGGCATGTCAACGGCCATATTCCTCCCACGGACAACAGGTGTCTCCCCGGGTGCCTGACTTAAACAAACCACCTCACCATCAGAATCCTCCTGGTCAATTTCCTCCCCAGCGCCAGCAACACCCATATCCTCCTCATCCTGGTGTACTTCAACACTGACATCTTCAATCTGACTATCAGGAACTGGACTGCGGGTGCTCCTTCCAGCACTTGCAGGGGGCGTGCAAATGGTGGAAGGCGCATGCTCTTCACGTCCAGTGTTGGGAAGGTCAGGCATCGCAACCGACACAATTGGACTCTCCTTGTGGATTTGGGATTTCGAAGAACGCACAGTTCTTTGCGGTGCTACTGCTTTTGCCAGCTTGAGTCTTTTCATTTTTCTAGCGAGAGGCTGAGTGCCTCCATCCTCATGTGAAGCTGAACCACTAGCCATGAACATAGGCCAGGGCCTCAGCTGTTCCTTGCCACTACGTGTGGTAAATGGCATATTGGCAAGTTTACGCTTCTCCTCCGACAATTTTATTTTAGGTTTTGGAGTCCTTTTTTTACTGATATTTGGTGTTTTGGATTTGACATGCTCTGTACTATGACATTGGGCATCGGCCTTGGCAGACGACGTTGCTGGCATTTCATCGTCTCGGCCATGACTAGTGGCAGCAGCTTCAGCACGAGGTGGAAGTGGATCTTGATCTTTCCCTAATTTTGGAACCTCAACATTTTTGTTCTCCATATTTTAATAGGCACAACTAAAAGGCACCTCAGGTAAACAATGGAGATGGATGGATACTAGTATACAATTATGGACGGACTGCCGAGTGCCGACACAGAGGTAGCTACAGCCGTGGACTACCGTACTGTACTGTGTCTGCTGCTAATATAGACTGGTTGATAAAGAGATGTAGTAGTATGTATGTATAAAGAAGAAAGAAAGAAAAACCACGGGTAGGTGGTATACAATTATGGACGGACTGCCGAGTGCCGACACAGAGGTAGCTACAGCCGTGAACTACCGTACTGTACTGTGTCTGCTGCTAATATAGACTGGTTGATAAAGAGATGTAGTAGTATGTATGTATAAAGAAGAAAGAAAAAAAAACCACGGGTAGGTGGTATACAATTATGGACGGACTGCCAAGTGCCGACACAGAGGTAGCTACAGCCGTGGACTACCGTACTGTACTGTGTCTGCTGCTAATATAGACTGGTTGATAAAGAGATGTAGTAGTATGTATGTATAAAGAAGAAAGAAAAAAAAACCACGGGTAGGTGGTATACAATTATGGACGGACTGCCGAGTGCCGACACAGAGGTAGCTACAGCCGTGAACTTCCATACTGTACTGTGTCTGCTGCTAATATAGACTGGTTGATAAAGAGATGTAGTAGTATGTATGTATAAAGAAGAAAGAAAAAAAAACCACGGGTAGGTGGTATACAATTATTGACGGACTGCCGAGTGCCGACACAGAGGTAGCTACAGCCGTGGACTACCGTACTGTACTGTGTCTGCTGCTAATATAGACTGGTTGATAAAGAGATGTAGTAGTATGTATGTATAAAGAAGAAAGAAAAAAAAACCACGGGTAGGTGTATACAATTATGGACGGACTGCCGAGTGCCGACACAGAGGTAGCTACAGCCGTGAACTACCGTACTGTACTGTGTCTGCTGCTAATATAGACTGGTTGATAAAGAGATGTAGTAGTATGTATGTATAAAGAAGAAAGAAAAAAAAACCACGGGTAGGTGGTATACAATTATGGACGGACTGCCGAGTGCCGACACAGAGGTAGCTACAGCCGTGGACTACCGTACTGTACTGTGTCTGCTGCTAATATAGACTGGTTGATAAAGAGATGTAGTAGTATGTATGTATAAAGAAGAAAGAAAGAAAAACCACGGGTAGGTGGTATACAATTATGGACGGACTGCCGAGTGCCGACACAGAGGTAGCTACAGCCGTGAACTACCGTACTGTACTGTGTCTGCTGCTAATATAGACTGGTTGATAAAGAGATGTAGTAGTATGTATGTATAAAGAAGAAAGAAAAAAAAACCACGGGTAGGTGGTATACAATTATGGACGGACTGCCGAGTGCCGACACAGAGGTAGCTACAGCCGTGGACTACCGTACTGTACTGTGTCTGCTGCTAATATAGACTGGTTGATAAAGAGATGTAGTAGTATGTATGTATAAAGAAGAAAGAAAAAAAAACCACGGGTAGGTGGTATACAATTATGGACGGACTGCCGAGTGCCGACACAGAGGTAGCTACAGCCGTGAACTACCGTACTGTACTGTGTCTGCTGCTAATATAGACTGGTTGATAAAGAGATGTAGTAGTATGTATGTATAAAGAAGAAAGAAAAAAAAACCACGGGTAGGTGGTATACAATTATGGACGGACTGCCGAGTGCCGACACAGAGGTAGCTACAGCCGTGGACTACCGTACTGTACTGTGTCTGCTGCTAATATAGACTGGTTGATAAAGAGATGTAGTAGTATGTATGTATAAAGAAGAAAGAAAAAAAAACACGGGTAGGTGTATACAATTATGGACGGACTGCCGAGTGCCGACACAGAGGTAGCTACAGCCGTGAACTACCGAACTGTACTGTGTCTGCTGCTAATATAGACTGGTTGATAAAGAGATGTAGTAGTATGTATGTATAAAGAAGAAAGAAAAAAAAACCACGGGTAGGTGGTATACAATTATGGACGGACTGCCGAGTGCCGACACAGAGGTAGCTACAGCCATGGACTACCGTACTGTACTGTGTCTGCTGCTAATATAGACTGGTTGATAAAGAGATGTAGTAGTATGTATGTATAAAGAAGAAAGAAAAAAAAACCACGGGTAGGTGGTATACAATTATGGACGGACTGCCGAGTGCCGACACAGAGGTAGCTACAGCCGTGAACTACCGTACTGTACTGTGTCTGCTGCTAATATAGACTGGTTGATAAAGAGATGTAGTAGTATGTATGTATAAAGAAGAAAGAAAAAAAAACCACGGGTAGGTGGTATACAATTATGGACGGACTGCCGAGTGCCGACACAGAGGTAGCTACAGCCGTGGACTACCGTACTGTACTGTGTCTGCTGCTAATATAGACTGGTTGATAAAGAGATGTAGTAGTATGTATGTAAAAAGAAGAAAGAAAAAAAAACCACGGGTAGGTGTATACAATTATGGACGGACTGCCGAGTGCCGACACAGAGGTAGCTACAGCCGTGAACTACCGTACTGTACTGTGTCTGCTGCTAATATAGACTGGTTGATAAAGAGATGTAGTAGTATGTATGTATAAAGAAGAAAGAAAAAAAAACCACGGGTAGGTGGTATACAATTATGGACGGACTGCCGAGTGCCGACACAGAGGTAGCTACAGCCGTGGACTACCGTACTGTACTGTGTCTGCTGCTAATATAGACTGGTTGATAAAGAGATGTAGTAGTATGTATGTATAAAGAAGAAAGAAAAAAAAACCACGGGTAGGTGGTATACAATTATGGATGGACTGCCGAGTGCCGACACAGAGGTAGCTACAGCCGTGAACTACCGTACTGTGTCTGCTGCGACTGGATGATAAATAATGATATAAAAAATATATATATATCACTACTGCAGCCGGACAGGTATATATTATATAATGACGGACCTGCTGGACACTGTCTGTCAGCAGAATGAGTTTTTTATAGAATAAAAAAAAAAACACCACACAAGTGAAGTCACACGACGAGTGTTTAACTTTTTCAGGCAATCACAATATAGTATACTACTAACTATACTGGTGGTCAGTGTGGTCAGGTTACTGGTCAGTCACACTGGCAGTGGCACTCCTGCAGCAAAAGTGTGCACTGTTTAATTTTAATATAATATGTACTCCTGGCTCCTGCTATAACCTATAACTGGCACTGCAGTGCTCCCCAGTCTCCCCCACAATTATAAGCTGTGTGAGCTGAGCACAGTCAGATATATATACATAGATGATGCAGCACACTGGGCTGAGCAGTGCACACAGATATGGTA
The DNA here is from genome assembly GCF_028390025.1 of Pseudophryne corroboree. NCBI lineage: Eukaryota > Metazoa > Chordata > Amphibia > Anura > Myobatrachidae > Pseudophryne > Pseudophryne corroboree. Next base: position 783,257,166 of record NC_086446.1, on the reverse strand, counting down.
TGTGACTGAGTCACTGTGTGTATCGTTTTTTTCAGGCAGAGAACGGATATATTAAATAAAACAAAACTGCACTGTCTGGTGGTCACTGTGGTCAGTCACTAGTAAACTCTGCACTCTCTACACTTCTACAGTACTCCTAAGCTCCAGTAAATCAGGTCAATCTCTCTCTCTCTCTCTTCTAATCTAAATGGAGAGGACGCCAGCCACGTCCTCTCCCTATCAATCTCAATGCACGTGTGAAAATGGCGGCGACGCGCGGCTCCTTATATAGAATCCGAGTCTCGCGAGAATCCGACAGCGTCATGATGACGTTCGGGCGCGCTCGGGTTAACCGAGCAAGGCGGGAGGATCCGAGTCTGCTCGGACCCGTGAAAAAAACCATGAAGTTCGGGCGGGTTCGGATTCAGAGAAACCGAACCCGCTCATCTCTAGTTAATATCAGATAATGTGGGCCTTTGTAAATTCCTATAGTATTATTAACCTCAATAACATTCATTTCCAGTCAATTTTGAGCACCTCACAACTCACAATATTGTTTTCATCCAGTTCAGGCCAAAAGGTTGGACCAGTCTAGCTGGCTGAGTAAGCTAGGCGCCAGCAGTGGGAGGCACACACACGTGGCTGGTCAATTTTAAATATGGCACATCTGGGAAAGAGTGGCAGTGCAGTGGCAGATAGTTTAATATACAAGGTACAAGCAAATGGAGGTAATCAAAGCAAAAAAAAAAATGATTGATTGTGGTAGGCAACTATATGGTCCACTAGGGCAGACTACTGCCCTAGTGGACCATACTACTGATGTGAATGACCAAATATTCTCTGTGAGGCCTACCAGCAGAAAGACAAAAGCAAAAACAGAAGAATACAAACATGATTAATCAATCAACTGATTGGTTGGTTGATTGATTGATTGATTGATTGATTGATTAATTAAATTTAACATTTGTGAGGCTGTTCATAAAATACAAAAATTACTGATTGATTGATTGATTGATTGATTGATTGATTAACTAAAATTAACATGTGTGTGGCACATTTTTTATTACAAATTCCTTAGTAATGTTGGAGAAATAACCAATAAAAATGTTTGTCTATGCAAAATAGACCATCACCAATTCATCCCAAAAATACAGCCCATAATGAAAAGTAGTGCACTTTTATGTTGGATATTGCACAGTTTAACTAAGCACTTCAACGACAGGGACTGCCACTTTCATGGCTGAAGAGCTTGGTTTGTTTGGGCCCCCACAAACTATTTTTTTGGAAGGACTACTTCTGATCACAAATGAGAGGTTGATGATGAGGGTTTAAATTACATTATAATCTTGTAAAATAAATTTCATGAATACACTGCAAATGATGTAAAATGGAGGCGGTGCCTAGATGGTTAATGTCCATACCTCTACTAGGGTGTAATGGTTAGTATCACTGCCTCACAGCACTGAGGTTATGGGTTTGATTCCAACAATGGCCCTATCTGTGTGGAGTTTGTATATTCTACCCGAACTTGTGTGGCTTTCCTGCAGGTACTCTGGTTTCCTCCCACAATCTCAAAATATACTGGTAGGTTAATTGGCTCCAACAAAATTAAACTTTGCGTGAATGTGCGTGTGTGTACGTGTGGTAGGGAATATAGATTGTAAGCTCCACTGGGGCAGGGACTGATTTTAATTGCCAAATATTCTCTGTAAAGCACTGCGGAATATGTGTGTGCTATATAGATAACTGGTAATAAATAAATAACTTTATCCTCACAAATGGAGCAGATGCCTTTACAAACATTGCCAGGATTTGGGTAAAAATATTTCCACACCCAAGAGGATGGCTTTTCTGGTCTTATGCCCAAGCATCACATTCACTTTATTTTTATCATGGGCAAGAACTGCAGCCACTGGTGGCTGACTTACACAAACAACATCATCAACATCCTCATCCTTAGTGACAGATAGTTGTAGAACACACTCACCCTGTTCCACTTCCACACAAGCATCCTCAATTTCTATTATGTCATTATCACCATATTTACTTGTACTGCTATCCACAGGTGCAGATGCGCAGAAATGGTGGAAGGAGGTGAAAGAAGCTTCTCTATGAGGACAGTGTAAGAAATGTCAGACCCACACATAGCTAAATGTGGACACTCCTAGACTCTTATCAGGGAATCTGAACACACAGTCTGATCCTTAATGGTTTTTTTTTATGGGCACTGATTTGTCACTTTTTAAGGTGACACTTCTACCACTTTTTTTTAAACATTGTAAAAGATTAAAAAATTTTACACTGGAGTGTATGAACACTGGAACAGATACGTCAGCAGCACTAGAGTGGATGGACACAGCGCAAAAGCCACCGGACATGAAACAGCACAGCCCAGCAGCCAGCACAGCAGTGTGGACAGTGAGAAATGGCACAGAGTCATTGCCACAGGGTCCTTATATAGAATTAAATACTAGTAAGATGTTTTTGTTTTGGAATTCAAGCCACTCGAGTTCCCTTGGATCGGCAAAGTTCAGGTAGGCTTGGAACTCTGAGATCCGAGCCCACACATCTCTAAAAAAAAAAAATATTATGCCACACTGTGCAAATAAAACTAACATGGCAAAGGTTAGCATTAGGATATAACTCACCCTGTTTTGGTAAGACATCTGTGTCCTGCACGTGGACCGCCTCAACCACTGCCACAGGAATTATTGCAAGCAGTGGCTCTTCATATTCCAGCCACTCCTGCTGGAAGGGGGAGCCGGTGCTACTCTGCCTGTTCGGTCTGGTCTAAGTAGCCATCTTTATCTTTATGCAATGTTTTATGTCATTGAATCTCTTTTTGGCCACATCCAGAGTGCGCTTCAATGTGTCAGAGCAGTTCATCTCCTTCTTGATTTTCTAACATAAAGCGCCCTTTCTCTGCTCACCTTGGAAGAGTAGCAACTATACAGGAAGCCATAATGCTGCATTACTCCCTTAACCAGGGCCACGTTCTCTTCATAACTGAACTGCATATTGCAGCCACTCTTTGTCTTTCCTATGAGCACAGACACATCATCGTCCTCATCCTCCCACTCTGTGCCAGCCACAGGCTGGTGCACAGACACCTCCTCCACATCTGACTCAATCTCCTCAGCCCTCCTGCTCCCAGTCTTCTCTTCCATTACAACACAAAATACAAAACACTGTTAAATAAAATAATAAATGCCTCCAACACCACCTCTCTCTCTCACACACACACACACACACACACACACACACACACACACACACACACACACACACACACACACACACTCTCTCTCTCACACACACACACACACACACACACACACACACACACACACTCACACACTACAGACACTCACAAAAAAAGACAAGACAAAACTTACAATTTCACAGGACAAAAACAAGACACACTTTAAAACTGACCAATATAACAGACAAAAAAAAAACACAAGACAACTGACAGCCCCAGGCACCAATCGCCAAATAGAAATAGAACTTCTCTCCAACAACTGTGCAACCACCTCAGCCACACTCCACCACCAATGCCACCAATGCATGTGTTCCCGATGGTTGTTCTATGACATTTTTATAACAACCCGGTGATGTCACTGTAGCATGTGTGTTTTCTGACCAATCGGAAAGTGTTTGGGGATTGATTTACGGCGAACTGCGATTTGAATTGGGGTGCATATTTAGGTGCAATATGGTTTGTGTTGACACACAACTTGAAATACACATGAATGCGACTTCTGATGTATATTTAATGCAATTTTAAATGCATGACTTCTACACAGTTAACCGGAAAGTATTACGCTGTCCAGGAGGTGAGGGTGCTGAAGCAGAGGACTGAGAGAGATCAGCTGGGATAAGGTCTGGAAACTAAACAAAAACACCCCCACACGGCATATTGAGCCAGGGCAGGAAAATCCTCAGCAGGCTTAGCGCAATACATATAACACCAATCAGGGAAAAGGCTACAAGTGAATAGTGATTGCCCTGGACTTGCATGATAAGCTCTTACAAAGTAGTTAGTACCCTGCTCAATATAAAACCAGTGCAGCGTGAATGAACCTTTACCTGATGTCGGGGGTCATTCCGAGTTGATCGCAACCAGCAACTTTTTGCTGCTGCTGCGATCAACTAATTCCTGCCTATGGGGGAGTGTATTTGAGCATAGCAGTGCTGCGATCGCTTGTGCAGCCCTGCTATGCTTAAAAATTTTCCTGCAAAACAAGACTAGCCCTATAGCTACTTACCCAGTGCGACGGATCCAGCGATGAAGGTCCTGATCCTGACGTCAGACATCCGCCCTCCGTTCGCCTAGACACGTCTGCGTTCTTCTTACCACTCCCCGAAAACGGCCTCCAACGATGAGTATCCTCCCCGGACTGCCTCTCCACTGTCAATCTTTCCGTCCAGCGCTGCATCTTTTCTTCACGCTAGGCGCTCCGTTGCCTGGCTGCGCATGCTCAGTTCTGACCCGTTCACACCGCAGCGAACATCCGCTGCGTGCGAACGGGTCAGAATGACCCCCGTCATTATAAACCCAGACACACAGTTACCATAGATTCAACACATTACAAGCACAGATACATTACAGAGTCAGACGGATCACTGTGCACAGAAGCAGAGTTTTTGCATGCAGCACATGCATGCGCAGATGCACATTTTTGGATTTTTACTTATGTCTGTCCTGAGTCGTACAGAACTAGGTTAGATCCATCCCTCCGTGAAATTGGGCACGTAGGGGTGGCAACAATGTGAGCATACGGAATCGACCGGGTTTGTGGAAGTGCCATGGGAGTGTCATGGGTGTGTATCAACGGCTCTGTACGTGTGGGGATTGGAAGTCTGTTTCTGACAGATCTCTTGCACCTAACATTGGGCTGGTGCAAGTGGCAACATTAAGGATAATGATTGTGGCAGCTGGCATAAAATCTATGGGTAACGCGGGTTTCTGGTAGCAAATGCACGAATGCACTGATTAGCCATAAGGATTGTTGCATTAGCATAAGGTAATATAACAGGCTTTTGTAGCAACACTACAGCCACTTTGCAGAATCTATGTGAAAATAAACATGAGTAATGGTGCGAGGATGCCCCAACCATCAGCTGGCATACTCCTGCAAAGGACTAGTAAAGATGAGGGATATTAATCTACCTAAGTATTTACAGTTCCAGGACTTCCAAGAACAGCCAGCGTGTTTATTAGTCAGTTTTCTTTCAACCCATAATTGTCTAATTAGACACGAGGACATGCACTGAGACTGGAGGGGGGGAGGTTCAGGGGAAATTTGCGGAAAAATTATTTCACAGAAAGGGTAGTGTACAAGTGGAATAGCCTCCCATCAGAGGTGGTAGAGGCTAAGACAGTAGAGCAATTTAAACATGCATGGGATAGACATAAGGATATCCTTACAAAGAAATAAGGATCAAATAAGGTTAGAGATAAAAATAATATATAAAAAAAAAAAAAGGGGCAGACTAGATGGGCCAAGTGGTTCTTATCTGCCGACAAATTCTATGTTTCTATGTCTAATGTGATTATACCATTATGCCTACCATTTGGTGTATCACTGACTAAGAGGTCTATTCATGAAGCAGTGAAAAGTGTGGAGAAGTAAGCCAGGGGAGAAGTTGCCCATGGCAACCAATCAGCATTGATGGAACATTTATAATTTGCATACTATACAATTGTACGGAGCAGCTGGTCTCTTGTCCACTCTTGTCACTGCTTCATGAATAGACACCTAAAAGAGAAACCTTAGATACCGTAAGTACACCAAACACCCAAGCTCAATAAAATTCATGCCTGAGTTTTTTTTCAACAAAATAGGTGCACCACCAACTACTGTACGTGACCAGGCATCTATCTAAACATATCTATATGGACTATAGACATATAATAGTAAAAAGAACAACCGAGAATGCGCTAATCAAATCTGATGTAGAGTTTTTATTTTTATAAATATATAATTCCCTAACAAAATTATATTAAATGCCGGCCGGCATAACATAAAACCACAATACAATACTACAATAAAAAATAATATATATATTATATCTATTTTTATCCTCCTCCTTTACTCATCAAGCACCAATGCACAGCTTATTAGGTAAATACCTCAGGAGGAAAGAGAAAAATACCACCTGTATATACCAATATATCTTTAAATATATTGCTTGTTAGCCTTACGGCTTTTAAATGATGTTAAGGCAGTTCATGCAATCAATTTAGTACAGACAGTCACTGTATTACAGATCTATGTTAGTAAAAAGTTAAATTGGTATACCATACAGAATGCCTCTGTTGTATCCACATATAATAGGCTGTACAAGTCCTGATATATCTACTGGTAACAAAATAGTGATCAATTGTATTACTTTTAGAGGTAGAATTTACAATGAATGAGAGAAAAAGGGTTGATCCAATATGTCGGATGTGGGGGAGTGTCTATTGGTAAATACTGGGGGAATATTGGTTATTTGTGGATTTCGGCAAGCTGTCTAGCAAAGTATTGGTGTTAATTTGTAATTCACCAAAATTTTATTTATTAATGTGCCAACGTATCAGTTGTAGGGTAAAAGGTTTCCCAAGGCAACCCTTGATGGATTACAAGCAACATCTTACTCAGGCATGTTTGTAGGCACCAGCTAACATTATCGGTGGAAAGAAGATTTACAATCTCAGCTCTTTTGCTTAAGGTCCAGGCGAGCAGGGGCTTCACTTACATTTTGATAACACTAAACATATAGTTGTTAATTTTGTGTGGTGATGATTATAATGGATCAGTCAGCATTTTTGCAGGTTACTCTCCTCTATTCCCCCAGCGTTCATCTTTGCGCGGTTTATGTTATTATTGCTGTGGTGATGGGATGATGAATTGTTAGTAATGCTGTTTAATCTACATTTTAAAGTTTTTTTTTAATCACTTTATGTTTTATATATAATACCGAGTGGCAGTTGGAAGGACAGGGCTGCAGCGCAGTCCATTACTAGCAGAGGGGAGCAGCAAAACAGAAGCCCCCAACTGTAACTGCAGATGCATCTTCATACCCGTGGGAGTCTGCAGGAACAGTAACATCACCAGTGTCATGTATCACAGCCACATGCAGAGCAATCAGTGCCCCCCCTTCTGCATCTGTCCGCACTCCAAACTCCTGTGTCAACTAGCCAATGTAAGTGATGGCCCCTTCAAAAAACGACCGAGTTCACCAGTCATCCCGCACGGCCGCCGAACTTGGCCGTCTTTACATCCGGCCCAGCATTCTCAAAAAAATGTAACGCAACATTTATTTACCATCGCTTATATAAACTTAGGTGGTAAAAACATGGACGGCAAAAGAGAAGAGCAAAGAGGTTATGGGAAATGAATAGAAGGTGGCAAAATGAGGAGCTGGTGATAGATTCATATAAAGGCTTGTGTAATATCCAGCACAATATTATAATAAAATGATGCACGCCACATCTCAATGCCAACCGTAGAAAACAAAACTGGCGGTGTAATGAGCCAAATTGCAACACAAGCAACATGGTAATATTACCAGACCTGTAATTATCTACTGGCTGATCATCATTGGCAGAGAGCATAGTCTAATGTCATCCAAGGTAACGAATAATCAGGTGATAAAACGTATTTGGGAACAGGAGACACAGATAAAAGCAAATGTGGTGCTTGCTTGTGTCAATGGGGATGAATCAGGATCTCCAAAGACAACAGCTGCTTCACAGACTGATGTGGGTGAGGAACAGGAGCTCTAGTGACAGCCTCATGCCTCGGAGACTGTCCGCCTGTTCCACCCCCTCAACACCACCCTCTGCATCAACAATATCCACTGATTTGTATACTGCACAAGAAATGCTTCCATCAGACTTTGCCAGTTTATCACCATTGGTGCCCAAACAGTGCCACTTCTTAATACAGCAACTACTACAAGATAGGTAGGTGGCAACAGGCAGGGTTGGACTGGCCCACAGGGATACAGGGGAAACCACCGGTGGGCCCTACTGCCTGGGGGCCCTCCCCCTCCTCTAGGGATCAGGTTCCAGACTGTGCTGTTACTAATCTAGTACATTATCTTTCATGCACTACAGTATTTACTGTATATATTTATCTAGGGGACCAACACTTGAAAATTGGTTAGGCAAACCAATGTGGTGGCTGGGCACACCCCCTCTAGAGACTGGCCACACCCCTAAACATGGGCCTTTACCACTGCATTCCCCCGGTGGGCCCTACATGCCCCAGTCCGACACTGGCAACAGGTACTGTATTTTTGGATTTTGGTTCATTTTAAAATTGATGGAAAAAAACAATAATCATTGATGAAAAAAATATCGTTAATAAATAGTGATAAAACCAGCTATAAAAAATGTCCTTTTTGCATTACAAAAAAATCTGAATTCCAAACCGCGGGAAGATTCGAACCGGGGCTTAGTTCGGATTTCTTCGGGGAATCCGGACCTAGTTTTGATTTGGTTCGGATCCACAAAATCTGCACATCTCTGGTGGCACTACTGGTCCACAGAGTTATTTCCTATGTATGAGTGGTAGGTGTGCTCTTTGAGGTGTGTAGGGTGAAGCCTCTATGGGTCGGGAATGATTCATGTTTGTAAGTGAATCAATAAATCAAGCAAAACCATGTTGCACTGCAGGTGGGGCAGATGTAACATGTGCAGAGAGATTAGATTTGGGACACAGATGGACAAATGTCACAATCCCAGTGGCCATTACATGCTAGCAATGCAGTTCTGTTGCTCCTATTTATTTTATTCATGTGAATAACGTGCACATTTGGAGCAAAAAAGACGCTCATCTTGGCTGAGTCGACTGGTACCTGCCGCGCCGACAGACGCTATTTGGCACGACTGATGCCACAGTACAAAAGGACACATCTGTAGGTCACAACACATAGTATCTCTTTGCCACCATTTGTACATCAGTAAACGGAAGAGCAGGGCTGCCATTAGAAATTAAGGGGCCCAGGACTGGCAAAATAGGCAGCCCCCCGCCCCTTCACCACAAAAAAATATAAATAATAATAATTAAATAAAAAAAATTATATATATATATTTATAAAAAAAAAAAAAAAAAATTCTGTGTCCCCATAGTTTTGTCCCAAGCACCATATTATGCACCACACTGTAATGCCCCACACAGTAATGCCCCAGTACCTGCTCATTGGGGTACTGCTTGTTGTCAGGGGTTCTGCTTGTCCTCCCTCCTGTAGCCGCCGATGGTGCCGCTGCAGACTGTTCGGCAGCCTGTTTCAAGTAAAACTACAGAAAATGACCCTTCCAAAATGGCCACCGCATCGAAGGAGACAGTTATTAAAGATACTAGAGCCTCCTCTAATATCTTTAATAAGTGTCTCCTCTGAGGCGGCGGCCATCTTGCGAGGGACTTTTCAATAGCCTGCAGTAGGGATGGACATCGAAAGCAAACCATCATATGATGGCAATGTTCCACCATTGAAACTTTCAAAGCGATTGTTACTAACCATCACATCAAAGGTATTTGATGGTGAAAACTATTTATATGACTAGTGCATGCGCAAAAGCCTGCATTTTCGTTCGCAATGTGGGAATTGGGATCGGGGGCAGGGCCAGACTCTGAGCAACATATTACTTTATCACTGGACATTGTGTGTATAATATACATATATAATATACACACACAATGCCCAATGATGAAGTAACATTACCCCATCAGTGCCAAATATACAATGACCCCACAGTGCCAGATATACAATGCCCCACAGTGCCAGATATACATTGCCCCCACTGTGCCAGATATACAATGCCCCCACAGTGCCAGATATACAATGCCCCCACAGTGCCAGATATACAATGCCCCACAGTGCCAGATATACAATTCCCCCACAGTGCCAGATATACAATTCCCCCACAGTGCCAGATATACAATACCCCCACAGTGCTAGATATACAATACCCTCACAGTGCCAGATATACAATGCCCTCACAGTGCCAGATATACATTGCCCCACTGTGCTAGATATACAATTCCCCCACAGTGCCAGATATACAATACCCCCACAGTGCCAGATATACAATACCCCCACAGTGCCAGATATACAATACCCTCACAGTGCCAGATATACAATGTCCTCACAGTGCCAGATATACATTGCCCCACTGTGCCAGATATACAATTCCCCCACAGTGCCAGATATACATTGCCCCCACTGTGCCAGATATACATTGCCCCCATTGTGCCAGATATACAATGCCCCCACTGTGTCAGATATACAATGCCCCCCTGTGCCAGATATAAATTGCCCCACTGTGCGCTCATTGCCCCCCACCCCTTACCGCCGGCTCTGTTTCTTCTATGTGAGGGGAGGAGAGCACAGCATAGCGTCTCTCTTGCCCCTCAATTCTCTTTGATGCCCGGTCTCACTCTCCAACGGCGGCGGGGTCAATCTGAAATGATGCGCCGGTTCGTTAGCCAATCAGAGCTTGCGGACCGGCAGCCAATCAGGAGCCGCGGCTGCCGGTCCATGAGCTCTGATTGGCTAGTAAAGCGGTGCCTTATTCAGATTGACCCCGCCGCCGCCGATGGAGAGTGAGACCGGGCATCAAAGAGAATTGAGTGGCAGGAGAGGTACTGTGCTGCGCTCTCCTCCCCTCACACAGAACGACGGCCCGGCGGTACGGCGTACCGCTTGAGAATTTCTTACAATAATGTGGATGACAGCTGGCTCAGTGCACGGTTTGCTTTGCTGTCTCACATGGGACCAATTCCGATGATTATGGTGTGGAGTTTGTATGTTCTTTCCATGTTTTTTGTGTTTTCTCTTGGTTTTTCCCACAGTCCAAAACATACTCAAGCAAGGACTTTGTCCATAGCCCTCCTAAATGATGCCCCCTGATCAGTGGTGGTGTATAGCTGGGGTGATATAAAGATCAGTGAGGTCACTCTGCCTCCTCTGAATCCTCCTGAGCTCCGTGTGTCTGTGGCTTCTGCTGCTGCAGGGTAAGGTCTGTGATCTGATTGGCTCTCTGAGTCAGTGAGAGCCAATCAGAGCTAGCAGTGGGTCCTGTTGCCTAGCAGCAGCCTAGAGAGGGGAGGGGGTGAGGGGACTGGCTGAGCAGGCTCATGTCTGAAACAGGGGCCCTCATTCCGAGTTGTTCGCTCGGTAAAAATCTTCGCATCGCAGCGATTTTCCGCTTAATGCGCATGCGCAATGTTCGCACTGCGACTGCGCCAAGTAAATTTGCTATGTACTTAGTCATTTTACTCACGGCTTTTTCATCGTTCTGGCGATCGTAATGTGATTGACAGGAAATGGGTGTTACTGGGCGGAAACAGGCCGTTTTATGGGCGTGTGGCAAAAAACGCTACCGTTTCCGGAAAAAACGCAGGAGTGGCCGGAGAAACGGAGGAGTGTCTGGGCGAACGCTGGGTGTGTTTGTGACGTCAAACCAGGAACGACAAGCACTGAACTGATCGCAGATGCCGAGTAAGTCTGAAGCTACTCAGAAACTGCTACGAGGTGTGTAATCGCAATATTGCGAATACATCGTTCGCATTTTTAAGATGCTAAGATTCACTCCCAGTAGGCGGCGGCTTAGCGTGAGCAACTCTGCTAAAATCGCTTTGCGAGCGAACAACTCGGAATGAGGGCCAGAGAGAGTGTCAGGCAGCCTCCAACGGACTTAGGAAGTTTCCCTGATACAGACACAGCAGCAAGGGGAGGCATAGCTATTTGGAATTAGAAAAAAACAAACCACCATCGGAAGACCATCGAATGACTATCATTCGATGGTGAAAAACATCGGGAGGGCACCATTAAATCCTAAAAACACTACCATCGAAACGAAACATTGATGGTTCAGAAACATCGACCATCAATGTCCATCCCTAGCCTGCAGGAGCCGGGCAGCGGTGGCGATGGTGACAGGAGGACGGACGGCGGCAGGAGGATCTGTTAGAGAGGCCGGCCCGGGACAGCTGTTCCCGCAGCACCCCTCTAATGGCGGGCTTGCGGAAGAGTAATGCTTGATTTATTGATTTACTTACAAAATTGTCGTTTCTCTGCTTCTCATTTCCAATCTGACTGTATGGAGCTTTGTGTCTGCAGAACTTTTACTTAGTCAAATCTTTTTTTTTTTTTTAGGCTTTGAGCTACAGTAACTGCAAAAGTAAGAACTGAATTTCCACAAACAATCTTCCAGCCTTTACTCTCTCGTCTGTATTAGCATACTGAGATTACACGCACTGTTAGGCCGCGGTGGTCCTGACTCTGCCTGAGGCGTGTTTTGTTGTATTGGATTACATACTATCTGCAGCGGTGGAGCCTGCTGCTTGCTCTGAAATGATCTATTATTCATTCTATTTGTGGTTACTTATCTCTGCCTCCCTGGCATGGAGCTGTATGGATGCCGGTGTAAGCTGCGCCTGCATTGTCTTGTTTTATGTGTCACTAGAGCTTCATTAGTGACGTCTCAGTGATGTCACAGGCTCCTGATGACCTTAAGGCCCCCTGACCCCTCACAGATTCCCAGTACATAGATAAAGGCTACAGACATCTTTACTTTCCTCACCAGCAGCGCTGCCCACCTATCACACTATGCTTTCTTCATGGGTAGAGATCTGTTAGATCAGAGGCTGAAAAAGACGGAACCTCCCACAAGCATAAACATTAATGGAAGCAATCTGTGTGATATCTAGTGACAAAGGGTGCAGGGCAGTTGTCATGTCCTTGTGAGTCAGTGCGGGGACTGGCCAGAGGGGAAGCCTTTGAAGTAGTTGGATAGCTTAACAATATTGGAACCAACAATCCCTGAAGCAAAATGAAATACAGTTTGGAATGTAATTAGGTGAGTGCGGAACATGTATGCTAATGTATTAGAGATGAGCGGGTTCGGTTCGTCGAGATCTGAACCCCCTCGAACTTCACGTGGTTTACATGGGTCCGAGGCAGCCTCGGTTCTTCCCGCCTTACACGCAAAACCCGAACGGGGGAAAATGTCATCATCCCAGTGTCGGAATCTCACGAGATTCGGATTCCATATCGTCGCCGCCATTTTCACTCGTGCATTGTCGATTGAGCGGAGAGGACGTGGCTACGTTCTCTGCCTGAAAAGCTCAATATCTGTGCTCAGTGTGCTGCATTGTGGTGACCACAAGTATATAGTAGTACAGTACAGTAGTCCATTGCTGTATCTTGCAGCTCCATGTCAGACTCAGTTCTATTCTCCTGATCAGTTCTCAATATCTGTTGCATTGTTGTGACCAGTATATAGTAGTACAGTGCTGCATTGTGGTGACCACCAGTATATAGTACAGTACAGTAGGCCATTGCTGTATCTTGCAGCTCCGTGTCAGACTCAGTTCTAGTATCCTGATCAGTGCTCAATCTGTGCTGCATTGTTGTGACCAGTATATATAGTAGTACAGTGCTGCATTGTGGTGACCACCAGTATATAGTAGTACAGTACAGTAGGCCATTGCTGTATCTTGCTGCACTGTGTCACTTCTAGTATCCTGATCAGTGCTCAATATCTGCTGCATTGTTGTAACCAGTATATAGTAGTACAGTGCTGCATTGTGGTGACCACCAGTATATAGTTGTACAGTACAGTAGGCCATTGCTGTATCTTGCTGCTCTGTCACTTCTATTCTGATCAGTGCTCAATATCTGCTGCATTGTGGTGACCACCAGTATATAGTAGTACAGTAGTCCATTGCTGTATCTTGCAGCTCCATGTCAGACTCAATTCTATTCTCTTGATCAGTGCTCAGTATCTGCTGCATTGTTGTGACCAGTATATAGTAGTACAGTGCTGCATTGTGGTGACCACCAGTATATAGTAGTACAGTACAGTAGTCCATTGCTGTATCTTGCAGCTCAGTGTCAGACTCAGTTCTATTCTCCTGATCAGTGCTCAATATCTGCTGCATTGTTGTTACCAGTATATAGTAGTAAAGTGCTGCATTGTGGTGACCACCAGTATATAGTAGTACAGTACAGTAGTCCATTGCTGTATCTTGCAGCTCCATGTCAGACTGAGTTCTATTCTCCTAATCAGTGCTCAATTTCTGCTGCATTGTTGTTACCAGTATATAGTAGTACAGTGCTGCATTGTGGTGACCACCAGTATATAGTAGTACAGTACAGTAGGCCATTGCTGTATCTTGCAGCTCCGTGTCAGACTCAGTTCTATTCTCCTGATCAGTGCTCAATATCTGTTGCATTGTTGTGACCAGTATATAGTAGTACAGTGCTGCATTGTGGTGACCACCAGTATATAGTACAGTACAGTAGGCCATTGCTGTATCTTGCAGCTCCGTGTCAGACTCAGTTCTAGTATCCTGATCAGTGCTCAATCTGTGCTGCATTGTTGTGACTAGTATATAGTAGTACAGTGCTGCATTGTGGTGACCACCAGTATATAGTAGTACAGTACAGTAGGCCATTGCTGTATCTTGCTGCTCTGTGTCACTTCTATTCTGATCAGTGCTCAATATCTGCTGCATTGTGGTGACCAGTATACAATAGTACAGTGCTGCATTGTGGTGACCACCAGTATATAGTAGTACAGTAGTCCATTGCTGTATCTTGCAGCTCCGCGTCGTCAGACTCAATTCTATTCTCCTGATCAGTGCTCAGTATCTGCTGCATTGTTGTGACCAGTATATAGTAGTACAGTGCTGCATTGTGGTGACCACCAGTATATAGTAGTACAGTACAGTAGTCCATTGCTGTATCTTGCAGCACAGTGTCAGACTCAGTTCTATTCTCCTGATCAGTGCTCAATATCTGCTACATTGTTGTTACCAGTATATAGTAGTACAGTGCTGCATTGTGGTGACCACCAGTATATAGTAGTATGGTGCAGTAGGCCATTGCTGTATCTTGCAGCTCCGTGTCAGATTCAGTTCTAGTATCCTGATCAGTGCTCAATATCTGCTGCATTGTTGTGACCAGTATATATAGTAGTACAGTGCTGCATTGTGGTGACCACCAGTATATAGTAGTACAGTACAGTAGGCCATTGCTGTATCTTAGTGCACCGTGTCACTTCTAGTATCCTGATCAGTGCTTAATATCTGTGCTCAGTGTCAGTGCTGCATTGTGGTGACCAGTATACTACAGTACAATAGTCCAGTGCTAATCTCGCTGCTCAGTGTCAGTTCTCCGTAGTATCATCAGTGCTCAGTAAAATCAGTGCTCAGTAAAATCAGTGATCAGTATAATCAGTGCTTAGTAAAATCAGTGCTCAGTATAATTAGTTCTCATTCTAATCAGTGCGCTGTTAGACGTGCGCCCGTTTTCCACCATTAGTGCATTGGGATTTAGACAATTGATGAAGTTATTGTGTCCCCGGTACAAAATCCCATCTAGATTCCATTTCACTAGACAGGCTATAGCTAGATTTTACCAATTAATATCAGCGATTTATAATTATTAATTACAGTGATCTTGCCAAATAATTCCTGTGATTTTGTCATTTTCTTCCAGTGATTTGGACCAATACTACTATTGATTAGAACGAATAATTCCTGTGATATTGAGGTGTTTGTGTCGCTTAGCTTAGCCGTCCAGCGACAACAGTGCATCTCTTTTTCTCTTTTCTTTGCATCATGTGCTGTTTGGGGACTATTTTTTTAAGTGCCATCCTGTCTGACACTGCAGTGCCACTCCTAGATGGGCCAGGTGTTTGTGCCGCCCTCTTGGGTCGTTTTGCTTAGTCATCCAGCGACCTCAGTGCAAATTTTAGGACTAAAAATAGTATTGTGAGGTGTTTAGTGTTCAGAATAGACTAAAAATGAGTGGAAATTGTGGTTATTGAGGTTAATAATACTATAGGATCAAAATTACCCCCAAATTCTATGATTTAAGCTGTTTTTGAAAAACAAACACCCGAATCCAAAACACCCGAATCCGACAAAAATTTTTAAGGGAGGTTTTGCCAAAACGTGTCTGAATCCGAAACACGGCCGCGGAACCAAATCCAAAACCAAAACACAAAACCCGAAAAATTTCCAGTGCACATCTCTATAATGTATGTATGTATGTATATATATATGTATACACACACACACACACACACACACACACACACACACACACACACACACGAGCACACTGGCGTAACTATCGAGGGTGCATGGGGAGCAGCTGCTATGGGGCCATGGCTGCTTCCAGGGCCCGCAACTCCTCCTGCACCCCCAATGTCAGTATCTGATGTTCACCCCCCCCCCCCAAAGAATGGGAACGGTTACCACTTATATCACTAACCCCGTTCTCCCGAGGAAATGCAGCGGCAGCAGAGTGCAGCAAGGTGGGGTGCCAGCCGGCTGGCTCCGAGTCCCGTGATTTGCGGGTATTTAGGGGGCGGAACCTAATGTTAGGAGTGCCCACCACCATCAAAGACCAATGAAGAAGCCAGGTATTAATCGCTCCCCCTCCCTCTCTCTTGCTCCTCTCTCTATCTCCCTGATGAAACTTTCTCTCTCCCTCACTGTCTTCCTGACACACTCCTGCTCTTTCTCCCTGACACTGTCTCTCTCCCTCTCTTTCCCTGACACTGTCTCTCTCTCCCTGACACACACACTCTGTCTGACACTCTCTCCTTCTCTCTCCCTGACACTGTCTCTCCCTGACACACACACTCTGTCTGACACTCTCTCCCTCTCTGACACTGTCTCTTCATCTCTTTCCCTGACACTGTCTCTCCCTGACACACTCTCTCTGTCTGACACTCTCTCTCTCTCTCTCTCTCTCTGACACTGTCTCTCCCTCTCTTTCCCTGGCACTGTCTCTCTCTCCCTGACACTCTCTCTCTCTCTCTCTCCCTAACACAATCTCTCTCTCTCTCTCTGACACTGCCTCTCCCTCTATTTCCCTGACACTATCTTTCTCTCCCTGACACTCTATCTCTCTGTCTGACACTCTCTATCTCTCTGTCTGACACCCTCTCTCTCGTACCCTTTCTACCTCTCTGTCTTTTCCACTTTCTCTTGCTCCCCTCATTTCCTCCCCCCCCCCCCCCCCCCCCCCTAAGACTCTTTAGGGGTAATTCAGATCTGATCGCTGCTGTGCGTTTTCACACAGCGGGCGATCAGATCCGAACTGCGCATGTGTATGCACTGCAATGTGCAGGCTCGACGGACGGCTGCAAAGGGGATGGCCGGTCAGCGATGGGTTTGTGTGAAGCATCCATTCGCACGGGTGTTCGCAAGGAGATTGACAGGAAGAGTGCGTTTGTGGGTGGCAACTGACCATTTTCAGGGATGCAGGCATGTCCAAGCGTTAGCAGGGAGGGTTCCTGACGTCAAATCCAGTCCTGATCAGCCTGATGTGATCGCAGAGGCTGAGTAAGTCCTGGGCTGCTTTCTTCACTAGCGGCATCGCTGCCCGGCAACTGCTGTCACCGGGCAATGATACGCCTGCGCAATGCGGCATGTGCAGAACCAACCCGTTTGCACCGCTGCGAAAAACAGCAGCGTGCAAACTGGTCTGAATGACCCCCTACATCCTGCCGACTTTCTTTCTCTCTTCAACACCCTCTCTCTCTCTCTCTCTCTCACTGATGTCATCTCTCTCTCTCCCCCCTCTCATCCCTTTCTCTCTTTCTTCCTGACACCATCTGTCTCACTCCTCTCACTTTTTCTCCCATTCCCTTTGTTTCCAAGAAATCCTCTCTCTCTCTCTCTCCCTGCCGCCCCTTCTTGCTCCTCTCTCTCTCTCCCCCTTACATCCCTTTTGTCTCTCTCTCCTGCTCCCTTAAGGTGCGTTGTAGTGACAACGTGGGGGGGGGGGGGGGGGGGCTTTCAAGATTTTGCTATGGGGCCCGCAAACTTCTAGTTACACCCCTGTATGAGTCACTGCCTTGTGTAATTTTTGATCCTGAGTGCCGCCTTGCTGCTGTATATATATAAATGTATATTATGAAGTCCACAAAGGACGAAACACACTGAGGCGACCTTTCGATCGCTTTCTACATTTCCTGGTTTCCAGACACATATCGCACAGTGACGTCACACCACGAATAGCCCGAACATGCAGCATCTGATGATAAAGATTGAGCTGCATTTACAGGCGACAGCGGGGACCCCCGGGATCGTCTGTCCGCATCATCCTCCGTTGGCAGCATACACACTGGGCAATATTGTCAATATCGCTCAGGAGGTTACAAATGAGTGACATTGTTTACAAAATCGCCTAGCGTGTACCCACCATTTCTTTTTCCCCATTTTACTCCATCTCACTCTTCTCCCTCATTTGTATATTTTTCTTATCAGCACTACCAGCTCCCAGGTCCACCTGATGAGACCTCCCATGTAAGTGGACTACTGTATCAGAGAGATCTTTAAGTGTAAACGTTTAAAACTGAATTTATTACTAAAAAAAACATTGAGCAGGGTTGCACTGAACAGCAGTCTTAATCTGGGTACACACTTGTCCAATCCTCAGGATGTCTGACTCCTGACCGGCCAGTTTGCCTGACATTGGACAAGTGTCCACCATCCGCCAACCAACACAATCCTCCAATCCTGGTTGCCTATCGGGTCTCCTGGTTTTTAAACATGCATAAAATCTAGGAGACCCAACCATTGACCAGCTGACCGATTGCACAGTGTGTAGGCTGTTAAATCCAGGGCTAGGAACTGATCTCCGGTCCTGGCAACTGCGTACTGCTGATGCAGCAGTACCAAACTGATATGGTGGAGGGACGCGGCGGGCATGGTGGCGGGCATAGCCAGCCATTAGTGCAGAGTTCGACAGCAGTGTGTACTGTTGTGGCATTTCTCATTTTAAAAATGGCTCCGTGGCACCATTTTTAAAATTCAAGTATAAGCCAGCACCAGGCAGCTGGAACCGAGATGGACTGACCAGGCTGGGCCTGGAGTATTGCTGGACCGGCTGGAACCGGGAGAGACTGAACTGGACATATGGACGAGACCAGATTGAGTCCGGATAAACTTGAACCGTCTGGGACTGGAGAAGACTGAACCGGACATACAGTATGGACGAGACCAGATTGAGTCTGGATGAACTTGAACCGGCTGGGACCGGAGGAATCCCTGGACTCACGGACAGAACCGGATTGAATCCAGAGAAATTAGAATCAGTTGGGACCGAAAGAGGCAGATTCTGGCTGGATCCAGAGTGAGTAGAATCCAAGTGTTCAGATGGCCCATCCTGGACCTCAACCATGCTGGATGCCAACAGGGTGGTGCTCTCTGAAGATGGCAAACAGGAGTTCATAACTGCATATATAGCACAAAGATTTCCATCTGGGAACTTGACTCTGGATACTTCCCTTGGGGCTGAAACTCTGGTGACCCATTCTGAGGTTGACGAATCAGACACCTCTCTCAGGGTTGTTATTTCCAGCAACCCTCCTGGGCTTGAATGATCAGAAACTCCTTTTTGAGAAGAAGACTCATATGTCCCTACTAGAGCTTGAACACTGGATACCCCTCCTGGAGTCAGCATAGAAAATGCCTCCTCAGAGGCTGCAGAGTCTAACGCCCTTTCTGGTGCTGAAATTTCAGATGCCCCTCCTTGGGCTGAGGACACAGATGCCTCTCCTTGGGCTGCAGAGACAGATGCCCCTCCTTGGGCTGCAGAGACAGACGCCCCTCCTTGGGCTGCAGAGACAGACGACCCTCCTTGGGCTGCAGAGACAGATGCCCCTCCTTGGGCTGCAGAGACAGACGCCCCTCATTGGGCTGCAGAGACAGACGCCCCTCCTTGGGCTGTGGAGACAGATGCCCCGCCTTGGGCTGCAGAGACAGATGCCCCTCCTTGGTCTGTGGAGACATACACCCCTCCTTGGTCTGTGGAGACATACGCCCCTCCTTGGGCTGCAGAGACAGACGCCCCTCCTTGGTCTGTGGAGACATACGCCCCTCCTTGGTCTGTGGAGACATACGCCCCTCCTTGGGCTGCAGAGACAGATGCCCCTCCTTGGGCTGCAGAGACAGACGCCCCTCCTTGGGCTGCAGAGACAGACGCCCCTCCTTGGGCTGCAGAGACAGATGCCCCTCCTTGGGCTGCAGAGACAGACGCCCCTCCTTGGGCTGCAGAGACAGACGCCCCTCCTTGGGCTGCAGAGACAGATGCCTCGCCTTGGTCTGTGGAGACATACGCCCCTCCTTGGGCTGCAGAGACAGACGCCCCTCCTTGGGCTGCAGAGGAAGACGCCCCTCCTTGGGCTGCAGAGACATACGCCCCTCCTTGGGCTGCAGAGACAGACGCCCCTCCTTGGGCTGCAGAGACAGACGCCCCTCCTTGGGCTGCAGAGAGAGACGCCCCTCCTTGGGCTGCAGAGAAAGACGCCCCTCCTTGGGCTGCAGAGAAAAACGCCCCTCCTTGGGCTGCAGAGAAAGACGCCCCTCCTTGGGCTGCAGAGAAAGACGCCCCTCCTTGGGCTGCGGAGACAGACGCCCCTCCTTGGGCTGCGGAGACAGACGCCCCTCCTTGGGCTGCGGAGACAGACGCCCCTCCTTGGGCTGCGGAGACAGACGCCCCTCCTTGGGCTGCGGAGACAGACGCCCCTCCTTGGGCTGCGGAGACAGACGCCCCTCCTTGGGCTGTGGAGACAGATGCCCCTCCTTGGGCTGCAGAGACAGACGCCCCTCCTTGGGCTGTGGAGACAGATGCCCCTCCTTGGGCTGCAGAGACAGACGCCCCTCCTTGGGCTGCAGAGACAGATGCCCCTCCTTGGGCTGCAGAGACAGACGCCCCTCCTTGGGCTGCAGAGACAGATGCCCCTCCTTGGGCTGCAGAGACAGACGCCCCTCCTTGGGCTGCAGAGACAGATGCCCCGCCTTGGTCTGTGGAGACATACGCCCCTCCTTGGGCTGCAGAGACAGACGCCCCTCCTTGGGCTGCAGAGGAAGACGCCCCTCCTTGGGCTGCAGAGACATACGCTCCTCCTTGGGCTGCAGAGAGAGACGCCCCGCCTTGGGCCGCAGAGAAAGACGCCCCTCCTTGGGCTGCAGAGAAAGACGCCCCTCCTTGGGCTGCAGAGAAAGATGCCCCTCCTTGGGCTGCAGAGACAGACGCCCCTCCTTGGGCTGCAGAGACAGATGCCCCTCCTTGGGCTGCAGAGACAGACGCCCCTCCTTGGGCTGCAGAGAAAGATGCCCCTCCTTGGGCTGCAGAGACATACGCCCCTCCTTGGGCTGCAGAGACAGACGCCCCTCCTTGGGCTGCAGAGAGAGACGCCCCTCCTTGGGCTGCAGAGACAGACGCCCGTCCTTGGGCTGCAGAGACAGACGCCCCTCCTTGGGCTGCAGAGACAGACGCCCCTCCTTGGGCTGCAGAGACAGACGCCCCTCCTTGGGCTGCAGAGACAGACGCCCCTCCTTGGGCTGCAGAGACAGACAGCTCTGTGACTTTAAATGGCTTGAACATTTTTTTCTGGGCACCCAACTTGGGATAGGGTCTTTTAATCGCAGACCCCAGCCATAAATTTGAGTCTCTTTTTGAGAAGCCTTCTTGACACCCCCATCAGCAGTAGCAGGATTGGCTACTGTAGATGACTTGTAGACATGAGCGCTATGATACTGAGATTTGTCACCATTTCCAGGCTTGCGAAGAATGCAATCCTTAACAAAATGACCGGAATTTCCACAGTAAAGACAAAGGTGTAGCTCCCTATGCCGCTGGTGTTAAGCTTCAGAGAGCTTGGGCTGTGGATAGCTCTGATTAACAACTTTTCCTTGCACAGAGGAAGAGACTTTAGTAACTGGATGGGACAAAACAGGATCAACAACGTTGGTGGTATTCCTGAGGAGTTCAGGCATCATTGATAGAATACTATTAAACAGTTCTTGTAACTGTATTAACATCTGGTAGAGAATCCGCAGCACTGTGAACCGGGCTGGGTACTGGTATAACAGGAACGCAACTGTAATCCAGACTGGGTAGCAAAAGAGCAGAGTTTTACAGGAACTAAGGTAATAGTGTTACCTCTTAGGGAGATCAGCTATTACACTCACACGGAGCTGTGTGACACAGGGAACTGGCAGCTTCTGTAACACAAGTTTCTTTACTTATACTTCATGGTCCTTGGTGATTGGTGAATGGAGTCAGGTGATTCAGAGAGTCTCAGGCTGGCACAGGATTGGATAGCTCCAGGTCAGGTGATCAGACCCTGTCATGTCAGTACTCCAGGTTAGGCTCTGATGTGCAGTGAGGCCTAGCAGGCCGAAAAAACACTGAAGCCTGAACTTCTAAAAATAAACAGAGAATGTTGACTTTTAGGCCTAAACTCCAGATTGAACACAGTGAAGAATCAAAATGCTGCACACAGCTGATTACTGATTACTTAGAGGAATTCCTGCTCAGGTGGCTAATCAAGGTAAGCAAACACAGATTTGCAGTCTTCCTGCTGAGCTGAACAGATGCAAGTTACCGGATATGCTGAGGTAAGGCCCAGATTATGAGAAATACAGTCAGGATCATGACACTGTGGTGAGCGCAGCGAGCCACCAAGTCCCCCCGCCGGCATTCTGACGGATGGGATGCCGCTGTCAGGATGCTGACAGCCGGCATCCCGCCGGATGGTAAAACATATGTATTATCTCCTGAAGACAGGAGACATTGGAAGCACTGGGGAGGCTGCCGTCATGCAAAAGAGCTTACAGGCCACCGCATTGCCAGCGAAGGCAGATTGTTTCACCAGACGCAGATTGGGGTTCTGCTGAAAAACTGGACAAGTGTGTATGCATTGGAACCTGCAGTAGGATTGTATAAACAGTCTGATCTGCGCAGGATGTGACAAGTCTGTACCCAGCTTCACCGCAGCACTTTAGGTGAGAATCCTTGTTTGATAAATATGTTAACTCTCATTTCCAGCATGCTGAGGCTGCACTGGTTATACATAAGTAACATACAGGCAGACCAGACAACACTATAGCTAGCTAATAACTATGGCAATGCTATAAATATTCATGGCAACACAGGAGATAACATGGCTGTATAATTAGCTGTATCCCGCTGTGGGAGAGAACTGGGATCTTCAGCCTGAGATTCGGTGCCACCGAGACAAGAGTGTTATCCGGGCAGGCTTCCAATCACTTGACAAAATGTGTTAAGTTGGTAAAACAGTCTTCCATGGGTGATTGTGTTCAGTTCATGAAATATTACACACTCCAAGTACATCTATAAGCCACTGCCTGCCCAAAGCACAAATGCATTTTGAAACTATTAGCTATGCTCAGCTCCATTTTCAAGCTCCGTTTAGATCCTCTTCTCAGCAGCCATTAATTATTGTCAATGTTATACTGGCTGGAAAGAAGTCTGGAAGCGTTTCGCCCACCATCAGGAGCATCATATTAAGTTTCATGATTTTGGAGCAAACTTTGTAATATTAGTCACATTGGCCCTCATTCCGAGTTGTTCGCTCGCTAGCTGCATTTAGCAACAGTGCAAACGCTAAGCCGCCGCCCTCTGGGAGTATATATTAGCTTAGCAGAAGTGCGAACGAAAGGATCGCAGCATTGCTACAAAAAAAAAATTGTGCAGTTTCAGAGTAGCTGCAGACCTACTCCTTCCTTGCGATCACTTCAGACTATTTAGTTCCTGTTTTGACGTCACAAACACGCCCTGCGTTCGGCCAGCCACTCCCCCGTTTCCCCAGCCACTCCTGCATTTTTATCTGGCATGCCTGCATTTTAACACACACCCACTTCTTGTCAATCACACAAAGATCAGCAGTGCGACTGAAAAGCATTGCTAGAGCTTGTGTAAAACTACATCGGCTTTTGTGAAAGTACGACGCGCGTGCGCAGCGCGCCCCATACGCATGCACAGAATTGCCATTTTTTTACCTGATCGCTGCACTACGAAAGAAAGCAGCTAGCGATCAACTCGGAATGACCACCATTGTATCCAAGGAATAGAGGGCCTAATTCAGAGTTGATCGTAGCAGCAAATTTGTTAGCAGTTGGGCAAAACCATGGGGGTCATTCCGAGTTGATCGCACGTAGCAACTTTTTGCTGCTCGTGCGATCAACTAGACGCCGCCTATGGGGGAGTGTATTTTAGCATAGCAGGGCTGTGATCGCTTGTGCAGCCCTGCTATGCTAAAAAAGTTTTGTGCAGAACAAGACTAGCCCTGCAGCTACTTACCCTGTGCGATCGATCCAGCGATGAAGGTCCCGGAATTGACGTCAGACAACCACCCTCCAAATGCCTGGACACGCCTGCGTTCGGATCTCCATGCCCATAAAACGGTGAGTATCCGCCCCGGAACGCCTCCCCGCTGTCAATCTTCTTGCGTTCGCGCTAGCGATCACTTTCGTCTTTCTTCTGGTTGTTGCCCGGTCACTGGGCAACGACGCGCGTGCGTATTGAGGGCACTGCGCATTTCCGACCCGTTCGCACTGCAGCGATGAACTGCAGCGTTCGATCGGTCGGAATGGCCCCCCATGTGCACTGCAGGTGGGGCAGATGTAACATGTGCAGAGAGAGTTAGATTTGGGTGGGGTGTGTTCAAACTGAAATCTAAATTGCAGTGTAGAAATAAAGCAGCCAGTATTTACCCTGCACAGAAACAATATAACCCACCCAAATCTAACTCTCTCTGCACATGTTATATCTGCCGCCCTGCAGTGCACATGGGTGGTCATTCCGAGTTGTTCGCTCGGTAATTTTCTTCGCATCGCAGCGATTTTCCGCTTAATGCGCATGCGCAATGTTCGCACTGCGACTGCGCCAAGTAAATTTGCTATGCAGTTAGGAATATTACTCAAGTTTTTTTCATCGTTCTGGTGATCATAATGTGATTGACAGGAAGTGGGTGTTTCTGGGCGGAAACAGGCCGTTTTAGGGGCGTGTGGGAAAAAACGCTACCGTTTCTGGGAAAAACGCGGGAGTGGCTGGAGAAACGGAGGAGTGTCTGGGCGAACGCTGGGTGTGTTTGTGACGTCAAACCAGGAACGACAAGCACTGAACTGATCGCACTGGAAGAGTAAGTCTCGAGCTACTCAGAAACTGCACAGAGATGTCTTATAGCAATATTGCGAATCTTTCGTTCGCAATTTTAAGATGCTAAGATTCACTCCCAGTAGGTGGCGGCTTAGCGTGTGCAATGCTGCTAAAAGCAGCTTGCGAGCTAACAACTCGGAATGAGGGCCATGGTTTTGCCCATTAGAGAACAAATTTGCTGCTGCTCTGAATTACCACCCGAGTTCTCCTTACTTCCATCTTTCTCAGAAATTCTGTTTCTTTTCTATGGGCCTTATTCAGACCTGATCTCTAGGGTGTGTTTTTTGCACTGCTGCAACCAGGTAATCGCCGCCTACAGGGGGAGGGGGTAATCGCTGTGCAGGGGTGCAATCGGATGTGCAGAGAGCACCGGAGCATTGGATCTGCACAGCCCAGGACTTACTCAGCTCGGTCCCGGAGCTGTCGTCAGAATCCCTCCCTCCAAACGGCTGGACACTACTTCATTTTTATGGACACTCCCTGCAAACGGTCAGTTGCCACCCACAAACGGCCTCTTCCTGTAAATCTTCTTGCGATCCCCGGTGCAATCGCATTATTCGTACATCCCGTCGCTGTCCATCGCCGCCTATCACTGGGGGGGCAACGCACCTGTGCATTGCGGGGCATATGCATGTGCAGTTCAGACGCGATCGCTGCTGAGCGAAAACGCACAGCAGCGATCGGGTCTGAATTACCCCCCATGTCCGAGGACATGACTCATACTTCATATGCAGTGGATCCTGCAAAATATCCTAATGTCGCAGTCTCTGGGATATGTAATGAGATGACCACTGATGACACAGGAGCATGTGTAGTATTATAAATAACAGTGAACTTCACAGATATCTAAAGCAAACAGAACAATTAACTTTGTATCTGGAAAAAAACATATTTCACTGCAAGGAGGAGCAAATACTTTTAATTTGTTTGTTTTTGCATGCTGGTCAATACTAGCTGTTTTTTTTTTTATGTAGCTACCGAATGCTGGACAGCTAGTGAAGTGCACCGGACATTTTTCGGGTTTTGTGTTTTGGTTTTGGATTCGATTCCGTGGCCGTGTTTTGGATTCAGAAGCGTTTTGGCAAAACCTCCCTTAAATTTTTTTGTCAGATTCGGGTGTGTTTTGGATTCGGGTTTTTTTTTTCGAAAACCCATCAAAAACAGCTTAAATCAACAAATTTGGGGGTAATTTTGATCCCATAGTATTATTAACCTCAATACTCCCACACGCCCCAGTAAATAGAGGTTACATAGGGGCCCTGGGTTGAGTACACCAGCGCTGAAGCAGTGTGTGGGCATATTGGTCGACGTGGGCGAGAGTGGGTGAAGGCACTCGTTGGACTTTCACCGTCGCCTTACCTCTGGGAACGTGGTTTTTGTAGGAATTCGCTGAGAAGGCAATACCTGCAAAGAATGGGGGCCAGTTGCTCAAGTAAGGGACAATCAACCAAGGTTCAGGTTGATATTATTCCGGGTCGGCGAGGTACATAATGTGTGAAAAATATGGATCACACGCAGAGGTTTTATGCAATGAGTGGGAACATATGACTGTGAACGATGGGCAGAAGTTTCCCAGGGTAGGCAGTTTTAATCCTGAGGTTTCGCAAAATCTAAGGAGAAGGATATGTCTGATAAAATCCGGGAAGCAACGGATTAGACATTATGATTATTTACAGTTATGGCAACAGGAAGGGGAGATACAAAGGGGATTAGCTCAAGCAGCTGGTTCCCATCTTAGCAGGAAACTGATGGCAACTGGAGAAACAATGGCTACAGAGAATGGCATACTGGTATATGATAATAGTGCACTTAATAAATGTATTAATGATGATAATAGTAAGCGTAATAAATGTAATAATGATAGAAGTAAAACTGATAAATGTACAAATTCTAACCCGTGCAAGTTGCACCCCATGTTAAACTTCCCTCAGGATTACAAGGAAGAAAGTGAGCCCAGCACGATGTCGGCACTTTTTCCAGCAGCCATCATACGAGACACCCAGGTGGGCACGGCCCAATCGGTAAAGGCAATAGTCAAGCCCCCTTACGGAGGGTCAGGTGAGGTCGTGTCCACAGGTAAGTACGGTATTGTATGCTATGCACAGACAATTGCACCTCACATTGTAGAGTATAGAGAGGTAGCGGTTTCTGTATTAATGGATGGTTTAAAGGAATTGTTGAGAACAAGGGTACAGACCACTCAACCTAATTGGAAAGGTATGTCGGTGGCTGCTTTGAGAGAGACCGCTATTGAACATGATCGGAACATCATAAGACACAGGGAGTCACAGGGCGGTAAGCAAATGACAATAAGTAGATAGGCCCTGACAACGAAGCCACATCAGCTTAAGCCCCAGACCCCTGTGGGTAAGTCGAATGTGATAAAATGTTATAACTGCCAGAGGGAAGGGCATTATGCACGGAATTGTATGTTTAGAGACCCACATAAGGTATATAAACCCCCTAGACAACGACATAACGCACGTAATTGTAATCAGGGATCATATAGGAAAAATTTTGGGCCGCACCTGTAATTTGCAGCCAGTGAAGTTGATTATTAGGCTTGATAGTAAGCCTGAGGTTACAGTCGATGTAATTGGTAGGTCATTCCTTGTAGACACAAGGGCGGCCAGGTAAACTCTGTGATTTATCTTTAAATATTTCCTTTTCATCTCTGACGTTCACCAGACAGCTCAAACGTCACATGTCTACTTGGTCTTTTCAGAGGTCTACCCAACCCCAGTATATCTTACCAGCATCGTTGTGTCTGGCCAAACACAAAGGGTGGAGGGTGGAAATACTGGTGGAGGAGACTGTGCAGAGATACCGATGGACCTGTTGGTATGACAGCCTGATGGTGACCGGAAATCTGACAATGTTTCTTTTCTATTGTTCTCTCTCTTTGTTCTTTCATGTTTTACGTGTCAAAGTCAGAAAAATATCCCCATACACACTGCCATATTTGCACCGCACACTGGTCCGCGCTGCGCATGCGTACGCTCTCCCGTGAAGGCGCATACCCGCAATAGCGTGCACCCGCAGGCGCACGGTATGCGTATTTACGGTAGAGTTTATGTAATCGTAGCGTGCGACTCAATCGTTACATATTTTCATTAATAATGTATTTTATAGATCATGGTCCCTTTGATAGATTCTGAAAGTTTGGTTAATATAGAATGTCCCTGAACGGAGGAATCCCTCTTTGTATTGTGCGAAGGGTCTAACAGGAGTCATACAGTGGTGTTTGGTACCCATCGGAAGAGTATTTAAATAGCAATATTCCGGTGTTGGTTTGGAGCGGATTAATCGCTCGTGCGAATAGTTATGGACATAAGAAGTTATGTCCATTTATTATTATTTGTTCTTACTTAGTCATGCACCTGAACAGTTGTAGACAGGTATCAGTGGGTCTCAAATGGCTCTTTGACCTCAGAGATCCCCCAAACAATAGTTTGCATGTTGGGAGGGCCTCATATCTTTACATGCATAAGGTAAGCACCGGAATAGTAATTGAAGATCAATTGTACTCCAAATCAGTATCTTTCCCGCAGACGGAGTACAATAGTCTTTAATTACACTGAGCTTTGAGACTCAATGAGGAGGGCCAACACCTGTGTTTTCGAATGGATTAGGGTTTGTGTCCAGGAGAATGAGGGCTGAGATGTCATTGTCTCAACTGAAAGTGGACATCATGAATATAGAACAAAACCCAGACAGGATTCTGTTTTGTATTCGTCAAACAATAGCTCTCCAGAAGACAGGAATGTGTTGGTCATCACCCATTGTGTTGCATAACCAAGGCCACTGATACAAGACAGCCCACCTGTATGAATCAACCTATGACCTTTGTTATAATGCGAAGCCAAATTCCTGCGTCCAATGGACAATGAGATTGTAGGGACCATTGGATTGCATTGTGTGAGTAGCATAAAAGACGGGCCTGTGGCATCCAGCTGGGACTTCTCATCAAACGGTTCTCATTGCTGATAATCGGGAAGCTGGCTGTCCAGAAGCGCTTGCGATCGTTACCCTTGTGCGTAAGTTTCTCTCCGTAATCATTGTCTTTCTGTGAGCCATTTCTCTCATATCTCTCTCTCTCTCTCTCTCTCTCTCTCTCTCTCTCTCTCCTCACTTTCTCTCGTATTTTCCCTTGATTAGTATTGTATTGTATTGTATTTCTTGTATAGTTATTTGGTTAGGAAGTCTCTGTTATATTGTAGTGTATCATTTGTACTGTGATTCCTTTTTGCAAGTATATTAGTTATAATACATATAATAGGCTTTGGACCCTAAACAAGTATCTGTGTATTTCTTATAGTGTTAAGTGTTCACTTGAGCGTCGGTGACTCTCAAGCAGCTTTGTAGTTAATCAGGTTACACCAGGTTGCACTTACACCCTGTCTCAACACTAAGGTATACTGTGTATTTCATTGTTAAAAATATAGATATAAAGGTATAGCGTTGTGAGCGTCTGCGCCGCTGGTGATCTCCTCGTGGTCTCGAGCGTCTGCTACGCCATAGCGAATCATTACGTTAGTCAACAGCCAATAGCGTGCCTGCCTGTGATCTCTGGGCCGTGAGCGAACGTGACGCTTGAGCGTCTCGCCTACGGCTAAGCGATCGTTACGCAACTAGCGTACCCTTACGGTACTTCTTAAGTAAACAGCGTACAGTGTTCTTAGACCTCATAAAGGGTTGTTTATACGATAAAGGAATTCAGCTTTGTCAATTGGGGGCTCATCCGGGATCTTGGGGGCCGTCCAGTCCTTCACATATCTGCACTAGGTAGATCAGCAGACATTATCCCTCAGCAAAGGGCGGGAGGTTGTCTCGCAGTGCTGACGGGATAAGCGTCTGCTTTGCTTAGATAAAGAGTGCTGAAGGAATCCGGGAACCGGAGGTAAGAACAAAACGCTTGTGTTTTTTTAAAAAACTGTTTATTTTTCTTCTGTCTTGCGTATATACGCACGCATACATATATATATCTGCATTTCTTTTCCATCTGTGTATTTCATTTTTCGTATATCACTATCCTGTTTGCCAGTTTTATAGTTGAAAGAAAAGTGCTAAAAGAGACTTGCTGTTATTTCATAGTTTAAGAATAGAGGTAATAGTTAAAGTATAGACCAACACACGGTTTGCCTGGGAGATAAGGCAAAGCCAGTGGGGTACGCGGTGGATGATCAGGGATCATCTACATTGATAAAAGTATAAATTGTGTTACGGTGGATCTTTGTTTTGCGTACACGTGTCCCTAACTGAGACTTGCGTACGCAATCCAAAGGCCGAGGCACGCAGCGTACATTACGCAGCGGAGTGTCCGGCTACGCCCACGTAGCTCAAGTCACGATAAGTTGAATTAACGCGACGCGGTAAATAACGCAAGTCTATTTTTGGAAATCTGAAATTTAGTTTAACAGATCCTGCTCCTAATTGGTAACACAGCTGGGCTAAAGAAAATTTCTGCGCAGAAATAGATATAGAAACGAAAGTGTACATGTGTTGAGTGAGTGTGTTTTTATTATTACATAAGTTTATATAACTTAGAGGTTGAACCAAAAGGAAAGTCGGGTACTCGTCAGGAACATACGTGTAAGTGACATATACGGTGGCTAAGGAGGCATCCTTGGTTAAATAAAATATTTGAGCATTAGAGTATAGCGGACCAGTATAGAACAAGACCAGGAGGTCAGACCAGGAGGTCGTACAGAACAAGACCAGGAGGTCATAACAGACCAGGAGGTCATAAGGAGACAAAGAAGTCCGCTATAAAGGTAAGAGGCACAACCCCGGGGGTTGGTGCAGAACCCATATAGGCCATATAAGCTCTGGCTGAAGGAATTCGCAGCCGAAATTTTCGATTCCATTGATCTCTCAGTACATAACAAGTAGTGCTTATGTACTGAACGATTGTACCGCACGTCATTGTGTGCATTAGTAAACCTGACTAGTATCATTTTGCGTACAAAGGTCATAAACGCTAGTTGTACATTCTGACGTGATTTGTGTAATTTTTTATTTTTAAAGGGAAGTTCGCTGGTCACTCAGGAACTATCTAACAACCCCACCTTTACTGGAAAGAGTAAGTGTCCTGCGGGTAACCCTCGTATGTTCCAGTAAACAGAAGGTTTTTGGTAGGGCCCTGTATCGAGTACGCCAGCACCATATCGGTGTGATCAGGTCGTATTGGTCGAGGTGGGCGAGTGAGTGGGGTACTCGGTAAACCGCCACCGCCGACCTATTTTGAATAATTTGGTTTGCTGTAAGGGTTCGCTGAAGACCGTGATATAAAGATCAAAGGAGTAGTAAGCAACACCTGCAGATTATGGGGGCCAGTTGTTCAGGTAGGGGGCGATCAACCTCGGTTCGGGTTGATTCAGAAGACCGTCCAGTAGGATCGGCCAGGTACATAATGTGTGAGAAACATGGAAGTCACACAGAAGTTTTATGTGATGAATGGGAAAGAATGACTGTACATGATGGGGAGAAGTTCCCAAATATAGACAGCTTTAGCCCAAAAGTGTTACAAAATTTAAGGAGGAGGATATGTCTCATTGAACCAACAAAGAGACGAAGTAAACATTATGATTATTTGCAGTTATGGCAACAGGAAGGTGAATTACAAAGAGAGTCAATTGACTTTTCTGACTCTTATCTTGAGAAGAGAGACATGGCATCAGGGAGGATTGTGGTTGCGGAGAAAAGCACAAGGTTGAACAATAAAAACGCTCTTAGCAACTGTAGTATAGATCATAAGAATAAGTGTAATAAATGTAACAATGATTATTGTAATACTGTTGAATGTACAACTATTAACCTATGCAAGTTGCACCCCATGTCAAACTTCCCTCAGGAATACAAACAAGAAAGTGAGCCCAGAACAATGTCGGCACCTCTTCCAGAAGCCATCCTACAAGACATCCAGGTGGACACGATCAAATCGGTAAAGGCAATAACCAAACCCCCTAACGGAGGGTCAGGTGAGGTCGTGTCCACAGGTACGTACAATGTTTTATATCACGCACAAACAAATGTACCCCATATTGTAAGACCAAAACAAGGTGATGTAATTGAGTTTAGTCCTGTCAGGGTGATCACAGTCCCCAATGGGAAGACTGACGATCAGGGAACCATTCCCGTCAAGGACAGTGCAATGCGCCATCCCTGGTCCCGGACAGAATTGAGATCAATCATGTCTGATTACCCAGATCCTAGGAAAGATCTAACTGTATGATCAAAGATTCACAGAAGGTATATGAACCCCCTAGACAACGACATAACCATGATATCCAAGGAAGCAGGGAGGTACAGGGAAAGCGGTTGAGGGTGATGAGCATCCAAGCGTTTGAGGAGGCATCAAATCAACCAAAACCCCAGGCCATTGGCACATGGAGGAACTTAAGGATTTGTGATCTGTGCAAAAGAGAAGGGCATTATGCCAGTAACTGCAACAGCCCACATAAAGTCAGACCCCCTAGACATGAAAATGAGCAAAAGTTATGACACACCAAATTATAATCAGGGATCATATAGGAAGGATTTTGGGCCACACCCATAATATATAGTCAGGAAAGGTGATCCTTAGGACTGATGGTAAGCCTGAGGTAACGGTTAATAAATTGGGAGGTCATTCACTGAAAGACACAGGAATGACCAGGTGAAACGTTGTAAATGTATCTGAAATGTTTTTTTTTTCTCTCTCTCTCTATCCCCATCTCTGACGAGTATTGGTAAGAATTCACACATTGCATATCCACTTGGTCCTTGCAGAAGTCTACCAAACCCCAGCATGACCTCCGCCACAATGTATTTCTGGCCAGATACAGACAGTGGAGTAATGCAGGTGCTGGTGGGGAGGGACTGCTCAAGGAGACCATTAGACACATAGATATGACAGCCTAATAAGTCTGACAATGTTTTTCTAATGCTAACAATGTTTTCTTAATGTTGACAATGTTTAAAAATGTTTTGTTTCTCTTTTCTTATTGATGGTTATTGTCGAGTTATGTAATGTATATATGCACATGAATTGTTCTCTATCTCTTTTTTTTTTTTTTTTTTTTTTTTCTCTCTCTTCTCACTCATGTTTTCATGGTTTAAAGATGGTATGTCACCCCTCAGTTGGACCAATGGTAATGCCAGATTTTTGCTCCTTACAGAAAGATCGCCGGTTAGGAAGGAATATTGCATCACCAGAATGTTCGTTTGGAAGACTGAGAGACAGCACCTTTGAGAGGACAGCAGAACAAGAAGAACAACAAGACGAGAGAACTTATTATCGTAACAAGTTCTCTCCCCCTCAAACTGTTTTCTTATACCCCCTTTACAAATTTCTTCTTTTCTCCTCCTGTAAGATGGACTTGCCCCAAGAGACTGTGATATGGATTTTCCTGTTGACCATGATGTTGACCAGAACAGTCTGTTTCGGTGAGAGTACCAGTGAGGTCGAGAAAGGATCCAGAAAGGTCCTGATGGCTGAGACGGAGGTGTAAATTTCCAATAGCAACCCAATCACCAAGCAAAGGCGAGTACCGGGCACGATCTAACAACCATGTTATTTGTAAACAATTGTGAAGGATTGTTAGTTCAAAAAGAAAATTGTATCTGTAGGCTCTGTGACAATCTGGTAGAGGATGGATGCATAAAGAAATGCCAATCCAGTTTTAATATCCATATGGACCGGCATCCATTGAGTGACTATCACTCCTTAGTGGGTAGTGTGTTAAATAAAACAGATTGTTGGGTATGCTCTCAAGTACCTCAGGGTCATAGTAAATCAGGGCTAGTACCATTTCCTTTAACGGTAGGGGAGGTACTTGAGCTAAATGGTGGGAGACCGGTGGACAGGAGGTTTAATATCTCCAGCCCTCCTAGTTTGAAGCTCCACCAATACCATGTGGATAGGTCCCTCTTATGTTTCAACATCTCCAATCCCCGAAAGCCGGGAAATTGGGAAGTGTCATGGAGCAACTTAACCATGACCTTCTCGCATAGAGCAGATAGAATGCCTACAGATACAGAGCTTGTACGCCACATAGCCAGTAGAGGAAAATCTTTCCGGTATAGATACACCCTAGGAAATAGAATTACTAGAGTTGGAGAAGTATCACCAGGATACTGTGCACATATCGTACAAACTGATACGTGCATTAAGCAGATGGAAGAATTAGGGTCAGGAGAGTTCACCTGGAAGGTGTGTAATATGGTAATGTCCTTCTCCGTCCCATATGTTCTCCCCGATGATGCATATTTCATATGCGGGAGAAAGGCGTACAAGTGGCTTGCCCCAAACTCTGAAGGATTGTGTTATATTGGAAAAGTATTGCCTGAAGTGATGACTGTAACACATGACAAAATGAAGGACATACACCGTGGTGCCCAAGCTCCTTATACTCACACTCATTACGAGCACCGAGTTAAAAGACAACTGTCAGAAAGGTTGGAGCATCCGGCCTCTGACCTGATCCATGAATCCACCGGGATTCAGGTTCTGGTGGCGTTAGATTTCACTCGTACCGCTCGAGGAGTGATGAATTATAGATACATTTCCGCACTCGCCAATTTGTTAGATAATATCACTGAAATGTATGATGACACGTTTAGATACACTGGAAGAGAACTCCAAGCTTATAAAACAGAACTGGTACAGCATAGAATGGTTCTTAATTACCTCACAGCAGTGACAGGCGGATATTGTGTTACATTGGCAACGCAGTACGGCGTGAAGTGTTGCACATATATCACAAATAGCACCGAGGATCCGGTAGAGGTCATAGACCAAAAGATGGACGATATTCTCCAATTAAAGTGGGAATTTCGCCGAAAACACAATCTCACCCTTGCTGCTGTAGGTAATGAGCTGACTAGTTGGGTGTCATGGTTGAACCCGCGAAATTGGTTCTCCGGTTTGGGAGACTGGGCTCAAGGAGTCATAATGGATGTTGGGAAGTTTCTCCTATGTATTTTGGGTGTTGTTATATTTATTGGATTGATATTTAGATGCGGGCAGGCTTTAATGAAGTGCAAACAAAGTACAAGAGTGATGAGCTTGAGGAGTGAGGAAACTGTAATTAACCTGGATTTGATTTATGACCCAATGATAGAAACCAGGATGTGATGAAAATGCGATTATACGGTCCGCTTCTTTCACCTGTTTTTCTGCCTTTCTCCAAGATACAAAGACCCCCTTGGACGAGGAAGCTGACGAGACGATATGTATACAGACAACGGATGGACCAAAGACGGAGCTTTGACCACTTGAGAAATGGACATTTGATGAACTTTGCCATGGATCCCCAGTTTCCCTAGTATTTTTAAACTCACGCTAGCCCAACATTTTTTGTAAATCTAATGGCACTGACAAAGCTTATTGCTCACGCCTAAGGAGCAAAACAGCGCAAAGAAGACGACTTTCAACTGATACCGAACAAAACTTCGACGACAGATGTACATTTACCTGACATAGAATATCATTGCATTTTCCATAAGTGTTCTTCATCTTCATCTCTACAACCCTCAGGTAATAACACACATAGTATAGGGAATACAGGCACAGATATCAGCAATCACATATTCCCCCATTCATGTATCATCAACTAAAATGTGCTCCCCATTTTGTTCAAAAGCCAAAATGAGCTCGGTAGAGTTTGACAGCCCATCCACAGACCCTTGATACGGGATAAGAAGGAATTCAAATGTATACTTCGCAATACCTCGAAGCTTGATTTACAACACGTACGGCACGATGATACATGACCCACCAAACATGGACTCATACACACACGCTTCTGCTATCTCACTAGGTCATACCCTCTTCACACCTACTCCTCTCTCCTCCCCTACCCAACCATGGAAATGAATTAACCCCTGACCTATATTTTTCTCCTTTTGAAATGTTTTAGAAGGTGGCAGTTATTATTGACTGCCAAAGGGTAGACTGTCAAAGTCAGAAAAATATCCCCATACACACTGCCATATTTGCACCGCACACTGGTCCGCGCTGCGCATGCGTACGCTCTCCCGTGAAGGCGCATACCCGCAATAGCGTGCACCCGCAGGCGCACGGTATGCGTATTTACGGTAGAGTTTATGTAATCGTAGCGTGCGACTCAATCGTTACATATTTTCATTAATAATGTATTTTATAGATCATGGTCCCTTTGATAGATTCTGAAAGTTTGGTTAATATAGAATGTCCCTGAACGGAGGAATCCCTCTTTGTATTGTGCGAAGGGTCTAACAGGAGTCATACAGTGGTGTTTGGTACCCATCGGAAGAGTATTTAAATAGCAATATTCCGGTGTTGGTTTGGAGCGGATTAATCGCTCGTGCGAATAGTTATGGACATAAGAAGTTATGTCCATTTATTATTATTTGTTCTTACTTAGTCATGCACCTGAACAGTTGTAGACAGGTATCAGTGGGTCTCAAATGGCTCTTTGACCTCAGAGATCCCCCAAACAATAGTTTGCATGTTGGGAGGGCCTCATATCTTTACATGCATAAGGTAAGCACCGGAATAGTAATTGAAGATCAATTGTACTCCAAATCAGTATCTTTCCCGCAGACGGAGTACAATAGTCTTTAATTACACTGAGCTTTGAGACTCAATGAGGAGGGCCAACACCTGTGTTTTCGAATGGATTAGGGTTTGTATCCAGGAGAATGAGGGCTGAGATGTCATTGTCTCAACTGAAAGTGGACATCATGAATATAGAACAAAACCCAGACAGGATTCTGTTTTGTATTCGTCAAACAATAGCTCTCCAGAAGACAGGAATGTGTTGGTCATCACCCATTGTGTTGCATAACCAAGGCCACTGATACAAGACAGCCCACCTGTATGAATCAACCTATGACCTTTGTTATAATGCGAAGCCAAATTCCTGCGTCCAATGGACAATGAGATTGTAGGGACCATTGGATTGCATTGTGTGAGTAGCATAAAAGACGGGCCTGTGGCATCCAGCTGGGACTTCTCATCAAACGGTTCTCATTGCTGATAATCGGGAAGCTGGCTGTCCAGAAGCGCTTGCGATCGTTACCCTTGTGCGTAAGTTTCTCTCCGTAATCATTGTCTTTCTGTGAGCCATTTCTCTCATATCTCTCTCTCTCTCTCTCTCTCTCTCTCCTCACTTTCTCTCGTATTTTCCCTTGATTAGTATTGTATTGTATTGTATTTCTTGTATAGTTATTTGGTTAGGAAGTCTCTGTTATATTGTAGTGTATCATTTGTACTGTGATTCCTTTTTGCAAGTATATTAGTTATAATACATATAATAGGCTTTGGACCCTAAACAAGTATCTGTGTATTTCTTATAGTGTTAAGTGTTCACTTGAGCGTCGGTGACTCTCAAGCAGCTTTGTAGTTAATCAGGTTACACCAGGTTGCACTTACACCCTGTCTCAACACTAAGGTATACTGTGTATTTCATTGTTAAAAATATAGATATAAAGGTATAGCGTTGTGAGCGTCTGCGCCGCTGGTGATCTCCTCGTGGTCTCGAGCGTCTGCTACGCCATAGCGAATCATTACGTTAGTCAACAGCCAATAGCGTGCCTGCCTGTGATCTCTGGGCCGTGAGCGAACGTGACGCTTGAGCGTCTCGCCTACGGCTAAGCGATCGTTACGCAACTAGCGTACCCTTACGGTACTTCTTAAGTAAACAGCGTACAGTGTTCTTAGACCTCATAAAGGGTTGTTTATACGATAAAGGAATTCAGCTTTATCATACGGATGGTATGTCACACAACAGTTAGACAAATGGTAATGCAAGATTTATGCTCCTTACAGAAAGATCGCTGAGTCGGAAAGAATATCGTATCACTGGAGTGTTCGTTTTGGGAAGACTGAGAGACAGCACTATTGAGACGACATCTGAGCAAGAAGAACAACAAGACTATAGGACAATTATCGTAACATTTTTCTTTCCCTTCAATTATTTTCGGTACCCCCATTACAACTTTCTCTTTCTCCTCCTGTAAGATGGACTCGCCCCAAGAGACTGCAGTCCGTGTTTTCCTGTTGACCCTGTTGTTGACCAGAGCAGTCTGTTTCGGTGAGAGTACCAGTGAGGTCGAGAAAGGATCTGGAATGGGTTCTGATGACCAGGATGGATTCATAGAATTCCAAGAGCAACACAATCACCGAGCAAAGGCGAGTATCAGAAAACGATCTTGTAGCCATGACACTAGTAGACATTGTGAAGGATTGTTAGCTGAAGAGAACTGTATCTGTAGGAATTGTGACAACATAGTTGAGGACGGGTGCATCCAGAGATGTCAGTCCAGCATTAATATCAATATGGACCGTCATCCATTGAGTGACTATCACTCATTAGTGGGTAAGGTTTTAAACCAAACGGAATGCTGGGTGTGCTCACAAGTACCTCAAGGTCATAGAAAGTCAGGACTAGTGCCATACTCTTTAACGATAGATGAGGTACTTGAATTAAGGGGTGGGAGACCGGTGGACAAGAAATTTAATATTTCTAGGCCTCCTAGTTTGAAGCTCCACCAATATCATGTGGATAGGTCCTTAATATGTTTTAACATTTCCAATCCCCGAAAGCCGGGAAATTGGGAAGTGACATGGAACAACCGAACCATGACATTCTCACACAGAGCCGATAGAATGCCCATTGACTCAGAGCTTGTACGCCAAATAGCCAACAGTGGAAGATATTTCCAATATAGGTACACTCTAGGAAGTAGGCCCATGCGAGTTGGAGAAGTATCACCAGGATACTGTGCGCATATCATACAACCTGATACGTGTACTAGTCAGATGAGAGAGTTAGGGATAGGATTTTTCACCTGGAAGGTTTGTAATATGGTGATGTCATATTCTGTCCCATATGTCCTCCCCGATGATGCATATTTCATATGTGGGAGGAAGGCGTATAAGTGGCTTGCCCCAAACTCAGAGGGATTGTGTTACATTGGAAGAGTGTTACCGGAAGTAATGACCATTACCCATGATAGAATGAAAGACGTTCACCGCAATGCTCAAGCTCCTTACACTCACACCCATTACAAACACATTGTAAAGAGACACCTTATAGATAGGACAGAGCATGCAGCCTCTGATTTGATACATGAATCCACCGGGATTCAACTCCTGCTCGCGCTAGATATCACCCGTACCGCCAGAGGAGTTATAAATTTTAGGTATATTACCGCGCTAGCGAACCTGATAGACAATATCACCGAGATGTATGATGACACCTTTAGATATACTGGGAGAGAATTGCAAGCTTACAAAACGGAACTGATCCAGCACAGGATGGTTCTCAATTACATCACAGCAGTGACAGGAGGGTATTGTGTCACCCTAGCAACTCAGTATGGTGTGAAGTGTTGTACGTATATCACAAACAGCACTGAGGACCCAACCGAGGTCATAGATCAAAAGATGGACAATATCTTGCAATTGAAGTGGGAGTTCCGAAGGAGACACAACCTTACCCTTGCTTCTGTGGGTAATGAACTGACCGGCTGGGTATCATGGTTGAACCCACGCAATTGGTTCTCAGGTTTAGGAGAATGGGCTCAAAATGTTATCGTTACTGTAGGGAAATTCCTCTTATGTATCCTAGGAGTTGTCATAATGTTTGGTTTGATATTCAGATGTGTTCGAATTTTAATGAATTGCAAGCGAAGTACCAAATTGATGAGTTTGAGGAGCGAGGGCATTGTAACAACAACTAGTTTAATTTATGACCCATCAATCGAGACAATGTTGTGATAAGATGTGATTCCCCGGTCCGTTTCTTTCACCCGTTTCTCCTTTGTTTTTCTCCAAGGTAAAAAGACACCCACTCGGAAGAAGAATTTGATGACCCATTATACAGACCATTGATGAACTTTGTCACAGCCATTTGATGAACTGTTAGAGACTTTAATTTTTATGGACACTTGAAGAGCTTTGCTTGCCACACAGCAAAGATACAGCAATCCGGACGAGACTTCAACAAGACATCAACAAGACTCCAACAGACGCCTAAGGACGACCATATATATATTCATACGAATGCATTTATAACGCATGTTTCTTCTCTTCATCTCTTCTATCTTCAGGTAGTGGCACACATAGTCGACAGGTGATATAGACACATATATTAGCACACACATATTTTCCCCCTTCATGTATCATCAACTAATGTGTACCCCATTTGTTGGAACTAAAAGCCAAAAAGAGCTCGGTAGAGTTTGTTAGCCCACTTACAGACCCTTAATACGGGATAAGAAGGATTCAATTCGCAATACCTCGAAGCTTATTTTTAGAACATGTACGGCACGATGATACATGACCCCTCAGACATGGATTTCATACATACATGCTTTTTACTATCTCACTAGGTCATACATTTCCCACCTTCTCCTCTCCTCCCTACTCCCAATCATAATAAGGTATTTCATGGTAATATATTTTTCTGCTTAAATTGTTAGATAGTGGCAGTTATTGTTGACTGCCAAAGGGTGGACTGTCAAAGTCGAAAAATATCCTGATACATATGCCTTGTACTAACCCCTCATGCACATGCCCGCAGCACGTGCACACGCTCTGCCGTGCGTGCACATATCTGCAATTTGCGTAAAGATTGCTCCGACGATCAAGCGCGGTGTATGCGCATTTACGGTAGAGTTTGTAAGCGTCTAGCATGCGACTCGATCATAGCATATTTAACCCATATAGTTTGTTTTATAGATAATATTCCCCTTAACAATGTCAGCAAGTATGTTTAGTTTAAACGGTTCGTGGACAGAGGAATTCCTCTTTGCATGATAGGAAGGGTCAGATAAAGGTTGAACGGTGGTGTCTAGTATCCAGCTGTTGAGTATTTTAATAGTAACATTTCGGTGTTGGTTAGGAAGAGATTGCTCGCTCCTGCGTATAGTTATGTACAAAAGTAGTTTATAGACATTTACTGTATTTGCTGTTCATTATCCATGCGGCGGGAATCCTGAGGATAACACCCACCTGAGCAGTTGGAGAAAGGCACAGCCCACCTGTTCGAACCCACCTATGACCTTTTGTTATAATGCAGAGACACATTCCTGTGTCCAATGAACCATGAGATTATAGGGACCATTGTATTGTTACTGTATGTTGTGTATATAAAGACCACCATTGCCTGTCCAGTCACTCACTCTCTCTGCAAGGTTTTCACATTGAAGGCTGAGGGCTGGATCCAGGACGCGCTTGCGAATCATTCCCACGTGTGTAAGTTCTCTGTAGCCATTTTGTTATCCTCTGTGTTTGCCATTTGTTCTCATTGTGTACTCATTCTGTTTGCTTGTGTTTGCGATCGTTCGCTATTGTTCATATTATTCCTTGTTATTCTGTTTAGATTTTGATGTTAGTTTTGTAGTGTATAAGCTGTACTGTTTTCCCCTTTTTACTCTAAATGAATCACCCACGGTGTTAGAGCCTGAGTGGTTTTTAAATCCAAACCAGGTCTTGTGTTTTCACTAGTTACTGTAAAGGGTTTTCTTAGCGTCTCAATCGCTCAAACAGCTTTCATATTATCAAGGTTAATAAGCTTTACATCATTGTAGTATTACATTGCTAAGGTTTTGAGTATAAGCATACCCTTACTGTGTGTTGTTAACAAGGTTTACTGTGTGTCATTCTGTGAGCGTCTGCGCCGCTCGTGTCTCACTCGAACGGCGCAGCGTCCGCTACGCCGATAGCGTAGCATTACGGTACTCGGGACGCCTTTTAGCGTGTTCGATACTAAGCGTGAGTCTGTGAGCGTACGTGCCGCTCGTGCGTCGCGCCCACGGCCTAGCGTCTGCTACGCTAAGTGCGTACCCTTACGGTACTCTGTGCGCCAATAGCGTACTTAGTCCGTAAATAGTATATAGCTTATGTTTAAAGGTAATAACTGACTTTATCAGTCTCCACGGAGTAATTGATTCTAATTCATTTTGATGAACATCATCTTCTCCACATTTTCTGGAAGTAACCTCCTACGCCGATTGCTGACAAGGTTACCGGCTGCACTAAACACTCTTTCGGAGTACACACTGGAGGGGGGGGTGGCAACTTAGGTAAAATAAAGCCAGTTTGTGCAAGGACCTCCAAATTGCCTCTTTTTCCTGCCAGTATACGTATGGACTGTCTGACATGCCTACAGTGATGCTGTCACTCATATAATCCTCCACCATTCTTTCAATGGTGACAGAATCATATGCAGTGACAGTAGACAACATGTCAGTAATCGTTGGCAGGTCCTTCAGTCCGGACCAGATGTCAGCTATCGCTCCTGACGGCTCTGCATCACTGCCAGCGGGTGGTTTTGGAAATGTTATCCTTTTCCTGGCAGCTCCAGTGGCGGGAGAAAATGAAGCAGCCACCTCTTCCCATCCAGTGTTGGAAAGGTCAGGCATCGCAACCGACACAATTGGACTCTGCTTGGGGATTTGTGATTTAGAAGAACGCACAGTTCTTTGCTGTGCTTTTCCCAGCTTAACTCTTTTCATTTTTCTGGTGGGAGGATGAGTGCTTCCATCCTCATGTGAAGCTGACCCACTAGTCATGAGGAACATAAGAGAGGGCCTCAGCCGTTCCTTGCCACTCCGTGTCGTA
Source organism: Pseudophryne corroboree (assembly GCF_028390025.1). NCBI lineage: Eukaryota > Metazoa > Chordata > Amphibia > Anura > Myobatrachidae > Pseudophryne > Pseudophryne corroboree. Next base: position 783,214,604 of record NC_086446.1, on the reverse strand, counting down.
AATGGCATATTGGCAAGTTTATGCTTCTCCTCAGACGTTTTTAATTTAGATTTTTGGGTCATTATACTGAACTTTTGTTTTTTAGATATTGCATTCTCTCTACTATGACATTGGGCATCGACCTTGGAATACGACGTTGATGGCATTTAATCGTCTCTGCCATAACTAGTGGCAGCAGCTTCAGCACTAGGTGGAAGTGGATCTTGATCTTTCCCTATTTTACCCTCCACATTTTTGTTCTCCATTTTTTAATGTGTGGAATTATATGTGTGATACCCGGGACTAGAGACTTAATTTATCCCATCAATATGGGTAGCACTGGGCAGCAGGAGGAACACTCCTAGGGGTTACTTCCCCTTGTTATTATTATTTAGGTGCGTTTATTATTGGGGACAATGGAGGTGTTGGGACCCAGAAAGAGCCGATGATTAGCAAGCCAAAACCTCACGCGCCACTGGCGGGACACATACGTGCACCCTGGACAAGAGCTTAAGAAGAAGGGGCTCGAGCGCCGGCAGTTGGTGTGTGGCGTCGGTGAGGAGAGAAGGCGCAGAGCGACAGCTACGGATGGAGATCGAGAACTGGGTAGTGGCTGACAAGGAGAGAGAGAGACCTACGACTAACCGCATGAGCAGAGAGCCGGGTGCTGGTGTCCTGGCGGACGGAGATCCACAAAGGGTTGGCATCCATTGAAAAGGGAACCGTCAAAGAGCGCAGCAGGAGGCGCGTTACCCCCCTGTGACCCACGGCTTCCGGGAGAGAAGGAGAGCTGGAGGAGGCGTCTTCCCCGTGAGTGACAGAAGCAGGAGGGTGGCCGCAGCTGTATTCGACCATCCAGCCGGGAGCAGGGCGGGCCAGAGAGACGGAGCAGCACCTCCCCTAGTAACCAGACGCCACTCAGCAGACAGCGGGACCAACACCAGCAAAGGTATTTAGCCCAAAAACTACTGTCCCCTCGTCACCCAGCGGGCCAAGCAACTGAATACCTCAAGGTCAAGCCTAGTGTATGTACAGCAGCCAAGGACCCTTTGCCAGCAATTCTCCCCTCTTACCTTGAGAGGCAATGAACAGTCACAGGTTAGTCTTCCCGATTAACCCCTTTACACTCAGCTGAGCAAAGCTAATAATAGCTCACGTTAACGAGGAGAGTAGCGGGATTAGACAGACTGAGAACCTTACCTCCACTGAAGGATTTAGGCAGATAGCCATGTTGGTGCAGTCAGAGGAGGAGGTAGCGGTGATAGCAACCCAGAAACTGTCGCTGTAAACGCGGTCATACCGGATCACCCCCAGCATAGACAGCGAAAGATCAATCAACCCCATTCGTTAGTAGCCAGGACAAGTATAGTGCCCGGATGCTAGTATCATTTAGCTAAAGGCTACTCCTCCAGTACAAACAAACGAGTGATTGATATCGAAGAGAATATTGTGACATCCCAAGTTAGAGTCAGACTGCACTTTTATAACTGATAGGGCCGGCAAAGGATAGGCGGACAAGTAAAGAACTCCGTACAGGATCTCCTTAGACCACCGTAGTGCTCTACATCAAGTTAAGGGAAGCTGGACGAAGGGAAGCTTGCAAACCACTAGGAAATACTTTTATAAATCCCTGTATGTGCACCAACGTACGAATATTCAGCTGAACTGTGGGTATTCTGGGGAAACTGCAGTACTGAGGCAGGGAACGGGTATCTGGTGTTGTGGCACAATATTGTAATTGTATAAGTTTGGTATCATGATATTATAGTTAGCTGCTATAAGGTATGATATACTAACCGTTATCTAGGTAGTGGAAGCGGATCGAAGTGACCAAGCAACTGTGTTCCAGGTTCCAGTCTAATAAAACTTCTTGAATATTATTCAATCGCATGTCATTGACACTGAGTGTACTGTATTATCTTTAGCCGATATTCGCAAGTAGCAGCTCTTAATCACGTCAATGCTGTAGGGACCTGTGGAGAGAGCAGAAACTAAAGGTAAAAACTACAAATTCTTCAGAACTTACCTAATACTTACCTATATGTATATATAATAACACCAACTGAGTATTACATTGAAATTTTCGTGGTGTCACGAACAGGATCAATAACTTAAAGCGAGGAGCCCTATACTCAGAGGATATGTCCAAAGAGCAGTCCATGCCAACTGGAACGCCTAGCGGAGAGCCTAGTAAGTCCACGCAGGAAACGCCTAGCATGGCGCAGATAAACCCCATCACCCTGCCGAACTATTTTGGGGCCCCATGGCTCCCAACTTAACATGGAGATAGACACCGGGCCGAAGGAAATACATTGACCGACTTCAAAAACAAGATGAAGTCTATGTTTTGTCTCTATCCGTTAAGTGAGCAACAACAAGTCGAGATTCTCATTGGACAACTGAAAGGGTCCGCACATCGGGAGGTTATCTCCTGGCCAGCGGAAGAGAGGAAGAATATTGAACAGATCTTACAACGGTTGGCTACTACGTTTGAACTTCATACAATTTCCGAACTAAAAATGAAATTCTACGCTAGGAAACAGCGTCCGGGGAAACACTTAGAGATTATGCCCTGAGCATTCAAGAGGCATTGAAAGCGATCCGGACAGTGGATGAAAAGGAAATTGACAATAGTGACAAAGCGTTGGTATACCAGTTTATAGATGGGGTAAACAGAGAAGGAGTCAACTAAGGATGCTAAGAATGCAGAAACCCGATCATACCTTCCTAGACTTCAAGGAGGCCGCGATCAAAGTGGTTGGGACCGAGGTGGCCCAAGACGTCAGTTTCCCAGAAATGCCCGGATATTTGGAGAACCAATCATGTTACGGAATCGGTTCTCTCAACCCCACTATCAGCAAGAGGATTATGGATACCGTGGACCAGAGCTTCCAGACACATGCCACAGATCCGATGCAAGCTCTAAAAAGTCAAATGGAGGAACTTGTAGCGGGAATGGCCGAAATGTGCAAAGAAGTACAGGATTTTGTTAAGAGGCGGGGCTCCAGTCCCAACGAAGCCCGGTGGCCGCGGGAGCACAGGACGGCCAGAAGCAAGTGGTGGACTCCGCCTCAGGCAGGTGGAAGAAGGAGCACAGATCGGTTCGATCCCCAAGGACGTCCGATTTGTCGTCGGTGTCAATGACCTGAACACCTAGAATGGAATTGCGACAAAGAGGAGTCTTTAAACTCCAATACCCCGAGGTTGGGGACTGAGCCTCGGGGGGAAACGCCACAGTAGGCCCAAGATCTGAAGAATGGTGGTCCCAGTATGTAGGGCAATGTCCTCATATCCCTATCTTTATCAATGGAGTAGAGATTAGGGCGATGGTCGACACAGGATCCCAGATAATCACCATTCAACATTCCACTTTCATCCAACACTGGGGGGAACACCAAATCGTAACTCTTCCACCCCCTTGGTTACAATTGATAGCCAGTAATGGATCAAGTACAGTATATCGTGCATGGGATATTGGGAGGCCAATGTAAAGGTTGGAGAAACAGAAATGCCTTGCCAAGGATGCCTGATTACACACACCAATGATCCTAATGCTATTTCAATGATTTTAGGGATGAATATCTTACAAAGCTGTCCGGATGAATTGATCGTTATCCTTAAGCGGGAGCTGACCGGAAAATTGACCATCGATCCATCTGTACTACAAAAGACTATAAAGACTTTGCATAGCCAGCGGGCATTGGTGCAATGTAACGGTGCCATCGGGAAAGTTCGGATTACAGAAAGTAAACCCATTAAATTACCTCCAAATTCTGAAGTGATTGTTTGGGGCAAAGCTCGTTGTGGACCCAGAGGAAAGAGTTATGAGGCCCTGGTTGAGCCATGCGAAGGAGACGAAGGGAAAGAGATCGTCGTCGCGCATTGCTTAGTAAACATTAAGAATGGGAGAGTTCCAGTGCGGATTTTAAATCCTCATAATCATGTGGTTAAATTGTACCGTCAATGACCCATCACTAAGCTCACCTGGATTACCTTCCAGGACATCATACATGCACAGACGCAGGTGTGCCCACAGAGTAATGATGTCGTAAGGGAGAAAGATAGAACTCCGACAGAATGGTGGAGGGACATCCACATTCGAAGTGAGGATACCCCTCAGGAGCACAAGGAGGGAGCCCTCCAAGTCGTAAAGAAGAATTCTGCAACTTTCAGCCAAGGACCCTTAGATTTTGGAACAGTTATGACTGTAAAACGACGGGAAATGCTGCCCCTATCAGGGAAAAACATTGTCCCTTAGCTCCAGCCCTCTATCAGCCAGTTAGGAAGATGCTTGAAGAAATGAAGGCTACTGGCGTCATCCAGGAGAGTCACAGCCCTTGGGCCACACCTATCGTACTGGTCAAAAAGAAGAACGGACAGTTGAGATTCTGCGTCGATTATCGGAAATTGAACCAGATTACCCATAAAGACGCGTACCCGCTCCCCCGGATTGAGGAATCTCTGGCCGCCCTAAAGTCTGCTAAGTATTTCTCCACGCTGGATTTAACGAGTGGGTACTGGCAGATCATGATGGAGCCGGAAGATCAAGAAAAAATGGCCTTTACCATCCACATGTGACTCCACGAATTTAAGCGAATGCCATTTGGATTATGCAATGCTCCAGCAACTTTCCAAAGGATACATAGTAACATAGTATCTAAGGTTGAAAAAAGACAATTGTCCATCGAGTTCAACCTATTTGTGGTCTCCTATGCACGATTATTTTGTATAAAATTTTGACTGAAGTTGATGACTGCCGTTACGTTTTACCCCTCTTTTTTTACAATAACCATAGTGCGTGACTGCCCCGTAACCCTGGATATCCTTATCCATTAGGAATTTATCTAACCCATTCTTAAAGGTATTGACTGAGTCGGCCATTACAACTCCCTCAGGCAGGGAATTCCAAACACGTATCGTCCTTACCGTAAAAAAAGCCTTTACGCCGTATTGTGCGGAATCTCCTCTCCTCTAACCTGAGCAAGTGTCCACTAGTTCTCTGTGTTGATCTAACCAAAAACAGGTCCTGCGCAAGATCTGTATATTGTCCCATTATATATTTGTAAATGTTGATCATGTCCCTTCTTGATCTCCTCTTTTCCAGTGTAAACATGCCTAGTCTTGCAAGCCTTTCCTCGTATCCAGCGTCTCCATACCCTTAATTAGTTTGGTTGCCCGCCTCTGAACCTTTTCTAGCTCCAGGATATCCTTTTTGTAGTAAGGTGCCCAGAATTGTACACAGTATTCAAGGTGTGGCCTCACAAGTGATTTATATAACGGGAGTATAATACTCTCGTCCCTAGCATCAATTCCCCGTTTTATGCATGCTAATATCTTATTAGCCTTCTCTGCTGCAGTCCTACTTTGTGATGATGGAACATTGTTTGGGGCAGAGGAACTTTGAAATGATATTACTATGTGATACCCGGGACTAGAGACTTAATTTATCCCATCAATATGGGTATCACTGGGCAGCAGGAGGAACCCTCCTAGGGGTTACTTCCCCTTGTTATTATTATTTAGGTGCATTTATTATTGGAGACAATGGAGGTGTTGGGACCTAGAAGGAGCCGACGATTAGCAAGCCAAAACCTCACGCGCCACTGGCGGGACACATTCGTGCACCCTGGACAAGAGCTTAAGAAGAAGGGGCTCGAGCACCGGCGGTTGGTGTGTGGCGTCGGTGAGGAGAGAAGATGCAGAGTGGCAGCTACGGCCGGAAATGGAGCACCGGGTAGCGGCTGACAAGGAGAGAGAGAGACATATGACTAACCGCATGAGCAGAGAGCCGGGTGCTGGTATCCTGGCGGACGGAAATCCACAAAGGGTCGGTAACCATCGAAAAGGGGACAGGCAAAGAGCGCAGCAGGAGGCGCGTTACCCCCCGGTGACCCACGGCTTCCGGGAGAGAAGGAGAGCTGGAGGAGGCGTCTTCCCCGTGAGTGACAGAACCGGGAGGGCGGCCGCAGCCGTATTCGACCATCCAGCCGGGAGCAGGGCGGGCCAGAGAGACGGAGCAGCACCTCCCCTAGTAACCAGACGCCACTCAGCAGACAGCGGGAGCCAGCACCAGCAAAGGTATTTAGCCCCAAAACTACTGTCCCCTCGTCACCCAGCGGGCCAAGCAACTGAATACCTCAAGGTCAAGCCTAGTGTATGTACAGCAGCCAGGGACCCTTTGCCAGCAATTCTCCCCTCTTACCTTGAGAGGCAATGAACAGTCACAGGTTAGTCTTCCCGATTAACCCCTTTACACTCAGCTGAGCAAAGCTAATAAAAGCTCACATTAACGAGGAGAGTAGCGGGATTAGACAGACTGGGAACCAGCCCTCCACTGAAGGATTTAGGCAGTTAGCCATGTTGGTGCAGTCAGAGGAGGAGGTAGCGGTGATAGCAACCCAGAAACTGTCGCTGTACAAGCGGTCATACCGGATCACCCCCAGCATAGACAGCGAAAGATCAATCAACCCCATTCGTTAGTAGCCAGGACAAGTATAGTGCCCGGATGCTAGTATCATTTAGCTAAAGGCTACTCCTCCAGTACAAACAAACGAGTGATTGATATCGAAGGGAATATTGTGACATCCCAAGTTAGAGTCAGACTGCACTTTTATAACTGATATGGCCGGCAAAGGATAGGCGGACAAGTAAAGAACTCCGTACAGGATCTCTTTAGACCACCGTAATGCTCTACAGCAAGTTAAGGAAAGCTGGACGAAGGGAAGCTTGCAAACCACTAGGAGATACTTTTAGAAATCCCTGTATGTGCACCAACTTACGAATATTCAGCTGAACTGTGGGTATTCTGGGGAAACTGCAGTACTGAGACAGGGAACGGGTATCTGGTGTTGTGGCACAATATTGTAATTGTATAAGTTTGGTATAATGATATTATAGTTAGCTGCTATAAGGTATGATATACTAACCGTTATCTAGGTAGTGGAAGCGGATCGAAGTGACCAAGCAACTGTGTTCCAGGTTCCAGTCTAATAAAACTTCTTGAATGTTATTCATTCGCATGTCATTAACACTGAGTGTACTGTATTATCTGTAGCCGATATTCGCAAGAAGCAGCTCTTAATCACGTCAAAGCTGTAAGGACCTGTGGAGAGAGCAGAAATGAAAGTTAAAACCTACAAATTCTTCAGAACTTACCTGATACTTAACTATATGTAAATAATATAATAACACCAACTGAATATTACATATGCCAGTAGTATATCTGGAATTAGACGGCAGTAATGTCTGGAATTAGATACCACTAGATAGATACCAGATACCACTGTGACTGGTATGATGATGACCTATGCACAGTGACAGGACACTACCACAGCACCCTACAGCAGCAAGATGCAGCACAAGACACTGGACTTTTAGTCACCACAATGCAGCACTGACACTGAGCACAGATATTAAGCACTGTTCAGGATACTAGAAGTGACACGGAGCTGCAAGATACAGCAATGGACTACTGTACTGTACTACTATATACTGGTGGTCACCACAATGCAGCACTGTACTAATATATACTGGTCACCACAATGCAGCACAGATATTGAGCACTGATCAGGAGAATAGAACTGAGTCTGACACGGAGCTGCAAGATACAGCAATGGACTACTGTACTGTACTACTATATACTGGTGGTCACCACAATGCAGCACTGTACTACTATATACTGGTCACCACAATGCAGCACAGATATTGAGCACTGATCAGGAGAATAGAACTGAGTCTGACACGGAGCTGCAAGATACAGCAATGGACTACTGTACTGTACTACTATATACTGGTGGTCACCACAATGCAGCATTGTACTACTATATACTGGTCACCACAATGCAGCACAGATATTGAGCACTGATCAGGAGAATAGAACTGAGTCTGACACGGAGCTGCAAGATACAGCAATGGACTACTGTACTGTACTACTATATACTGGTGGTCACCACAATGCAGCACTGTACTACTATATACTGGTCACCACAATGCAGCACAGATATTGAGCACTGATCAGGAGAATAGAACTGAGTCTGACACTGAGCTGCAAGATACAGCAATGGACTACTGTACTGTACATATACTGGCTTTACCTTTGCAACAAATGGTCTCTTCTAACAAACCGGAAACGGATCTCTCACACAGATGAGTCCGAACTGGCGTTTGAGAGACTCAAACAGTGTTTATCACAAGCACCTGCATTAGGTATGCCAGATTATGAGAAGCCCTTTGAATTGTACGGTACTGAAAGTGCTGGATGCGCGGCAGGAGTCTTAACACAGAGACATGGTGATGCCAGCAGACCGGTAGCCTACTACAGTGCACAGTTGAACACTGTAGCGCGGTCTCTCCCCACTTGCTTGCAAAATGTTGCAGCAATAGCTTTGCTGGTAAGTAAAAGCGAGGACGTAGTGTTAGGACACAACTTGACCATTCATACACCCCATGCAGTATCAGCCTTACTAAACTCCGCCCAAACCAGACATGTCTCATCTGCTCGTTTTACAAAGTGGGAATAATCACTGATGGCCCCTGTAAACATCACCATTAAGAGATGCAGCTCACTAAATCCTGCAACCTACTTGCCAAGTGTGCCTGGACAGGCACAAAGGGTGAAGGATGAGAATGACGGTGAAGGAGGATTTAGTGCAGATACTGATACTCATGATTGTATGTAATACCTGAACCAAACTTTCACTGCGAGACTTGACATCAGTGACAACCCACTGGAAGGAGTAGACTTTACCTTCTACACTGACAGTAGTTGCCACAGACAGACGGAATCGGGAGACCTGTGCACCGGATATGCGGTTGTAGATGACGAAGGTATCATAGAAGCTGAACCCCTTGGACCACCACACAGCGCAAGTCGCTGAGCTGGTCGCCCTAACCAGAGCATGTGAGTTGGCCGAAGGTAAGTCAGCTAATATATACACAGACTCTAGGTACGCCTTTGGAGTGGTGCATGATTTTGCGGCCCTGTGGCGCTTCAGAAATTTAATGACGGCAGCTGGCACACCTGTAGCGCATGCATACAACATCAAAAGGCTTCTGACAGCAATACTGGAACCAGACAGAGTGGCTGTTATCAAATGTAAAGCACACACTTACAACCAAGAACCAATCTCACTTGGTAACAGCCGGGCAGACGAAGCTGCTAAATCAGCAGCAAGCACCACCATACAGACGAACATCACATCACTGATGACATTTAACACAGTCAATACACAGCAGCTAATAGAAATGCAAAATTTGTGCTCCCTACATGAAAAGGCGGTGTGGAAGGCGAAGGGGTATGGTCAGGAGTCCTCAGGACTTTGGACAGGAGGACACGGTAAGCCAGTGGCCCCCAGAGCATATCTTCCTAGTCTAGCTGAGGCAGCACACGGTCTGACTCATCTGGGCAAAGAGGGTATGTGCAAGCTGGTAAGAGCCTACTGGTGTGCGCCAGGATTCTCTTCTCATGCAGGTAAGAGAGCAATTACATGTTTTACTTGCTTGAGGAAGAATATTGGTAAGACAATACCAACAGAGCCATCCCATATCCCTCCTACAGACGGACCTTTTCAGGTAATACAAATCGACTTCATACAGTTACCACCCTGTAGGAATTTGAAATATGTGTTAGTATGTATCGATGTGTTTTCCAACTGGGTAGAAGCGTTCCCTGCTGCCACAAATACTGCTACGTTCACTGCAAAGAAAATTGTGCAGGAATTTGTGTGTAGATATGGTATCCCATTTTACAGGTGAAGTCTTTCAGGTCATGTGCAAACTGATGGGAATTAATAGTAAGCTACACACTCCGTACTGACCACAGGCGAGTGCGAAGGTAGAGAGAGTGAACAGCACTATTAAGAACAAGCTGAGCAAAGTGATGGTTGAAACTGGATTGTCGTGGCCAGATGCTTTGCCACTAGTGTTGTACAGCATCAGAACCACTCCCAGGTCACCGCTTAACTTATCACCCTTTGAAATTCTTTTTGGTCGACAACCTCATGTAATGATAAACCCTCAGGTTGATTTGAAATGCAATAATGAAATAACTGTGCAATACTTGGTTAGGATCAGCCAGCAGCAGAGAAATCAACAAAGAAATCTAAAGCTGGTGATTCCTGACCTTCCGAACACTAATTTTCATGACATTGAGCCTGAGGATTATGTGATGATTCAAAATTTCTTATGCTCAGGTTGCCTCATAGACAGGTGGGAAGGACCGTACCAAGTCTTGTTAACCAGCACAACAGCATTTAAGGTCGCCGAAAGAGAGACTTGGGTCCACTCGTCCCACTGCAAGAAGGACGTTGACCCGGAGAAAACTCGTGACAAAGAGCAAGGTGAAGAGAACCTCATATCACTAGAGAGTCTATTCCAGGAAAGTTGAGAGGCAGGACTGTTGAATGGCACCTGAGCGTGGAGAGCAACGAGATCAAGGATGGTTGTCGCACCATTTTCTTTTTTTCACACCCCCCCCCTGCATTTTCCTTTCTTCTCTCCTTCTTATTTTCCTTCTTTCCCCTAACGAAATGGATACATCACAAGAGACTGCGTTTCCGGTTCTACTAGTAATACTGTTTTTGCTCGGGACAATTTGTTTTGGTGAGGGTCACAGAGAGGTCGAGCAAGGGCCTGGAATGGGTTCTGATGGCGAGTACGAATTTGTAGGATCTCAGGAGCAGCACATCACTTGAGTAAAGGCTGGTATCAGTAAGCGCTCTGGTAGTCATGGAGCTCGGAGGCAATGTGAAGGGTTATTGTCTGATGAATATTGTATTTGTAAATATTGTGAGAACATAGTCGAAGATGGGTGCATCCAGAGATGTCAGTCCAACAGTAATATCGATATGGACTGACATCCATTGAGTGATTACCACTCATTAGTGGGTAAGGTCTTAAACCAGACAGAATGCTGGGTGTGCTCACAAGTACCTCAAGGACAGAGTAAGTCAGGATTAGTGCCGTACCCTTTAGCAATAGATGAGGTACTCGAATTACGGGGTGGGAGACCGGTGGACAAGAAATTCAATATGTCTAGGCTCCCTAGCTTGAAGCTCCACCAGTACAACGTAGATAGGTCCCTGTTGTGTTTTAATATTTCTAATTTCTGAAAACCAGGAAATTGGGAAGTGACATGGAATAATCAGACAATGACTTTTTCGCACAGAGCTGATGGGATACCTATCGACTCTAAACTTGTACGCAAGATAGCCAACAGTGGGAGGTATTTTCGGTATAGGTATACACGTGGGACCAAGACCATGTGGGTTGGAAAAGTATTGCAGAGGTATTGTGCCCATGTCATCCAGCCCAATACTTGTACTGAGCAAACGAGAGAACTAGGGATTGGTTTCTTTACATGGAAGGTTTGCAATATGGTGATGTCCCCTATGTTCTCCCAGACGATGCCTATTTCATATGTGGGAGGAAAGCGTACAAGTGACTCACTCCTAGTTCTGAGGGATTGTGTTACATTGGAAGGGTACTACCAGAGGTCATAACCATAACCCACGACAAAATGAAAGATGTTCACCGCAGTGCTCAGACTCCTTATACTCATACCCACTATGAGCACATCATCAAGAGACACCTCATAGATAGGGCAGAGCATGCAGCCTCTGATTTGATTCATGAATCCACCAGGATTCAGTTCCTTCTCGCATTAGATATCACCCATACTGCCAGAGGAACTATAAATTATAGGTACATCCATGCGCTAGCGAACTTGATAGACAATATCACCGAGATGTATGATGACACCTTCAGGTATACGGGAAGGGAGTTACAAGCCTACAAGAAGGAACTGATCCAGCACAGGATGGTCCTTAATTACGTCACAGCCGTGACAGGTGGGTACTGTGTTACCCTGGCAACTCAATATGGTGTGAAATGCTGTACGTATATTACAAACAGCACTGACGACCCCACGGAGATCATCGATCAGAAGATGGACGAGATCTTGCAGTTGAAGTGGGAGTTCAGGAGGAAGCACAATCTTACCTTAGCGACTGTGGGTAATGAACTAACTGGCTGGGTCTCATGGTTGAACCCACGCAAATGGTTCTCAGGGTAAGGAGAGCATATCTCCCAACTGTCCCAATTTTCGCGGGACAGTCACGTTTTTTGGGGTCTGTCCCGCTGTCCCTCCCACGGGCCACAGTGTCCCGCGGTGGGGGCGGGGGCAGTTGGGAGGCTCCCTATCACTCGCTGCTCTGCTCAGTTCAGAGCAAAGCAGCAGTGAATAGACGCTGTGCGCATGCGCACAGCATCTATTCCAGTGAGGCAGAGGGACTGGGGCCATGGCCAGCAGCTCATAGAGCGCTGGCCATGCCCGACCGTGACGAAATTTGGAGGCGTGGCCCGTGATAGCGGCATCCCTGTGAGGCCACGCCCCCTTCACGATAGACTACGCCCCTTTTCGGCGCCGGCGCGGCTCCACTGTGCAAGGAGTCCCTCTTACAGTAATCCGCAAGTTGGGAGGTATGGGAGAGTGGGCACAGAATGTTATTATGAGTAGTGATGTGCACCTGAAATTTTTCGGGTTTTGTGTTTTGGTTTTGGGTTCGGTTCCGCGGCCGTGTTTTGGGTTCGAACGCGTTTTGGCAAAACCTCACCGAATTTTTTTTGTCGGATTCGGGTGTGTTTTGGATTCAGGTGTTTTTTACAAAAAACCCTAAAAAACAGCTTAAATCATAGAATTTGCGGGTCATTTTGATCCCATAGTATTATTAACCTCAATAACCATAATTTCCACTCATTTTCAGTCTATTCTGAACACCTCACAATATTATTTTTAGTCCTAAAATTTGCACCGAGGTCGCTGGATGGCTAAGCTAAGCGACACAAGTGGCCGACACAAACACCTGGACCATCTAGGAGTGGCACTGCAGTGTCAGGCAGGATGGCACTTCAAAAAAAATAGTCCCCAAACAGCACATGATGCAAAGAAAAAAAGAGCTGCACCAAAGTCGTTGTGTGACTAAGCTAAGCGACCCAAGTGGCCGACACAAACACCTGGCCCATCTAGGAGTGGCACTGCAGTGTCACACAGGATGGCCCTTCAAAAAAATACTCCCCAAACAGCACATGACGCAAAGAAAAAAAGAGGCGCAATGAGGTAGCTGTGTGACGAGTAAGCTAAGCGACCCTAGTGGCCGACACAAACACCTGGCCCATCTAGGAGTGGCACTGCAGTGTCACGCAGGATGGCCCTTCCAAAAAATACTCCCAAACAGCACATGACGCAAAGAAAAAAAGAGGCGCAATGAGGTAGCTGTGTGACGACTAAGCTAAGCGACCCTAGTGGCCGACACAAACACCTGGCCCATCTAGGAGTGGCACTGCAGTGTCACGCAGGATGGCCCTTCCAAAAAAAATAGTCCCCAAACAGCACATGATGCAAAGAAAAAAAGAGCTGCACCAAAGTCGTTGTGTGACTAAGCTAAGCGACCCTAGTGGCCGACACAAACACCTGGCCCATCTAGGAGTGGCACTGCAGTGTCACGCAGGATGGCCCTTCCAAAAAATACTCCCCAAACAGCACATGGCACAAAGAAAAAAAGAGGCGCAATGAGGTAGCTGTGTGACGACTAAGCTAAGCGACCCTAGTGGCCGACACAAACACCTGGCCCATCTAGGAGTGGCACTGCAGTGTCAGACAGGATGGCACTTAAAAAAATAGTCCCCAAACAGCACATGATGCAAAGAAAAAAAGAGCTGCACCAAAGTCGTTGTGTGACTAAGCTAAGCGACCCAAGTGGCCGACACAAACACCTGGCCCATCTAGGAGTGCTACTGCAGTGTCACGCAGGATGGCCCTTCCAAAAAATACTCCCCAAACAGCACATGACGCAAAGAAAAAAAGAGGCGCACTGAGGTAGCTGTGTGACGACTAAGCTAAGCGACCCTAGTGGCCGACACAAACACCAGGCCCATCTAGGAGTGGCACTGCAGTGTCAGACAGGATGGCACTTAAAAAAATAGTCCCCAAACAGCACATGATGCAAAGAAAAAAAGAGCTGCACCAAAGTCGTTGTGTGACTAAGCTAAGCGACCCAAGTGGCCGACACAAACACCTGGCCCATCTAGGAGTGGCACTGCAGTGTCACGCAGGATGGCCCTTCCAAAAAATACTCCCCAAACAGCACATGACGCAAAGAAAAAAAGAGGCGCAATGAGGTAGCTGTGTGACGACTAAGCTAAGCGACCCTAGACAAACACCTGGCCCATCTAGGAGTGGCACTGCAGTGTCACGCAGGATGGCCCTTCCAAAAAATACTCCCCAAACAGCACATGACGCAAAGAAAAATGAAAGAAAAAAGAGGTGCAAGATGGAATTGTCCTTGGGACCTCCCACCCACCCTTATGTTGTAAAAACAGGACATGCACACTTTAACGAACCCATCATTTCAGCGACAGGGTCTGCCACACGACTGTGACTGAAATGACTGGTTGGTTTGGGCCCCCACCAAAAAAGAAGCAATCAATCTCTCCTTGCACAAACTGGCTCTACAGAGGCAAGATGTCCACCTCATCATCATCGTCCGATTCATCACCCCTTTCACTGTGTACATCCCCCTACTCACAGATTATTAATTCGTCCCCACTGGAATCCACCATCTCAGGTCCCCGTGTACTTTCTGGAGGCAATTGCTGCTGGTGAATGTCTCCAAGGAGGAATTGATTATAATTCATTTTAATGAACATCATCTTCTCCACATTTTCTGGAAGTAACCTCGTACGCCGATTGCTGACAAGGTGAGCGGCGGCACTAAACACTCTTTCGGAGTACACACTGGAGGGAGGGCAACTTAGGTAGAATAAAGCCAGTTTGTGCAAGGGCCTCCAAATTGCCTCTTTTTCCTGCCAGTATACGTACGGACTGTCTGACGTGCCTACTTGAATGCGGTCACTCATATAATCCTCCACCATTCTTTCAATGGTGAGAGAATCATATGCAGTGACAGTAGACAACATGTCAGTAATCGTTGGCAGGTCCTTCAGTCCGGACCAGATGTCAGCATCAGCAGTCGCTCCAGACTGCACTGCATCACCGCCAGCGGGTGGGCTCGGAATTCGTAGCCTTTTCCTCGCACCCCCAGTTGTGGGAGAATGTGAAGGAGGAGATGTTGACAGGTCGCGTTCCACTTGACTTGACAATTTTCTCACCAGCAGTTCTTTGAACCTCTGCCGGAAAGAGAGATCCAACGTAGGTTTTAAATCTAGGATCGAGCACGGTGGCCAAAATGTAGTGCTCTGATTTCAACAGATTGACCACCCGTGAATCCTGGTTAAGCGAATGAAGGGCTCCATCCACAAGTCCCACATGCCTAGCGGAATCGCTCTGTTTTAGTTCCTCCTTCAATGCCTCCAGCTTCTTCTGCAAAAGCCTGATGAGGGGAATGACCTGACTCAGGCTGGCTGTGTCTGAACTGACTTCACGTGTGGCAAGTTCAAAAGGTTGCAGAACCTTGCACAACGTTGAAATCATTCTCCACTGCGCTTGAGACAGGTGCATTCCACCTCCTTTGCCTATATCGTGGCCAGATGTATAGGCTTGAATGGCTTTTTGCTGCTCCTCCACCCTCTGAAGCATATAGAGGGTTGAATTCCACCTCGTTACCACCTCTTGCTTCAGATGATGGCAGGGCAGGTTCAGGTGTTTTTGGTGGTGCTCCAGTCTTCTGTACGCGGTGCCTGTACGCCGAAAGTGGCCCGCAATTCTTCTGGCCACCAACAGCATCTCTTGCACGCCCCTGTCGTTTTTTAAATAATTCTGCACCACCAAATTCAAGGTATGTGCAAAACATGGGACGTGCTGGAATTTGCCCAGATGTAATGCACGCACAATATTGCTGGCGTTGTCCGATGCCACAAATCCCCAGGAGAGTCCAATTGGGGTAAGCCATTCTGCGATGATCTTCCTCAGTTGCCGTAAGAGGTTTTCAGCTGTGTGCGTATTCTGGAAAGCGGTGATACAAAGCATAGCCTGCCTAGGAACGAGTTGGCGTTTGCGAGATGCTGCTACTGATGCCGCCGCTGCTGTTCTTGCAGCGGGAGGCAATACATCTACCCAGTGGGCTGTCACAGTCATGTAGTCCTGAGTCTGCCCTGCTCCACTTGTCCACATGTCCGTGGTTAAGTGGACATTGGGTACAACTGCATTTTTTAGGACACTGGTGAGTCTTTTTCTGACGTCCGTGTACATTCTCGGTATCGCCTGCCTAGAGAAGTGGAACCTAGATGGTATTTGGTAACGGGGGCACACTACCTCAAGCAATTGTCTAGTTCCCCGTGAACTAACGGCGGATACTGGATGCACGTCTAACACCAACATAGTTGTCAAGGCCTCAGTTATCCGCTTTGCAACAGGATGACTGCTGTGATATTTCATCTTCCTCGCAAAGGACTGTTGGACAGTCAATTGCTTACTGGAAGTAGTACAAGTGGTCTTCCGACTTCCCCTCTGGGATGACGATCGACTCCCAGCAGCAACAACAGCAGCGCCAGCAGCAGTAGGCGTTACACTCAAGGATGCATCGGAGGAATCCCAGGCAGGAGAGGACTAGTCAGACTTGCCAGTGACATGGCCTGCAGGACTATTGGCTTTCCTGGGTAAGGAGGAAATTGACACTGAGGGAGTTGGTGGTGTGGTTTGCGCGAGCTTGGTTACAAGAGGAAGGGATTTACTGGTCAGTGGACTGCTTCCGCTGTCGCCCAAAGTTTTTGAACTTGTCTGACTTATTATGAATGCGCTGCAGGTGCCGGATAAGGGAGGATGTTCCGAGGTGGTTAACGTCCTTACCCCTACTTATTACAGCTTGACAAAGGCAACACACGGCTTGACACCAGTTGTCCGCATTTCTGTTGAAATAATTCCACACTGAAGAGCTGATTTTTTTGTATTTTGACCAGGCATGTCAATGGCCATATTCGTCCCACGGACAACAGGTGTCTCCCCGGGTGCCTGACTTAAACAAACCACCTCACCATCAGAATCCTCCTTGTCAATTTCCTCCCCAGCGCCAGCAACACCCATATCCTCATCCTGGTGTACTTCAACACTGACATCTTAAATTTCACTATCAGGAACTTGACTGCGGGTGCTCCTTTCAACACTTGCAGGGGGCGTGCAAATGGTGGAAGGCGCAAGCTCTTCCCGTCCAGTGTTGGGAAGGTCAGGCATCGCAACCGACACAATTGGACTCTCCTTTGGGATTTGGGATTTCGAAGAACGCACAGTTCTTTGCTGTGCTTTTGCCGCAAGTCTTTTCTTTTTTCTAGCGAGAGGATGAGTGCTTCCATCCTCATGTGAAGCTGAACCACTAGCCATGAACATAGGCCAGGGCCTCAGCCGTTCCTTGCCACTCCGTGTCGTAAATGGCATATTGGCAAGTTTACGCTTCTCCTCAGACACTTTTAATTTTGATTTTTGGGTCATTTTTTTACTGATCTTTTGTGTTTTGGATTTTACATGCTCTGTACTATGACATTGGGCATCGGCCTTGGCAGACGACGTTGATGGCATTTCATTGTCTCGGCCATGACTAGTGGCAGCAGCTTCAGCACGAGGTGGAAGTGGATCTTGATCTTTCCCTATTTTTTTAACCTCCACATTTTTGTTCTCCATATTTTGCGCACAACTAAAAGCCACCACAGGTATACAATGTAGATGGGTGGATAGTATACTATTATTACTTATACTTATGGAGGACGAGTGACGACACAGAGGTAGGTACAGCCGTGGCCTACCGTACTGCTGCTTATATATATAATATACTGTATAACGGACCTGGTGGACACTGTCAGCAGACTGCTAAACTAGTATGAAGAAAAAAAAAAAACACCACAGGTATACAATGTAGATGGATGGATAGTATAGTATTATATTACTTATGGACGACGAGTGCACTGACGACACAGAGGTAGGTACAGCCGTGGCCTACCGTACTGCTGCTTATATATATAATATACTGTATAACGGACCTGGTGGACACTGTCAGCAGACTGCTAAACTAGTATGAAGAAAAAAAAAAACACCACAGGTATACAATGTAGATGGATGGATAGTATAGTATTATATTACTTATGGACGACGAGTGCACTGACGACACAGAGGTAGGTACAGCCGTGGCCTACCGTACTGCTGCTTATATATATAATATACTGTATAACGGACCTGGTGGACACTGTCAGCAGACTGCTAAACTAGTATGAAGAAAAAAAAAAACACCACAGGTATACAATGTAGATGGATGGATAGTATAGTATTATATTACTTATGGACGACGAGTGCACTGACGACACAGAGGTAGGTACAGCCGTGGCCTACCGTACTGCTGCTTATATATATAATATACTGTATAACGGACCTGGTGGACACTGTCAGCAGACTGCTAAACTAGTATGAAGAAGAAAAAAAAAACACAGGAGTGTTTTTCAGGCAGACAAACGTATACTGGACTGGTGGTCACTGTCAGCAAAACTGTGCACTGTACTCCTGCTATAACTGCTCCCCAGTCCCCACAATTAGGCAGTGTGAGTAGAGCAGTGCACTCAGCACAGATATATCATGCAGCAGTGCAGCACACTGAGTGAGCACAGATATGGTGGAGCGTTTTTTTCAGGCAGAGAAACAAAGGATTAAACTCACTGGTGTGGTATAATCAAAACCCTGCACTGTACTCCCTAACAGCTGCTCCCCGTCCCCAATCCTCCCCACAATTATAACTAACTAAGTCACTCTGTGTTTTACTATAACGGAGAGGACGCCAGCCACGTCCTCTCCCTATCAATCTCAATGCACGTGTGAAAATGGCGGCGACGCGCGGCTCCTTATATAGAATCCGAGTCTCGCGAGAATCCGACAGCGGGATGATGACGTTCGGGCGCGCTCGGGTTAACCGAGCAAGGCAGGAGGATCCTAGTCGCTCGGACCCGTGTAAAAAAAGGTGAAGTTCCAGTGGCGCACCCAGGGGGGGTTTCCGAGCACCCAGAAACCCCCCTCCATTGTAACCAATGGTGGGAACTTTCTGCTCAGCGGTGAGGTCACTTTCGGTCAACCGCAGGGCAGAAAGTTCCCACCATTGGTTACAATGGAGCGCATAGGCGCTACATTGTAACACTGCCGCGTGCCGCCTGTCAGTCAGTACAGGAGCACACAGCCGATCAGGAGGGTGCTACAACGTGGCGCTCCCTGATTGGCTGAAGAAACCCACTTAGACAGAAGTCAGAGTGGGTTTCTGGCAGTCGGGGAAAGGGGACCCATGTGTAAACATGGGTCCCCTTTCAGTGCGTGGCTCGGGTGTCCGTTTTTTTATTTTATTCAAGTATGTGGATTACAAATGGATGCTACGAGGAGTCTGGGACCCTGGAGCTGGTGAGTATAATTTATTCAACAGGTACCCCTTGAATTCTACTGGAGAAGAGGACCGACCTGCGTGTGAACATAAGGTAAGTATGTTTGTATGTTTGTGTGGATGTATGTAATAAATCTTTACTTTCAAGGTGTGTGTGTCTTGTCTTTTTTTGGGTATTTTTTTAGTAGTAGTACTACAGGTACCAGCGGGCCCGTTTTTCCGCCGCATGCTGGTACTTGTGGTTCTCCAAGTATCAGCATGCGGGGGAGGCTTGCTGGGCCTTGTAGTACTGCTACTAAAAACAATATCTTTTCATTTTCACAAAAGGCTATCAGCCCCCCATCCGCAGCCAATTGGATGGGGGGGACAGCCTCGGGCTTCACCCCTGGCCCTTGGGTGGCTGGGGGGGGGGACCCCTTGATTGAAGGGGTCCCCACTCCCCCAGGGTACCCCGGCCAGGGGTGACTAGTTGGATGTTTGATGCCACGGCCACAGGGCACTATATAAAAGTGACCCCCGGCTGTGGCATTATCTGTCCAGCTAGTGGAGCCCGGTGCTGGTTTTACAAATACGGGGGACCCCTACTCTTTTTGTCCCCCGTATTTTTGGAACCAGGACCAGGCGCAGAGCCCGATGCTGGTTGCTTAAATATGGGGGAACCCCTGTCAATTTTTTCCCCATATTTCTGCAACCAGGATCGGCTCAAAGAGCCCGAGGCTGGTTATGCTTAGGAGGGGGGACCCCACGCAATTTTTTTAAAGAAAATAACCACTTTCCCACCCCTTCCCACTGATATACATGCACGGATCTCATGGATCCCTGCATGCCTATACAATCACGGATTAAAAAAGCAGGTCTTTTTTTTTTGCACTTTTTTTACGAGTTGTAATTTTTCACGGCAGTGTTTTATTTTTTTTTGCTTTGCACTTCTTAGTAAATGACCGAGATTCATACTTAAACAGCCGCGTTTTGACCGATGGTGTATTCATTCGTAATTATTTTCATGGACTACCCAAAAATTACGAATGTCCTCATCACTGCCGTGATTTGAGTTTAGTAATTTACCGAGATGACACTTTGATGAAAAAACGGCATCTCGGTCAAAATTGGGACCTTAGTAAATATACCCCATAGTCTACATGCACCACACCAGCGAGTTACACTTGCTTAAAGGTTATAAGAATAAAGGGATTCACCTTTACAGGATAGGAGGGAACAGAACTAGGTTATAAGGTGGTGTTTGGAATCCAGCTGTAGGTTATTTTAAGAGCAATATTACGGTGTTGGTTTGCAGAAGATCGCACGCTCCTGCGAATAGTTATGCGCAGGAGCAGAATATTAATATTAACTGTATTTACTGTACTCCTGATATTCGGCGGGAACCCAGTGGAGAACATCTGCAAGTGCACCTGGACCAGACATCGCCCACCTTTTCAAAACAACCTATGACCTCTCCTGTACTATAAATGACCATCCGAGGGACCAATAGACAAAGAGATTACAGTTCCCATTGTGTTAGGTTTTGGACAAATGTATAAAAAGCCAGCTGCAGGCCCGGTCACACACAATCTCTGAAGATCATCTACTTTGATGATTGAGGACCGGACCGGAAAGCGCAGGCGAACAAACATATGTACCATTGACTGTAGCCTTTTTCTCTTATTGTATTGTATTATTCTTGTAACAACCCTGCTAGTAAATATAACCGTTGGTGGGTTGGACCCCAACATAGGTTTTAAAATACAATTGGTGTCGAGTCCCATTTCCTGCTAAAAGGTTTAAGGTATATTACTATCATACGTGTAACTCCATTGTGCTCACAGCGTGTCTGTGTGTGTGTATGCACTGCGTGTACTTTGTACGTCCGTCGCGGCATTGGTACGCAAAGTGCGTACACGGTACGGGTCTCTGTACGCTTACTGTGTAAAAAGTACGTAGGGTAAGAACTAGTTACAGCGGCCGCAGCGGCTCGAATTTAAGTGTATTAAGGTATTGCTTTTTGTACTGTAAAGTAAATCAGCATTTACAGTGTTCTAAGAGAGGAGGCCCATGTGTAGCCTCCTTCGTCCGGGTCCCCTCCACTCAGTAGAGTGCTCATACCTTAATGCACATGCTCATTTCTCTGGGAAAATGGCGCAGCATCGATTTTTCTGGAAATATCAGCAGCGCTGCTATTGGTGCAGGACTCCAGAGGGGTAAGTATTTAAAAAAATGGGTGCAGCATGTGCGGTGTGGGCCTCCCTGGACTCAAGGGCCCGTGTACTGGTTTCTCACAAAGGAATACTGCAATTGGAATTGATAAATAATGGTGATTACCATATTAAAATATAAAGGGGTCTATTCAGACCCGAACGGAGCCGCGTGTTCCTATGCAGCGGTTGCAATCCAGCGTCTGCGTACACGCAGTGGCAGTAGTGCGCATGCGCGACCCTTCACACTGCGGCCGCATCCTTGAAGGATGCGGCTGCATTTTGATTGACAGTCCAGACCGTTTGGGGGGCGGATGGGGGAGGCAACCAAGCGTTGCCGGGGCAGCATTTTCGGGGGGCTGCATGACATCACAAACAGCTGATCTGAAAAAAAAATGTCCGTTGCCAGCCTGGCAGCGTAGCCAGGCTGGTCTGCCATGGGTCAACCCTAGATCCGATGCGTTCGCAATTAGATTGCAGACCATCGGGAGGCAGCACCACACACATGCTGGGCGTACTTACCCAGATCTGTGTGGCCCCAGCATGTGCAGAGATGAACGCAGCTCTGGCTTCGTACGCCCATATTCTGAACCCCCCCTCACAGACACTGAACTACTTTTTTTTTGGGCTGAAGCGTAAGAAAATGTCTCATTTTGTGTATATAATAAAATTTAGCAAATCATCATATTATAGAATGGTAATAATACACAAAACATGGAAATGTCTAAAAAGTCAACATAACTCATATGTTCTGTTTAAATGAGAGATGTGTGGCGGGCACTTTTCGTGTTTTGCTTTTGGTTCTAATTCCCCGCTAGTGTTTTGGTTTTAGCTTGGTTTTACCAAAATCATCCTTTCGTGTTTTGGTTTTGGTTTAGGATTTGGATGATTTTTAAAAAACTGGCTAAAATCACGGAATTTGGGGGTAATTTTGATCCTACGGTATTATTACCCTCAATAACTTTCATTTCCACTCATTTCTAGTCTATTCTGAACACCTCACACCTTAGCTGAGACATAAAGTACATTTATGCTGCAAACTGGCCTAACGCGAAAGCCTCTAGTCAGATGGGTTTTCTCAGTGATGTGACAATATGAATTTAAAATAAATTAGTAATTTCTTAATGTAAGAGTTGATCTGACTAGCAAAAATATTTTACCTATCAGAAATAGTTTTGTTCACAGGAATAATTTTCTAAAGCTGGATATCTGTTGTCAGCGCGAATCCCAAGGCGTATTATTTGGTAAGGTGACAATTCTATAATTGTGGCTGTCATCAGACCATGTTATACTTGAATTCACCGACAGCTGCAACAGAACACTTGCCTTTTATCACCTGCCAAATCCACACACTGTTTAAACACAGCGCCTGACATGTGAGATTATTTGAAGGTTTCACTGATCCTCTTAAACTTCAGAGAAATAACACTTCTTACAATATCAACTTTTTTAGAGTGAAAATGGAATTCTGTTACACACGAGTTAACAGAAATATAAATGATAGCATCAGGTAAATAACTCTTGCAATAGTTGATGAAAATCACATAAGTTGGGTCTTTTTTGTTCCTAGAGTATGATTAACCTCAATAATATTCATTTCCACTCAATTTTGACCACCTCTCAGCTCACAATGTTGTTTTCATCCAGTTTAGGCCAAAGGTTGTAGTGAGCTGGCTGGTTACTAAGCAACAGAGCAGCTGCACAAACACACTGCAGTTAATAACACATCTAACAAACACGGCCATACAACAGTGGCAGAAATGAAAAGTGATGCAAATGGAATTGTCCTTGGACACTCCCACTGACCTTTATGTTGGATATTAAAAAGGACATGCACAGTTTAACAAACCAAGCACTTCAATGACAAAGAATGCCACTTTTGTTCATGAAGTGCTTGGTTTGTTTGTGACCGCACAAATCAAGCTACCAATGGGCTTAAGGCAGCTTTGCTAACCGCTCTGCAGTGGCAAGATTTCATAGTCACTACCATCCTCACCTCATCAGTGTGTACATCATCAGTACACAATATCAATTTATCCCCACTGGAATCCACTATTACAGAAGTCTCTGTACTTTGATGTAATTGCCAGTAAAGGTCTTCCTCATGGAAGTCGTAGTTCATTTGGATGAACATCATCTTTTCCAGGAAGTAGCCTCCTACGCTGATCGCTGATAAGGTTTTTGGCTGTGTGAAAACTCTTTCTAAGTACACACTGGAGGGTGGGCAGCTTAAGTAATGCATAGCCAGTCTGTACAAGGGCCTCAACATTGCCTTTTTTTCTTTCCAGTAGTGAAAGGGACTCTGTGACATGGATATTTGTAGAGTGTCATGATGGTGACCATGTCTGATGGAGTTACGGTAAAGGTGTCACTAATTGTAGGCAATTGTTTTAGACCCAACCAGATTGTTTAATACCCAACTAGATGTCAAAATGTTGTGTTAACTCCTCTGCATCATGACTGGGTCTTTTGGGAAAGCGGAGTTTTTTCCTGACAGCTGGCAGAAAAATTGAAGGAGGAGATGTTGTCATGTGGTTTATCACTTAAGCTGCCAAATTTCTCACCAGGAGCTCTTTGGATCTCTTAAGATCTGGGTCAGTTGGAAAGAAAGACACAATGTATGACTTAAACCTAGGATCAAGCATGGTCACCAAAATATAGTAATCCAATTTCAAGATATTGGCAACTGCTGGCAAAGCGAACAAAGGACTTGATCTACAAGTCCAACATACTGTGCAGAATCACATTGTTTCATCTCCTAATTCAATTTCTCCAGCTGAGTTTCCAAAAGTCTAATTAGGGAATCACCTGACTCAAGCTATCAGTGTCTGAACTCACTTCAAAGGGTTTGAGCCCAAGACAGAGTATTATCCACTGCAGTGGACTAAGGTACACTCCCCTCCTCTCTCAATGTCATGGCTTGTTGTATAGCTATGGATGACTTTTTGCTTTTCCTCCATCGGCTAATTCCACCTTGTTACCACCTCTTACTTCAGTTGATGGCAGCGCAATTTAAACTGTTCTTGCAGGTGCTGCAATCTCCGCCATGCTGTGGCTGAATGCCAAAAATGTCCCAAATTTTTTTTGGGCCACAGACATCATCTCCTGATGCCCCTGTCATTAAAAAAAAAACCTGTACCACCAAGATGATTGTGTGAGCAAAACATGGAACATGTTGGAATTCACCCTGGTGTAATACTTTCACAATATTTGTGGCATTATCAGAAATCACAAATTCTGAGGAGAGTCCAAGTGGGGTAAGCCATGTTATGTTGTTATGACATCCCTTAGTGTTTCTAAGAGGTTGTCAGTGTTCCCCAGCTCTTAGTGAAGCCAGAGTATCCTGCCTCTGAATGAGCTGGTGTTGTTTGTTAGATACTGCTGCTGCTGAAGGGGATTCACCCACCCATTGGGTAGTCACAGTCATATAATCTTTAGTTTGCCCACTACTGCTTGTCCACATGTCTGTGGTTATGTGGACATTGGGTACAATGTAATTTTGTAGACCAATGATTAGTTTTTGTTAACATACGGGTGCAGTCGAGTAATGGCTTTTTGTGTAAAATGGAACCAAGATGGAATTTGATACGGGGGGCACTTTAATTAACCGTGTAAAACCCACTGCATTAATGGCAAATATTGGATGCAAATCTGATACTAGCATAGCCATGGTGGTGTTAGTTATCCGTTGTGCGACTGGGTGACAGCTGTCATACTTGCTTCCTCTTACAAAGGCTTGGTTGACAGTCAATTGTTTTTTTACAATACTACTAGTAGTTTTCTTGGCCCGCTTCAAAATGAAAATCCGCCCCCAGCAGCAGCAGCAGGCCTAGTGCTGTAGGATTCTTCTGAGGAAACCAGGATAGGGGAGGAGTCACCAAGCCTTAACAAATTGGATGCAGGACTACCTCCGATCATTACTAAGAATATCGAGGATGAAGGTGTTGGTGGTGGAGATTGAAATTGCTGGGATATTGGGCCTAATTCAGCATGGAACGCTGCTGCTGCAGTGTTCACATGCTGAAGCCCTGTGAAGTGTGCGCACGTGTAGAAGCCGCATTGCACGTGCACATACTGTGGGATGTGATGGCATCTCTCATCTGTGAATGCCTCTGCCTGATTGACAGGCAGAGGCGTTTGCGGGGTGGGATAGTGCGTTGTGGTGGTATTAAAGTGGCATCACACCGGTGTTGGGGGAGCGCGGTCGGACAATGCAGGCATGTCCAGAGCATTTGCGGGCCGCCGCGGCTGCGTGATGTCACCTGCGGCTGCTGCGACCCAATACATGGTGGGTAGCCATCTGCCCTCGCAGCTAGGCTGTGTAGGCAGAGGACTACCCAAACATGCAAAAACATTGCCGATGTGGATACAGTCATTAGGTCGACAGTCCTTACATCGACCACTATTGGTCGACATGCATTAATTCGACATGGTCACTAGGTCGACATGGTCACTAGGTCGACATGTACTAGATCAACATGGAAAAAGGTTGACGTGTGTTTTTCAAATTTATTTAAATTTTTTGAACTTTTGCATACGTTACGATCCACGTGGACTACGATTGGGAATAGTAACCTGTGCCGAGCACAGTGGTAGCGGAGCGAGGCACCTTGCCCGTGAGGGGACACGGTGCACCAATTGGGGTTCCCCGTCACTTTACGATGAAAACGACACCAAAAAAGTAAAAAAAAACATGTCAACCTTTTTCCATGTCGACCTTGTTCATGTCGACCTAATGACTGTCGACCTATTTCAGGTGTCGACCTAGTCACTGTCAACCAATAGTGGTCGACCTAATGACTGTTGATCTAATGCATGTCGACCCTATGACCCTTACCCGTGCAATGCTTTTGCATGTTTGCAGGGAGGAGGGGGCAGGACTCGGCATGCGGTGGCGGACTTGCCCTGTTCTGGGTGTCCCCACGCATGTCAGTGTAATGGATTGAAGATGTGTGATTTTTGTACATCTACGATCCATGCTGGATTAGGCCCATAGTTGAAAGAATGGTGTTAACGGATGCTGGACTGTTTTATACCTTTTTAGCACAAATTTCTGATGTTGTGAAAACTTTTTGAGCTCACTGCAAATGACAGAACATGAAGGAGGTTCCTAGCTGGTGAACATTCCTACCTCTACTTACAGTAATGTGGATTTACAAATGCTACTCATGGCTCGACATTTGTTGTCAGGATTTGGGTAAAAATAATCCCACACATAAGAGGTGGATTTGTTGGTTTTATGCTCATGCATGACAATGGCCTTCTTCTTATCATGGCCAAGAGCTGCTTCCACTGGTGCCTGACTTACACAAACAACATCCTCAACATCTTCATTAGTGCCAGCATAAGCTACACAAATATCACCCTCATCTTCATAAACTTCCTCAATTTCTATGTCATCCGCTTTACTTCTGCTGCTCATCCCCACATTTGCAGAGGTAGCAGAAATGGCAGAAGGTGGCTTCTCTGTGAGTACAGTATCTGAAAGGTCAGGTTCACACATAGAACTCAAGAACACACTTAGACTGTCCTCAGGGATTTGTGACATTTCTGTTTCTAAGCTCACAGTTTGTTCTACTGCCTTAGTGGTTTCAATTTGTTTACACCACTTCTAGACTCTGAGTGAAAAGGTTTTACATTGTCATGAGAAGCAGAAGAACATACCTCACTGAAAGTTGCGGAACCACCACTCATAAATAAAGGCCAAGGCCTGAGTCTTTCCTTGCCACTGCATGAGGTTAATTGCATGTTTGCAATTTTATGTTTTTCTAAACCAACCTTCTCTTTATTAGAGTTTTCCTCTCAACTACTGTATATATATATTTTTTGTTAGATGCCCTGACTTAAACCCTCTTTGCCCTTAAGCATCGGCTTTAGATGACAATGAAGGACTAGTATCGTCATCATGACTGGTTGCAGCAGCTGCAGTGCTAGTATTTGCTTGCTGCTCTTGCTCTTCTCCTGACTGTTCGGCATGATCCACATCGATGAACACACTTAAGTTGTACATTATGGATACACAGTGGGGTATGGTCTGTGGAGTCCACAGTATTTGTACGTTATGGATACACAGTGGGGTACAGCGCAAAACCCCCTACTTTTTTCACTTTTTTAAAACTTTGTTCACAAATGACACTGCATAGTTACATTGCTTGGGCGGGATGTAACTGAGTCACAGTACTTCTACATTATGGATAAACAGTGGGGTACAGCGCAACACTTTTTATTTTCTTGACTTTACCTTTTTCACTTTTTAAACTTTTGAAAACTTTTTTACTTTTTATAACCTTTTTCTATACTGGAGCAGATGGGCACTGGACAGGTGTGTTGGCAGCACTGGAGTGGATGGGCACTGGACAGGTGTGTCTTCAGCACTGGAGCAAATGGGCACTGGATAGCAGTGGTGTGCAGTGTGGTCGATGTCCAGGGAGGCACTGCTGCACTCACACATCATGCAGGCAACATATGTCCAGCCCAGCTGCCCCCATCTCTTACCTGGGTCCTGGGCAGACGTGTGCAGAGCCGCCCATCCAGGATAATGCAGTTGCAGGTGCTGCTGCCGGCTTTGAGGGCGGAGGAAGATGAAGGTGAAGGAAGACGCCGGGCGCTGCACGCACTCCCAGCTCTCACATCCTCTGCTGCCTGGTGTGTTACTCGGCCATCCGCCGGGTCCCGCCGCATATGGGTGACTGGACCAGCGGATCCAGCACTGGATCCGCTGTCCAATCACATCTGCCATTGATATGCACTGCAAGTTTGTCCCTGTCAATGAGGCACTTGTATAGGTGCCACATTCACCACTTTTTTTAATGGGCTTTTACAGCCCACTGTTTGGATCCGCCCACCGCTTTATCCCCGTTCCCATTGTCAACGGGAGGCACTGCTATCGGTGCCTCCCAAACTAATTTAAAGTAGCAAAATATTAAATTAATATAGAGAATGTACGTATGACACATATGTGTCATAAGTATCTTCTTTGTATTATTTTGAACATTAATGACAGGTGACATTCACTGCCAGCGCCTGGTGGCACTTGGTGACCTGGCAGTGTTGCATATGTGTTGTAACATGTTGTGACGTTACCTGTCAGGAGTGTCATCAGTGAGCACTCAGCATGCCTGGATAGGAGTGGAGATCCAAAAGCCAGAGAGAAGCAACAGTGGTGGTGACTCCAATGTAGAATGAATGTGTACCATAGTTTTGAGGGGACAACCAAGTGACAGAAGACAACACTGGACAATACAATGTAACTGGTAAACCATAACTAGGGAACCATCAAGACGTATCAACCAAGTGGCTTCAACCAGAGACCAAGCCAGCAAATACAGTATGCCCGGAACAGCAACACTGGGTAGATCCAGGAATCAGCACAGGGAAGCA
This sequence comes from Pseudophryne corroboree, assembly GCF_028390025.1. NCBI lineage: Eukaryota > Metazoa > Chordata > Amphibia > Anura > Myobatrachidae > Pseudophryne > Pseudophryne corroboree. Next base: position 783,185,701 of record NC_086446.1, on the reverse strand, counting down.
GAGGAACCCAACACCTGTGGCTCCGTTGGTCACCCACCACTGAAACAAGCATTCTGGCAATGGAACCTACAGGCGTGCACTCCTGGCATGACTAGGCGATCCGTCCACCTAGTCATGCCGGGAATGCACAGAGACGCTCCCATTCAGAGCGTCTCTGTCCGGGCGTGCGGACGGAGATGCTCTCCATTCCATTCCAGACGAAGACTCTCACAGTGACTAGGTGCGCCTAGTCACAGAACCAACCAAGATAACGGAGGCTTCATCTGTAAATCTGATAATGGAGCCAAAGCCACAGATAATTGTGCAGCTGAAACGGGACACCTGTGACACTCCCCACCTCCACCAAAGGAGCATTGATGTCACAGCAGGTGTCGCTTCTGTCAAGCCCCAGCAGGATGGGAAGTCCCCCGATTCTGCTGACCCGTGCTACCTGATGGCATTAGGGACAAAGAACATCCCCTAGAGAGGATGCAGGCCATGCTGGAGTCCTTGAGACCACAGAAACCCGGACAGAGTTCATACAGAGCCTCATCCCTGACAGCAGAGGTGTACAGCAGCTCAGCAAAGAACGCCAGGGCTCTCTGCCATGCATCCTACTTACTGCTTGTGTCTGACAACTGCATCTAGCATAGACACAAATAGGATCTCATGCCATAAGACTGTCCCCCAGCCGGCAGTGCTTCAAGGAGGCACTGACTATTGCCTCCTTACTTTAGACTGTAAGATATATGAGCAGGGCCCTCCTTCCTCATGTTCTCATCACCTACTTCTCTTACACATTATCCACTCCTTTGTTGTTTTCATTCCTTCAGATGACCTTGACCCGTTATCTGCACCCTTGCTAAAAAGTACAGGTTTCAGGTTATGCTATGTACTGTTTTATCCTGTACTGTCTAATTGTTTTGGCCTCTTTACGGCGCTGCGGACCACTTGCGGCGCCCTATGAATAAAGATTAATCATTAATAATTCTAAAAATGATAGTGTTGGTTGGGGCGCGATACTGTGTGTATGGAAGTGTTCCCCCTTAGCGGTAAAGCTGTGAACGACTCCCCTCTTTGTTGAGATCCCGACAGATGTGTCGATTTAATTGTTCCTGGGTACATCTCGAGAATTATCCCTGCAGTGATTACTCTTCACAAAGCCACTTAGAAATGGTGAGATGAGTAGTCATCAGAGCAGATGGCGCTGTCAAGGATTTCAGCGGATTTTCCGTGACCCACAAGCCTGCTACAAACCGCTACATTCAGATTCTAACAAGTGATGAATCATTTTCGCCTCTGTAGAAATTTGGATAAACAGAAAGAAAAAACACACACCACCTGCCAACCCAGCAGCTCTGTTCCTGTTTCAGTCAACAATTATAATCCCGTCGCTGCAACAGGAGAGCGGAAAACAAATACAACCACTGCGGCCGCAGTCGTGCTGAGTGCTGGGCTTTAAAACAAATGTGTTCAGTCTAAAGGAGACGCGCAGTTCTCTGTAGGTCAAGTTTTCCAAATGCATTATGTATTTTCATGGAAACTCGGACAAAACAAATTATGATGATTATCTTCAGCAGATAACACCTAGAAGATTTGCAATTTTAGGACAGCGCTTTGCAATACAGAAGTCCTGTTATCAGCTGATGGATTCACTATTAACTTATTACTGGTTTTAAAATATAAAAAAGTTGGCTACAGATGTATCAATAGCTTCAAAAAAGTTGTTTATCATCTGCACATTGGGGGTAATTCCAAGTTGATCGCAGCAGGACATTTTGTTAGCAATTAGGCAAAACCATGTGCACTGCAGGGGAGGCAGATGTAACATGGCCCTCATTCCGAGTTGTTCGCTCGCTAGCTGCTTTTAGCAGCATTGCACACGCTAAGCCGCCGCCGACTGGGAGTGTATCTTAGCATAGCAGAATTGCGAACGAAAGATTAGCAGAATTGCGAATAGAAAATTCTTAGCAGTTTCTGAGTAGCTCGAGACTTACTCCTACACTGCGATCAGTTCAGTCAGTTTCGTTCCTGGTTTGACGTCACAAACACACCCAGCGTTCGCCCAGCCACTCCTCCGTTTCTTCAGACAGTCCCGCGTTTTTCCCAGAAACGGCAGCGTTTTTTCGCACACACCCATAAAACGGTCAGTTTCCGCCCAGAAACACCCACTTCCTGTCAATCACACTCCGATCACCAGAACGAAGAAATTTAATCGTTAAGCCGTGAGTAAAATACCAAACTTCTTAGCAAATTTACTTGGCGCAGGCGCGGTGCGAACATTGCGCATGCGCAGTTTGCGGAAAATCGCTGCGATGCGAAGAAAAATAACGAGCGAACAACTCGGAATGAGGGCCCATGTGCAGAGAGAGTTAGATTTGGGTGGGGTGTGTTCAATCTGCAATCTAATTTGCAGTGTAAAAATAAAGCAGCCAGTATTTACCCTGCACAGAAATAAAATAACCCACCCAAATCTAACTCTTTCTGCACATGTTATATCTGCCTCCCCTGAAGTGCACATGGTTTTCCCAACTGCTAAAAAAATTCCTGCTGCGATCAACTTGGAATTACCCCCATTGGCTCAAGTTGTTGTTTTAGATTTATTGAAATATTTTACGTTCGGACACTTTTATGGATCCATGGGGGTCATTCCGAGTTGTTCGCTCGCTAGCAGATTTTAGCAGCATTGCACACGCTAGGCCGCCGCCCTCTGGGAGTGTATTTTAGCTTAGCAGAATTGCGAACGAAAGATTAGCAGAATTGCGAATAGAAATTTCTTAGCAGTTTCTGAGTAGCTCGAGACTTACTCCTACACTGCGATCAGCTCAGTCCATTTCGTTCCTGGTTTTATGTCACAAACACGCCCTGCGTTCGACCAGCCACTCCCCCGTTTCTCCAGACACTCTCGCGTTTTATCGTGGCACGCCTGCGTCTTTTCACACACTCCCAGAAAACGGTCAGTTTCCGCCCAGAAACACCCACTTCCTGTCAATCACACGCCGATCACTTCAACGATGCGCATGCGCATTTTCGCCTTAATCGCTCCGTTGCGAAAATCGGCAACAAGTGAACAACTCAGGAATGACCCCCATGTTCTGAAATCGGAGGTTGATTCTGAAATGGGAATAAAGGGCCTAATTCAGACCTGATCGCTAGCAAGTTATTTTTGCACTGCTGCGATCAGATAGTCGCTGTGCAAGTGTGCGATCGCATGTGCAGCAGAGCTGTACACACAGATTTTGTGCAGTCTCTGCGCAGCCCAGGACTTACTCAGCCACTGCGATCACTTCAGCCTGTCCAGGACCGGAATTGACGTCAGGAACCCTCCCTGCAAACGCTTGAACACGCCTGCGTTTTTCCAAACACTCCCTGAAAACGGTCAATTGCCACCCACAAACGCCTTCTTCCTGCCAATCTCCTTGCAAACGCCCGTGCGAATGGATCCTATATATATATATATATATATATATATATATACAACTAAAATAACACATCCTAGATCTGAATGAATGAAATATTCTTATTAAATACTTTGTTCTTTACATAGTTGAATGTGCTGACAACAAAATCACACAAAAATTATCAATGGAAATCAAATTTATTAACCCATGGAGGTCTGGATTTGGAGTCACCCTCAACATTAAAGTGGAAAACTCACTACAGGCTGATCCAACTTTGATGTAATGTCCTTAAAACAAGTCAAAATGAGGCTCAGTAGAGTGTGTGGCCTCCACGTGCCTGTATGACCTCCCTACAACCCACACAAATGGCTCAGGTAGTGCAGCTCATCCAGGATGGTACATCATTGCGAGCTGTGGCAAGTAGGTTTGCTGTGCCTGTCAGCGTAGTGTCCAGAGCATGGAGGCGCTACCAGGAGACAGGCCAGTACATCAGGAGATGTGGAGGAGGCCGTAGGAGGGCAACAACCCAGCAGCAGGACCGCTACCTCCACCTTTGTGCACGGAGGAACAAAAGGAGCACTGCCAGAGCCCTGCAAAATGACCTCCAGCAAGCCACAAATGTGCATGTGTCTACTCAAATGATCAGAAACAGACTCCATGAGGGTGGTATGAGAGCCCGACGTCCACAGGTGGGGGTTGTGCTTACAGCCCAACACCGTGCAGGACGTTTGGCATTTGCCAGAGAACACAAAGATTGGAAAATTCGCCACTGGCGCCCTGTGCTCTTCACAGATGAAAGCAGGTTCTCACTGAGCATGTGACAGACGTGACAGAATCTGGAGATGCCAAGAAGAACGTTATGCTGCCTGCAACATCCTCCAGCATGACCGGTTTGGCAGTGGGTCAGTAATGGTGTGGGGTGGCATTTCTTTGGGGGGCCGCACAGCCCTCCATGTGCTCGCCAGAGGTGGCCTGACTGCCATTAGGTACCGAGATGAGATCCTCAGACCCCTTGTGAGACCATATGCTGGAGCGGTTGGCCCTGGGTTCCTCCTAATGCAAGACAATGCTAGACCTCATGTGGCTGGAATGTGTCAGCAGTTCCTGCAAGACAAAGGCATTGATGCTATGGACTGGCCCGCCCGTTCCCCAGACCTGAATCCAATTGAGCACATCTGGGACATCATGTCTCGCTCCATCCACCAATGCCACGTTGCACCACAGACTGTCCAGGAGTTGGCGGATACTTTAGTCCAGGTCTGGGAGGAGATCCCTCAGGAGACCATCCGCCACCTCATCAGGAGCATGCCCAGGCATTGTAGGGAGGTCATACAGGCACGAGGAGGCCACAGACACTACTGAGCTTCATTTTGACTTGTTTTAAGGACATTACATCAAAGTTGGATCAGCCTGTAGTGTGTTTTTCCACTTTAATTTTGAGGGTGACTCCAAATCCAGACCTCCATGTGTTAATAAATTTGATTTCCACTGATAATTTTTGTGTGATTTTGTTGTCAGCACATTCAACTATGTAAAGAACAAAGTATTTAATAAGAATATTTCATTCATTCAGATCTTGGATGTGTTATTTTAGTGTTCCATTTATTTTTTTGAGCAGTGTATATATATATATATATATATATATATATATACATACACAGTGGTTAAAGTGGGCCGGAACGGGGCGGAAATGCGTTCCGTCACCTCTAATTGCAGGCGGAACCTGTTCCGCCTCCGCCCGGACACAGCATCATGTCCCTGTTCCATTGTAAAGGTGGCAGCGGCCGCCAGCCAATCACGGCTCGCGGACCGGCTGCAGCACTAATCAGAAGAAGGGGAGGCTTTTTTTAAATCTGGCATGAGCCAATCACGGCTCGCAGACTGCCAGCCAATGAGAAGCTGCCAAGTGGCAGCTTCTCATTAGCTGGCGGTCCAGGAGCCGTGAATGGCGCATAGTCGGCGCCAAATTCAATGTGCCCTCTCTCTATCCCCCTCCACCGCTACCGCAGCCGCCGGAGTGTGAGTCACGGGCTGTAACGCCCAACCCCCCCCCCCCCCGCAGCCGCCAGAGTTTACTGTGAGGCTGAGCGGCGGCCAGTAATGCCCGTGCCCACTCCCCATCTCCCTGCCAGCGCAGCAGCTTAAAGTCCACCCCACCCCTAAGCTTAGTGACCCGCGGCCCGTAATGCCCTCCCCACCTCCACCGGAGCGCTGTCTGCAAGTGAATGATGGTCCGAGGCCCTAACCGTGGCACACCCTGGGCTTCTGGCAGGAGAGACAACTCTCCCTCCACATGAAGACCTCCAGGTAACAGCTGCTACATTTCACAGCTCTGGGTGCCCAGTCTTTCTGCTGCTGCTGGTGATATTCATTCTCTCTCTCTCTCTCTCTCTCTCTCTCTCTCTCTCTCTCTCTCTCTCCCCTCTCTCTCTCCCCCTCTCTCTCTCTCTCCCTCTCTTGCCATGTCACTCTTTTTGTCTGTTTTTGCACTTTTTCAAAACTCTGAGTGCCTATCTATCTATCTATCTATCTATCTATCTATCTATCTATCTATCTATCTATCTATCTATCTATCTATCTGGAAAACCCCCTCATAAAATCCTGCGTTTGCCCTTGGAGAGGGCTCTACCTGCCGTACTGTGTAAAAGGGGGATCTGCCTGCCGTACTGTGTAAAAGGGGGATCTGTCTGCCGTACTGTGTAAAAGGGGGATCTGTCTGCCGTACTGTGTAAAAGGGGGATCTGTCTGCCGTACTGTGTAAAAGGGGGCTCTGCCTGCCGTGCTGTGTAAAAGGGGGCTCTGTCTGCCGTACTGTGTAAAAGGGGGCTCTGTCTGCCGTACTGTGTAAAAGGGGGCTCTGTCTGCCGTACTGTGTAAAAGGGGGCTCTGTCTGCCGTACTGTGTAAAAGGGGGATCTGTCTGCCATACTGTGTAAAAGGGGGATCTGTCTGCCGTACTGTGTAAAAGGGGGCTCTGTCTGCCGTACTGTGTAAAAGGGGGATCTGTCTGCCGTACTGTGTAAAAGGAGGCTCTGTCTGCCATACTGTGTAAAAGGGGGCTCTGTCTGCCATACTGTGTAAAATGGGGCTCTGCCTGCCGTGCTGTGTAAAAGGGGGACTCTGCTATTGTGGGCATTGTGTGTGTAAAGGGCACTAGTATGTGGGGCAGGAAATGTGAATAAGATTGTGCTACTAGCATTATTTTGAATTGGTGGTACTTCTGTGTGGCCACGCCCCTTCCTTGTGAGGGCACACCCCTTTATGTGGCGTTGCGGGCAAGGTGAGTTCCCCCACCTCTCGAGGACCACTTTAAGCCATGTATATATATATATATATATATATATATATATACAGTAAAAGGAAGATTTTTTGTTTCACTGCACAGGTGAACTTAGCATGAAGCAAAGTACAATCACTTACTACCTTAGGAAATTACCTCTTCCTCTCCTTTTTTCTGACCTCTCACTCCCACCCTCAGGACTTCTCTAGTGCTGCTCCCATCCTCTGGAATGCCCTCCCCAATCAATTATCCTCCCAGCCTTTAAATGTGTACTAAAACTCCCCATTCACTGTAGCCTAACACCCTTCCTCCTAACTCTGAAAATGCTGCACCCCAGTGCCCTGCTCTCCGTGTCCTCTCTGTGTGTCCCACCATTTCTGTTTACAATGTAAGCTTTTGCGAGCAGGGCCCTTTCTCTCCTCATGTTTTGTTACATAATTAATGTAAAGTGGTTGCTAAAAAAAAACTTTGTGTGGGATTTTATGCAGAGATGGGAATGTGACTTTTAAATCCCGATTTTAAGTTTTAACGTTTCCACATATTTTTTACAATAATACTGACTGATTGGTGTGACATCCCGGTAAACTGTGTGTGTGCCCCTTTAGGAGCCCTCTGATTGGCGGTGAGAGCAGTGCTGCTGGAGAGAGCAGCAGTGTGTTGCCGGAGAGTGGTTGCCGCAGCCAGAGGATCTTGTCTTTCGCAAATTGGATGACTTTATGTAGTGTAAATGTAGATAAATTTGCATAATCCTGTTTTTCTCATATGAAAGTCTCCTTTTTGTAATTCATCACCCAAGTAACTGTCCTAAATCCATCATTCATCCTAAATCCAGAGTTCATTGCAGATTAATAAAGACTTCCTGTTGTACTTGCCAACTCACTTCTGATTCGTATCAATATCTCACACCTTTCTCAGAATGGTGCTACAAGACAAGGTACAGGGAACAACTCTTAAAGGGAAAGGTCAGTCACATAGCCACCCAACACCTGTAATATCTCTCTTATCCACCTAGGCATACCCTGCAAACTAGAGATGTGTAGCGAGCATTTTTCGTGTTTTGTGTTTTGGTTTTGGATTCGGGTCCGCGGTCGTGTTTTGGCAAAACCACCCTTTCAGGTTTTTGATTCGGATGTGTTTTGAATTCGGGTGATTTTTTTTTTCCAAATCAAAAACAGCTAAAATCATAGAATTTGGGGGTCATTTTGATCCTATAGTATTATTAACCTCAATAACAATAATTTCCACTCATTTCCAGTCTATTCTGAACACCTCACAATATTATTTTACTCCTAAAATTAGCACAGAGGTCGCTGGATGACTAAGCTAAGCAACCCAAGTGGGCGGCACGTAAAAAATAGTCCCCAAAACAACACATGATGCAAATAATAAACAATAAAAGAGGTGCAAGATGGAATTGTCCTTGGGCCCTCCCACCCACCCTTATGTTGTATAAACAGGACATGCACACTTTAACAAACCAATCATTTCAGCGACAGGGTCTGCCACACGACTGTGGCTGAAATGATTGGTTTGTTTGGGCCCCCACAAAAAAAAAGAAGAAATTAATCACCCCACCAAAAAAGAAGCAATTCATCTCTCCTTGAACAAACTGGCTCTACAGAGGTAAAATGTAGTCCTCATCCTCACCCTCAGATTCCTCACCCCTTTCAGGGTGTAGATCTTCCTCCTCCTCCTCCTCATCACAGATTATTAATTCGTCCCCACTGGAATCCACCATCACAGGTCCCTGTGTACTTTCTGGAGGCAATTGCTGGTAAATGTCTCCGTGGAGGAATTTATAATTCATTTTGATGATCATCTTCTCCACATTTTCTGGAAGGAACCTCCTACTCCGATCGCTGAAAAGGTTACCGGCTGCACTAAACACTCTTTCGGAGTACACACTGGAGGGGGGCAACTTTGGTAAAATAAAGCCAGTTTGTGCAAGGGCCTCCAAATTGCCTCTTTTTCCTGCCAGTAAACATACGGACTGTCTGACATGCCTACAGTGATGCTGTCACCCACATAATCCTCCACCATTCGTTCAATGGCGACAGAATCATATGCAGTGACAGTAGACGACATGTCAGTAATCGTTGGCAGGTCCTCCAGTCCGGACCAGATGTCAGCACTTGCTCCTGACTGCCCTGCATCACCGCCAGGGGGTGGGTTTGGAAATTTTATCCTTTTACTGGCAGCTCCAGTTGTGGTAGAAAATGAAGGAGGAGCTGTTGATGGGTCATGTTCCGCTTGACTTGACAATTGTCTCACCAGCAGGTCTTTGAACATCTGCTGGAAAGAGAGATACAACGTAGGCTTTAAACCTAGGAACGAGCATGGTGGCCAAAATGTAGGGCTCTGATTTCAACAGATTGACCACCCATGAATCCTGGTTAAGCGAATGAAGGGCTCCATCCACAAGTCCCACATGCCTAGCGGAATCGCTCCGTCTAAGCTCCTCCTTCAATCTCTCCAGCTGCTTCTGCAAAAGCCTGATGAGGGGAATGACCTGACTTAGGCTGGCAGTGTCTGAACTGACTTCACATGTGGCAAGTTTTAAGGGTTAGAGAACCTTGCACAACACTGAAATCATTCTCCACTGTGCTTGAGTCAGGTGCATTCCACCTCCTTTGCCTATATCGTAGGCAGATGTATAGGCTTGAATGGCCTTTTGCTGCTCCTCCATCCTCTGAAGCATATAGAGGGTTGAATTCCACCTCGTTACCACCTCTTGCTTCAGATGATGGCGGGGCAGGTTCAGGAGTGTTTGCTGGTGCTCCAGTCTTTGGCACGCGGTGGCTGAATGCCGAAAGTGGCCCGCAATTCTTCGGTCCACCGACAGCATCTCTTGCATGCCCCTGTCGTTTTTAAAAGAATTCTGCACCACCAAATTCAATGTATGTGCAAAACATGGGACGTGCTGGAATTTGCCCACATGTAATGCACGCACAATATTGGTGGCGTTGTCCAATGCCACAAATCCCCAGGAGAGTCCAATTGGGGTAAGCCATTCTGCGATGATGTTCCTCAGTTTCCGTAAGAGGTTGTCAGCTGTGTGCCTCTTATGGAAAGCAGTGATACAAAGCGTAGCCTGCCTAGGAACGAGTTGGGGTTTGAGAGATTCTGCTACTGGTGCCGCCGCTGATGTTCTTGCTGCGGGAGGCTATACATCTACCCAGTAGGCTGTCACAGTCATATAGTCCTGAGTCTGCCCTGCTCCACTTGTCCAAATGTCCATGGTTAAGTGGACATTGGGTACAACTGCATTTTTTAGGACACTGCTGACTCTTTTTCTGACGTCTGTGTACATTCTCGGTATCGCCTGCCTAGAGAAGTGGAACCTAGATGGTATTTGGTACCGGGGACACAGTACCTCAAGCAATTCTCTAGTTCCTTGTGAATTAACGGTGGATACCGGACACACGTTTAACACCAACACAGCTGCCAAGACCTGAGTAATCCGCTTTGCAGCAGGATGACTGCTGTGAGCCTGTGATATTTCATCTTCCTCGCAAAGGACTGTTGGACAGTTAATTGCTTACTGGAAGTAGTACAAGTAGTCTTCCGACTTCCCTTCTGGGATGATGATCGACTCCCATCAGCAACAACAGCAGCGCCAGCAGCAGTAGGCGTTACACTCAAGGATCCATCGGAGGAATCCCAGTTAGGAGAGGACTCGTCAGACTTGCCAGTGACATGGCCTGCAGGACTATTGGCGTTCCTATCTAAGGAGGAAATTGACACTGAGGGAGTTGGTGGTGTGGTTTGCAGGAGCTTGGATACAAGAGGAAGGGATTTAGTTGTCAGTGGACTGCTTCAGCTGTCACCCAAAGTTTTTGAACTTGTCAATGACTTCTGATGAATGCGCTGCAGGTGACGTATAAGGGAGGATGTTCCTAGGTGGTTAACGTCCTTACCCCTACTTATTACAGCTTGACAAAGGCAACACACGGCTTGACACCTGTTGTCCGCATTTCTGTTAAATTAATTCCACACCGAAGAGGTGATTTTTTTTTTTGTAATTTGACCAGGCATGTCAATAGCCATATTCATCCCACGGACAATAGGTGTCTCCCCGGGTGCCTGACTTAAACAAACCACCTCACCATCAGAATCCTCCTTGTCAATTTCCTCCTTAGCGCCAGCAACACCCATATCCTCATCCTGGTGTACTTCAACAGTGACATCTTCAATTTGACTATCAGACATCAGACAGGAACTGGACTGCGGGTGCTCCTTCCAGCACTTGCAGGGGGCGTGCAAATGGTGAAAGGCGCCACCTCTTCCCATCCAGTGTTGGGAAGGTCAGGCATCGCAACCGACACAATTGGACTCTCCTTGGGGATTTGTGATTTAGAAGAACGCACAGTTCTTTGCTGTGCTTTTGCCATCTTAACTCTTTTCAGTTTTCTAGCGGGAGGATGAGTGCTTCCATCCTCATGTGAAGCTGAACCACTAGCCCTGAACATAGGCCAGGGCCTCAGCCGTTCCTTGCCACTCCGTGTAGTAAATGGCAAATTGGCAAGTTTACGCTTCTCCTCAGACGCTTTTAATTTAGATTTTTGGGTAATTTTACTGAACTTTAGTTTTTTTGATTTTACATGCTCTCTACTATGACATTGGGCATTGGCCTTGGCAGACGACGTTGATGGCATTTCATCGTCTCTGCCATGACTAGTGGCAGCAGCTTCAGCACTAGGTGAAAGTGGATCTTGATCTTTCCCTATTTTACCCTCCACATTTTTGTTCTCCATTTTTTAATATGTGGAATTATATGCCAGTAATATATCAATAGCAATTGCCTACTGTACTGTACTATATATGTATACTGTTGGTCACCAAAATGCTGCACTGTAATACTATATATACTGCTCACAAAAATGCTGCACAGATATGGAATGGATACTTGCAGTGACACAGAGCTGCAAGATACAGCAATGGCCTACTGTACACAACTATATACTGTTGGGTCACCAAAATGCTGCACTGTAATACTGTATATACTCAGAGCCGGCCCTAACCAATATGATGCCCTAGGCAAGATTTTGGCTGGTGCCCCCTAGCACCGCCGCTAGTTCTGCTGGACATGCCTGGCATGAGTCAGCTGGCAGCTCTGCTAACGTTGGGGCGCCTTTTATTTATGAAAATGCGTCTTATTTGCATTACTATGTGGCTAGGATGCACAAACAGCTTTTGCTGATTGAAATGATATGCGGCATGCCTATATTCTGTGTGCAACTGCGGCTGTATCTGCATACGAAATGCTACATTAAAGTTATTTCCACACAAATATAGGCATGCCGCATATCATTTTAATCAGCAGAAGTTGCTGGTGCCCCTAAGCATACCAAATGCCCTAGGCATTTGCCTAGTTTGCCTATACCTAGGTCCGGCTCTGTATATACTGCTCACAAAAATGCAGCACAGATATGGAATGGATACTTGCAGTGACACAGAGCTGCAAGATACAGCAATGGCCTACTGTACACAAATATATACTGTTGGGTCACCAAAATGCTGCACTGTAATACTATATATACTGCTCACAAAAATGCAGCACAGATATGGAATGGATATTTGCAGTGACACAGAGCTGCAAGATACAGCAATGGCCTACTGTACACAACTATATACTGTTGGGTCACCAAAATGCTGCACTGTAATACTATATATACTGCTCACAAAAATGCAGCACAGATATGGAATGGATACTTGCAGTGACACAGAGCTGCAAGATACAGCAATGGCCTACTGTACACAACTATATACTGTTGGGTCACCAAAATGCTGCACTGTAATACTATATATACTGCTCACAAAAATGCAGCACAGATATGGAATGGATACTTGCAGTGACACAGAGCTGCAAGATACAGCAATGACCTACTGTACACAACTATATACTGTTGGGTCACCAAAATGCTGCATTGTAATACTATATACTGTATACTGCTCACAAAAATGCAGCACAGATATGGAATGGATACTTGCAGTGACACAGAGCTGCAAGATACAGCAATGGCCTACTGTACACAACTTATATACTGTTGGGTCACCAAAATGCTGCACTGTAATACTATATATACTGCTCACAAAAATGCAGCACAGATATGGAATGGAAACTTGCAGTGACACAGAGCTGCAAGATACAGCAATGGCCTACTGTACACAACTATATACTGTTGAGTCACCAAAATGCTGCACTGTAGTACTATATATACTGCTCACAAAAATGCAGCACAGATATGGAATGGATACTTGCAGCGACACAGAGCTGCAAGATACAGCAATGACCTACTGTACACAACTATATACTGTTGGGTCACCAAAATGCTGCATTGTAATACTATATACTGTATACTGCTCACAAAAATGCAGCACAGATATGGAATGGATACTTGCAGTGACACAGAGCTGCAAGATACAGCAATGGCCTACTGTACACAACTATATACTGTTGGGTCACCAAAATGCTGCACTGTAATACTATATATACTGCTCACAAAAATGCAGCACAGATATGGAATTTATACTTGCAGTGACACAGAGCTGCAAGATACAGCAATGGCCTACTGTACTGTACTACTATATACTGTTGGGTCACCAAAATGCTGCACTGTAATACTATATATACTGCTCACAAAAATGCAGCACAGATATGGAATGGATACTTGCAGTGACACAGAGCTGCAAGATACAGCAATGGCCTACTGTACTGTACTACTATAAGTATAATTATATACTGGTGGTCCCCAGTCCCCCCAATAAAGCACACTGATCACAGATATTTGCAGCACACTGAGCACAGATATGGAGCGTTTTCAGGTAGAGAATGTACATATTTTCAGCACACTGAGCACAGATATTTGCAGCACACTGAGCACAGATTACGGAGCTTTTCAGGGAGAGAACGCAGCCACGTCCTCTCCGTTCAATCTCCAATGCACGAGTGCCGGCGACGCACGGCTCTTTATATAGAATACGAATCTCACGAGAATCTGACAGCGGGATGATGACATTCGGCCGCGTTCGGGTTAACCGAGCAAGGTGGAAGATCCGAGGCTGCCTCGGAACTGTGTAAAATGGGTGAAGTTTGGGGGGGTTCAGATTTTGGAGAACCGAACCCGCTCATCTCTAGCTAATATTAGTATTAGTGAGCAGCACAAAATCACTCTGGAATTGTCACCCCCCAGATACCACTGTGACTGGAATGATGATGACTGATGCACAGTCACAGGACACTAATACCACAGCACCCTACAGCAGCAAGATGCAGCACAAGACACTGTACTAGTATTACTGAGCAGCATGATGCAGCACAAGACAATGAGCACTGATATTACTGAGCACTGACACTGAGAACTGACACTGAGAGAACGTAGCCACGTCCTCTCTGTACTCTCTACAATGCCCAAGTGAAATGGCGGCGACGCGCGGCTCTTTATATGGAATCCGAATCCCGCGAGAATCTGACAGCGGGATGATGACGTTTTGCCTCGTTCGGGTTTTCCGAGTCAGGCGGGAATAACCGAGCCGGGCTCGGAACTGTGTTTGACACTTGGAGTTCAGTAGGGTTCGGTTCTCGGCGAACCGAACCTGCTCATCTCTACTGCATTCACATTTAAAATGTCAGAAGAGTGAAGATGTTTCGTCTTTGTACGTACTGTATAATTGGATATTTTATTATAATACTAGATTTGTGCTTACCACCCGCTCCTATTAGGAGTACTTATGCAAAGTGCAGAAGGTATTAATCTGGACCTCTGCTACCTTTGATGATTTGTGATCTTAGAGTTGAATAGGGATCTATAGCTCTCTGTTACATTGAGAATGATCCCTAAAAGGTGCACTCTTCACCAATTGAAGCTCTTTTAAATATCTTGTGATAGGGACAGACTGGGGCCTCTTTCCGGCCCTGGCATCCTTGTGTGCACGTCATGTGAAATGGGGTGCGTGCAACGACAAAGGGGCATGCGGACACTGCAAATGGGGGCGTTCTGCGAGACAGGGGACGTGGACTCGCAGCATGCCCTCATATTGCTTAGCAACAGGGCATTACGGGCGGCAGCAGGGGACAATCCAGAGCGCCGGGAGCTGCACTGCGCATGGCTTACCCAGCACTCTGCGGATCGGGCCGGCCCACCAGCCCTTCTGGCATTTGCCAGAAGTGCCAAACGGGCAGTCCGGCCCTGCTTGTGACCCAACACGAAATCTCATGGTTGCATTAACATATCTGCAGTAGCGGATCTTGCCACGGGAAGCAGGGCTTTTGCCCGGGGCGCCGCCTTCCTGAGGGCGCCGCACCATGGCAAGATCCGCTAGTGCTGTGCCCCCCGCTGTGTCCCCCTGGTTCCCCGCTGTGTTCCCTTTGTGGAGAGGACCTTTGCTGTGAGGTGCGCAATGATGTCATCACGCACCGCACAGCATTGTGGGACTGACAGACGCTAGGGGTCATAATTGACCTCTAGTGTCTGTCTATGGCAGATCCGAGGAGAGGAGCGGCGATGGCGGAGGTCTGCAGCGGTCGGGAGCGGCGCTACTCTACTGTACAGGGGGCGTAACTGACCACGCCCCCTGTATGAAGCCACGCTCTTATTTCCCGCCCGGGGCGCCAAAAGGGCAAGAACCGGCCCTGCATATCTGTAGCCATAAGTTAAGATAAGTTTAAGTTCCTCTGCTTAGTGTACTTCCTTATCTAGCATTTTTCATGTCTCAGCAAAATTACAATTTCAATTACAGCTTACACATTCCAAGAAAACTACACATAGCACGTGATTCCATTATGTAAATTGTATAGATGTGCAAAAATCAATGTTCTTTGCCTCCGCTCCACTGTAGATTTCCATCATGTAAAAGCTTTTTGTAAATAATAATGTGAGAATAATATAATGTAATAGAATATGCAGCACCTGGGGTGTTTGTAACACCCTGGAGGAAGAGAGTGCTACAATGCCACTTCCTTTTCTTCAACACTATTCTTCCTCCTTCCTTGCAATTTAGATTCGGTTGATATGTAAATGAATGTGGGTGACAGAGGGGCAATGGTACTGACAAGGCGTACTCGCTCCCAGCTCAATAACCGGTAGCAAGAACCTTTAACCTTTTATTTTCTGGATCGAGAGATTAAGGTGAGAAAAGGTAACACAGAAACAATACATTCAGTAACACATTGGATAGACAATGAAATAGGCAGCTCACAGAACACTTCAATGGACACTTCAATGGACAAGTGAACAGACACTTCAATAAATTACTACCCTAGCAGCTGAACTGGGATGCGGTCAATTTACTTCAATCAAAATCCTGACGGTCAAAATACCGACAACCATTGACCGAGGGTCAAAATCCCGACATGGTCAAAATACTGACATTTAAAATGTCGACAGGTCAAAAAGTCAGGGTCAGGATTTTTTTCAATTAAACAGACTTGTTCATACCTTACCATCCCAGTGGACGAGGGGGAATATAATAGTGTGCCGAGCGCAGCAAGCCATGCGAGGGGACGTGGTACACTTATACGTTATTCATGTCTACCTATGTTGACATACACACTGCAAATTAAAAACTCTTGTCAACTTTCTGACCTGTCGACATTTTAAATGTCGTTATTTTGACCTTGTTGGTATTTTAAATATTGGTATTTTGACCTTGTCGGGATTTTAACCGTTGGTCAATTGTTGTCGGTTTTTTGACCTTGTCAGGATTTTGATTGCAGGTATTTCATACTGATCCCGCTAAACTTTCTCCTAAACACAACAGCAACGTGGTAAAGTTTGATCCTGGTAAATTAAATAGTGTTGTATCGCTGGTGTACAATACTCTCAGAAAGAAGAAGTCACTGTGGCGTAGCCTTCTACACAGAGGTAACAAAGTTCCTCATAATATGGAAGTCTTTTACTTGATATTAAAGTGGTGTTACACGGTATCCGGTCTTTAGGTCGACCCTGTCTAGGTCGACAGTCACTAGGTTGACCACTGAATGTCGACACATGACAAGGTCGACAGGTATGAAGGTCGACATGGCCATTAAGTCAACATGGGTAAGGTCTACACACAATTGGTCAACACAGTTTTTTGGGGAAT
The DNA here is from genome assembly GCF_028390025.1 of Pseudophryne corroboree. Taxonomy (NCBI): domain Eukaryota; kingdom Metazoa; phylum Chordata; class Amphibia; order Anura; family Myobatrachidae; genus Pseudophryne; species Pseudophryne corroboree. The sequence goes on along the minus strand of NC_086446.1, from coordinate 783,168,959 downwards.
TTGGGGGTTTCAGGACCTTTTCATACCTCCTCTATCCAAGTGGGCAAAGAGTTGGTTATAAACCTTGTGACGGGTGTAGCAAGACACCATGCCCGAAGCGTGGTTTCAGTCTGATTCAGAGTAATCGTCCGGTTTCAATCCGGTTCAGAGTATCCTCCACTTCCAGTCCGGTTCAAAGTATCCTCCACTTCCAGTCCGGTATAGAGTATCCTCCAGTTCCAGTCCGGTTCAGAGTAATCCTCTAGTTCTGTTCAGGTTCAGAGTAATCCTCCAGTTCTGTTCCTGTTCAGAGTAATCATCCAATTTCAGTCCGGTTCAGAGTATCCTCCACTTCCAGTCTGGAAAAGAGTATCCTCCACTTCCAGTCCGGTTCAGAGAAATCCTCCAGTTCCAGTCCGGTTCAGAGTAATCCTCCACTTCCAGTCCAGTTCAGAGTAATCCTCCAGTTCTGGTCCGGTTCAGAGTAATCCTCCAGTTCTGGTCCGGTTCAGAGTAATCATCCAATTTCAGTCCGGTTCAGAGTATCCTCCACCTCCAGTCTGGTATAGATTATCCTCCACATCCAGTCCACTTCAGAGAAAACCTCCGCTTCCAGTTGGGTTCAGAGCAATCCTCCAGTTCTGGTCCGGTTCAGAGTAATCCTCCGGTTCAGGTCCGGTTCAGAGTGTCCTTTGGTTCCAGTACAGTTCAGAGTAATCCCACAGTTCCAGTCCAGTCCAGAGTGATCCTCTAGTTCCAGTCCAGTTCAGAATTTCCCCTGTTCCAGTCTGGTTCAGTGTATCCTCCAATTCCAGTCCAGTTCAGCATAATCCATGGGTTTTGGTCCGGTTCAGAGTAAACCTCTGGTTCCAGTCCAGTTCAGAATTTCCCCCATTTCAGTCCGGTTCAGTGTGTCCTTCAGTTCCAGTCTGTTTCAGAGTGTCTTCTGGTTCCAGTCTGGTCCTAGAGCTTCCTTAGTTCCTGACCATTTCTGTACTAACCCAGTTCAAGTCCGGTTCAGAGTAATCCTCCAGTTCTGGTCCGGTTCAGAGTAATCCCCCAATTTAAGTCCGGTTCAGAGTTTCCTCCACCTCCAGTCTGGTATAGATTATCCTCCATTTCCAGTCTGGTTCAGAGTAATCCTCCAGTTCTGGTCCGGTTCAGAGTAATCCTCCAGTTCTGGTCCGGTTCAGAGTAATCATCCAATTTCAGTCCGGTTCAGAGTATCCTCTACCTCCAGTCTGGTATAGAGTATCCTCCACTTCCAGGTCGGTTCAGAGTAATCCTCTAGTTCTGGTCCGGTTCAGAGTAATCCTCCTTTTCAGGTCCGGTTCAGAGTAACCTTTGGTTCCAGTCCAGTTCAGAGTAATCCCACAGTTCCAGTCCAGTCCAGAGTGATCCTCCAGTTCCAGTCCAGTACAGAATTTCCCCCGTTCCATTCTGGTTCAGTGTATCCTCCAATTCCAGTCCGGTTCAGCGTAATCCCTGGGTTCTGGTCCGGTTCAGAGTAATCCTCTGGTTCCACTCCAGTTCAGAATTTCCCCCGTTCCAGTCCGGTTCAGTGTGTCCTTCAGTTCCAGTCTGTTTCAGAGTGTCCTCTGGTTCCAGTCTGGTCCTAGAGCTTCCTAAGTTCCTGACCATTTCTGGACTAAGTCTAACCCAGTTCAAGTCTGGTTGCAGTCTACTGAAAGCTTTCTAGTCCGCTGCCTATGTGTGTTCCTGTGTTATCGTCCTGAGCTATCTCCAGTCCTTGGCTGTTGTCATATTACTTATGTTTACCAGCAGCCAGTACACTCTAAGCTTCACCCAACACACAGTGCATTCCTCGTACCTGAGATATTATACCTGAACAGGAACTTATTAGGCCTCTAGCTTCCAGCCTATAACCTCATACCCCCACCAGCCAGTGACTCAAATCTGGGTTCACAGATAAACAAACAATCCCAAACAAGACAACCACACATCACTGGTCCTTACCTTTTTTATCTTTCTTCCTGGGCAGACAGAGGACCTTGCACTCTGGTGCAAGGTTGAACCTTCACCTTGTATGCCAGCACCAATAGTTGAAATTTAGGTTCTGAGGCCACGAGTGCAGAGGATGACCTTCACATAAACCCCAAACCCCTATTTGGGAAAGAGCTTGGTTCGGTTTTGCATGTTGGTTTACTCTCAGGAAGGACGGTTTTCACATCATCTTCTTCCTTCTAGATCCTCGTGTCCATATCCAGTCTGCATACCAGGACTATCTGTTACTTATATGGTCGGAAGGCGAGAGGGTGCAACTTAAGGTAAGCGGCAAGACTACACCTGCACAGCAGCAGGTCCCGCAACCCTCTTACATTAGGGTGAAAATGTGACATAATTGGAAAACAATGAATAACAGCCGTAAAGTTGGTACAGTCAGTATTAATATCCCTTTACTCAAGAGTGCATTAATTCTACATCAATTTTCTACAGTAATTGTTATAAATATATTGCTCTCATCATGTATAACATGGGTAAAACAAACATCCCATGTTAGTTACTAACTAGGGACAAAAATTAATGGCAGTGACTGGCTAAGAGCCCAGACGTTTGTCATTCCACTCAAATACATATCTGTAACTAAAACACTAAAGAAATACAAATAAAAGAATGAAATATGGAATGGAATGACCTACAAGTACTGTAAGTACTGCGTCCTGTGTGACGGAGGTCAGATTCTACTGATGACATCTTTCTGCAGATATTCTGGAGTGGCAATCATCATTTTATTGTAGTAAAACGTCAGCAATTCCCTTTTCTCTGCTTTAAAGATCCAGGCAGACAAATGAACCCTCATTTTACAGCATGCATTATAACCATAAAACCATCAAACTATAAAAACCATCAATGTTCAGACAGACTTTTTTTTATCGTTAAAAATGGAATTTTCCCCAAAACAGATTATACATTCCAAAATGAATGACACAAACTTTGTGGACAGGATGTATGAAAGGGAAAATATGATAAAACCCCCATTTTCGGGGGTTTTATCACATTTTCGTATGTACTAACACCCAACCGCCACGTTTTCGCCCATGAGGGTATCACCAACTTTGGATGGCGCTACCCTATAGAAGCCTATGGGCTTCTTATCGCCGGACATCGCAACCCGTCTTCGCTGCTGCTGACACCGACTCCCCTCCCCCCGGCATACCTTCCTCCAGGAAGCCTGGACCCGGTAGGTAAACTCCTTCTCCCCCAAAGCAACACAGCCGGAGGTCCTGCCGGCTGGAGGGAGGAGGAGGAGGTGCCGGGGACAGCCTGCTGCCTGCTTCCCGGCAGGTGAGCAAGTGAAGAGCCCAGGGAGGTTAAGGAGACCCCCCCCGCACACCACCTCATAGGTATCGCGGGGGGGCCTCCGTCACCGCATTGCGATGTTGATCGCATATGTAAGTACATATGTGATCAACATCGCTACGAGGGGCGACGAGGGGCGGCGATGTATGTTAAGACATCCCACCCTGTGTGTTTCAAAAGTTAAGTTTACATTTCAGTCACTTTGGTGAATGTCCTACAGTACTGTATAGTGTGTGACATACTGTCTGTAACTAGTTGGCCAATGAAGTTAGTTTTGTAGACATGGACAGTATTGTTCCGGTTTAGCCCCTTACCTGCTGCAGAGGGCAAATGGGGTTCGTCGTTGCAAATGCATCCACAGTGTTGAGGATGAGCCCCCCAAAAAGAAATTACCTTGTCCCCATTGGTCCAGACTACTGATGGGGACCCAATGCAGCAGCCAGCACTGAAATCAGAAGTGCTGTAGAAAATTGGGGTACCCCGTTTGCTTTTGGTTCCTTTGATTGAAATTTCAATTAAAATATATATATAAAAAAAAAAAACACTTTTGCCAACTTTGCTAAACGTAATTTAATCTGTTACAGTGAGCAAAATGGGAGGCTGGTAACTTCCTGACGGATGATATACCGACATCGGGATACCGAAGAAGGACGCAATCCCGGCGTCTACATACCAATGCCTCGTGGGATGCCGGTGTCACAATACCGACCGCCTGCATCCCGATTGTCCTGACAGCGGGACGCACTGGCGTCCTGCCACGGTGTGTGTATGTGTGTGGGGGGTCGGTTAGGTTTAGGCAGGAGAAGGGGGGGTTAGGGTGCAAGGATGGGAAGGTTAGGGTTAGAGACCGGGGAGGGAGGGTTAGGTTTTGACACATAGAAGGGGAGGTTAGGTTTAGGTACCAGGTGCGGAGGGTTAGGTTTAGGCAGCGGGGAAGGGAGGGTTAGGTTTAGTCATCAAGTGGGGAGGGTTAGGTTTAGGCACCAGGTGGGGAGGGTTAGGTTTAGGCACCAGGTGGGGAGGGTTAGGTTTAGGCACCAGGTGGGGAGGATTAGGTTTAGGCACCAGGTGGGGAGGGTTAGGTTTGGGCACCATGTGGGGAGGGTTAGGTTTAGGCACCTGGGAAGGGAGGATCAGGGTTAGGCACCAGGTGGGGAGAGTTAGGTTTAGGCACCAGGTGGGGACGGTTAGGTTTAGGCAGCTGGGAAGGGAGGGTTAGGCATCAAGTGGGGAGGGTTAGGGTTAGGCACCAGGTCGGGACGGTTAGGTTTAGGCAACTGGAGAGGGAGGGTTAGGGTTAGGCACCACCTGGGAGGGTTAGGGTTAGGCAACAGGTGGGGAGGGTTAGGTTTAGGCAGCGGGGAAGGGAGGGTTAGGTTTAGGCATCAAGTGGGGAGGGTTAGGTTTAGGCACCAGGTGGGGAGAGTTAGGTTTAGGCACCAGGTGGGGACGGTTAGGTTTAGGCACATAGAAGGATAGGTTAGGGTTAGGCACCCAGCGGGGAGGGTTTGGTTTAGGCAGCTGGGAAGGGAGGGTTAGTGTTAGGCATCAAGTGGGGAGGATTAGGGTTAGGCACCAGGTGGGGACAGTTAGGTTTAGGCAGCAGGGGAGGGAGGTTAGGGTTAGGCACCACCTGGGAGGGTTAGGCTAGGCAGTGGGGAAGGAGGGTTAAGGTTTGGCACTAGGTGGGGAGGGTTAGGTTTAGGCAGCTGGGAAGGGAGGGTTAGGGTTTGGCACCACCTGGGAGGGTTAGGGTAGGGGACAGGGGAGGGTTAGAGTTGCCTGTTGGGATTATGATGGTCAGGATGCCGCTGTCGGTATTCTGGCCGTCGGCATCCCGTCCATCAGGAAACCATACTGAACCCTGTAAAACGATTATTGACATTTTCTGAAAACAGAAAGTCTTCTGAAAATGTATCATTTGTGTGGATACAGCATAAAACATTGGGGATATTAATGTTGGAACGTGATGAGCGCTAACGTCAACAAATGGAGCCAGTACACTTCATTTTACCATTTTTATGTATGATTTTTTTAATTGTCATTTATTTTGTTATTTCCATTCATATGCTGCACTTGTGATGTTTTATAAGATACAGGTGGGTATTCAATTGGTGCCGTTTTTTTCCGACAGTCCGAAAAACTGCACTTTTTGACAGTTTTTAGGTCGAATGTGCATTCGACCTATTCAATAAAAGTGCTGTTTTTTTCGACAGTCAAAAAAAACAGCACTGTCGGGAAACACGTGTAAGTCGCCGATCCATGTGGTTTGTTGAAAACGCATCTCTTTTCGTCATTTTACCGCTGATACAGATACGACTTCTTATCAAGTCGACCCTGCATTGTCGGAATGCTGGCCGGAATCGGCTGGTATTGGATAGTGCCATGTCGGATCCTCTCCGTCAGAGAGGATCCGTCTTCAGTTGAATATACCTATTAGTGTAAGAAATTGTGATTTTACATATTGCATCAGTCCTATTGTTTCTATGCTTAAGGGTGTTGTGCAAACCGGCACAGTACTTAGTGTCTAAGAACAGTGACTATTTACCTGATTCAGATGTGGTCGCAATGCCGACACAGCAGCAGTCATTTTCAGTGACGGAACTGCGAGGCGATTTGGTGAGCAGAGACACCCACTGAAGTCATTGCAACATTCTCAGCAACTATGTACTCCATCGCAACCACAACGCAGATTCAAGGAACATCCAGCCCCTGAGCTTCTTCCTGTCAATCACTCTGCGAACTGATTGCTCACTGCAAGCGGCACTGTAAGAGTACCTTGGCACCTGCGCACTGCGGCCGTGACTCATGCACAGTCTATCGATAATCGCTCAGTTGTGACACCATTGAAGTTGCGATCACATCTGAATGAGGACCACTGTCGTGTTTTGATGGGATCTGGTCTCTAGGCCGACACTATCTAGGTCGACCATTATTGGTTGACAGTAACTAGGTCAACAGGGTTTCTAGGTCGACAGGGTCTCTAGGTCGACATGTTCTAGGTCGACGGTCAAAAGGTCGACATGAGTTTTTCACAATTTTTCTTTCTTTTTTTTAAACCTTTTCATATTTAACGATCCACGTGGACTACAATTGGGAACGGTAACCTGTGCCGAGCGCAGCAGTAGAGGAGCGAGGCACCTTGCCCAAAGCATGGCGAGCAAAGCGAGCTATGCGAGGGGACACGGTGCAGTAATTGGGGTTTACGGTCACTCTACGTAGAAAACGACACAAAAACACATAAAAAACTCATGTTAACCTTTTGACCTATCGACCTAGACAAGTAGGAATCCCACCCACTCAACAGACTCCCCCCCTCGACAGATCTTGCCCCCATTAGGACTGCTTCCATGAATTTCCCGGGCTCGTTTTCCATCCCAATACACCCCTGTCTGATAGGTTACAGGTTGGTCTAAAACTGTGAGAGTGTTCTAATGCTCTGATTGGCTGCAGGTTTTTGTATAGCCCTGTGAGTTTTGTAATGATCTGATTGGCTACAGATTTGTTTAGTTCTGGGAGTGTTCTAACGTTCTGATTGGCTACATGTTAATATCATTCTGTGAGTGTTCAAGTGCTCTGATTGGCTGCATGTCTGCATTGTCTAGTCCTGGGAAGTTTCTAGTGCTCTCATTGGATATAGGTTTCTCTTGTTCTATGTCAGATTTGCTTTTACACAAATATGTAATTTTTAATTCTAATAACTAATTCCAGGAACAGAAAGAGATGTTGTATTTTAACACCTGCCCAGGGGTGGAAGCTATTATAAATCTTGTATCAACTTAAGTAATTTAGGTAAGTACCAACATAAGTACCAACCTTTTCAATAAATTTGTTTTGCAAAAATGTATAAAATAGACACAGATACTCCAATGAAATGTATAAAAAGCATGGATGCTTTGCCTGTTCTGTCTATGCCTAGCTAACCATTTAAAATAAATGTACTGCACTGTTGCACTTACAGTACTGTATACCGGTACACAATGAAACACCTGCAGGATCGCAATGTTCCTACTTGTAATAAGCATTTTATATTTACCAGATTGTGGCTTAATATTATGGATAATTATTCTGTTGTGTGAAACACGGTTTTGTATAAATATAATATTTAGGCTCATAAGCTATACTGATTACAATTTCAATTTGAAAGGTCAAACTTTCAGTAGGAAAGGGCACACTTCCATCAGGAAAGGGCACACTGCCAGTAGGAAAGGGCACACTGCCAGTAGGAAAGGGCACACTTCCAGCAGGAAAGGGCACACTTCCAGCAGGAAAGGGCACACTGCAAGCAGGAGAGGGCACACTGCCAGTATGACAGGGCACACTGTCAGTATTAAAGGGCACACTGCCAGCAGGAACAGGCACACTTCCTGCAGGGGAAGACAAACTGCTCGTAGGAGAGTGCACACTGCCAGCAGGAGAAGGCACACTGTCAACAGAAAAGGCCACACTGCCACCAGGAAAGGGCACGCTGCCAGCAGAAAAGAACACACTGCCAGCAGGAAAGGGCACAATTCCAGCAAAAAAGGGCACACTGCCAGCAGGAAAAGGCACACTTTCAGCAGGAGAGGCTACACTGCCAGCATGAGAGAGCACACTTCCAGAAGGAGAGGGCACACTGCCAACAGGATTAGGCACACTGCTAGTAGAAATGGGCACACTACCAGCAGGGGAAGACACACTGCTAGTAGGAGAAGGCACACTGCCAGCAGGAGAGGGCACACTACCAGCAGGGGAGGGCACACTTTCAGCAGTAGAGGGCATACTGCCAGCAGGAGAAACACTTCCAGCAGGAAAAGTGCACACTGTCAGCAGTAAGGGAAACACTGCCAGCAGTAAAGGGCATATTAGCCAGCAGGAAAGGGCACCCTACGAATCTGTGAACCTCACCTTTCTACATCACGGCAGCAGTCTGTGTCTCTCCCCCCCATATATCTCTGCAGTAACAGCAGTAGCGGCTCTTGCCACGGGCAAGCAGGCTTTTTGCCCGGGGCGCCGCTACCCCGAGGGCGCCGCCGTGGCAAGAGCCGCTACTAATGATCCTCCCTCCTTCCCCGCTCCCCGGCCCCTGACTGCAGCGAGCGCCATGTGCGCCCGCTGCAGCCGGCGTCACTGACTCACGCTAGAGGTCAAAATTGACCCCTAGTGTCAGTGTGGCACTGCTGTGGGAGAGAAGTCATGACGTCTCTCCCATAGAGAGGAGCCGGCGCCCGGAGACAGCAGCAGCAGCGGTCCGGAAGCAGGAGCGAGGCTGGTAAGTGTTGTAATTTTTCTTTTAGGGTTTCAAAGCGGCGCTACTACAGGGGGCACATACAGGGGGCACAGCTACAAGGGGCACATCTACAGGGGGCACATCTACAGGGGGCACATCTACTGGGGGCACTACTACAGGGGGCACTGCTACAAGGGGCACAACTACAGGGGGCACTGCTACTGGGGACACAGCTGCTGGGGGCACAGCTGCAGGGGGCAAATCTACTGGGGGCAAATCAACTGGGGGGCACAACTACTTGGGGCAAATCTGGGGGCACAGCTACTGGGGGCATAACTGTGGCCACGACCATCCTCTATGAAGCCACGCCCCTGTTTTGCCACCAGGGGGGGGCACCAGTGGAAACTTTCGCACTGGGCGCCACAAGGTGTAGAACCGGCCCTGAGTAACAGCCTGTGTTTGTGTTACCCCTCCCCCCCCCCCCCCCCCCCCACACCACTTACCTAGATCTTACTTGGATCTCCTTGCTCCTTCTAAAGGAAGCCTGACGGCGGGTTCCTAACACACTGTTCTTCAGTGCGCGTGATGTCATGATGTCACACGTGCAGCGCAAATAGGCAAACACAGAGCCCAGTCACAAGCATACTCCCACCACGGCATGCATACAACATCATGGGATTCCCTTTTTTCTTTCTCCAACCATCTCGCCGCCCCCTCAAATCCTGCGCCCGGGGCACGTGCCCCCTCAGCTCCCCAATAGTTGTAGCCCTATCATTGCCTACAGGAAAGGGGACATAGGTTGGTATCGGGATCCTGGTGTTTGAGATGCCGGTGGTCAGAATACCGACAGCGGACGCAAACTCCATCTGATCCCGGTGTTTCCTTACCGCTGTAAAGAAGAGCCGCCCATTCATCATGCTGTCTGCACACTCGGCGAGACCAAGTGACATGCTGCAGTATCCAATTGTACAACACAGCGGCGAGCAACTGCCCCCCGACAGGCAAAACAGAATCAGTGCATGCCATAGGCGCGCAGCAGAAAATAGGGGCATGGCATCATGGGGAAGGGGCGTGGTTAGATTTATGCCCCCTGAAGCTGTGCCCCCAGTCCCGTGCCCTCAGTAGTTGTGCCCCTAGTACTGTGCCCCCTGTAGCTGTGCCCCCAGATCAGTGCCCCCAGTAGTTGTTCCCCCAGTACTGTGCCCCCTGTAGCTGTGACCCCAGTACTGTGTCCCCTGTAGTTGTGCCCCCAGTACTGTGCCCCCTGTACTGTGCCCCCAGTAGTTGTTCCCCCAATACTGTGCCCCCAGTAGCGCCGATTACAAAAAAAATTAAAATAAATAAATACTCACCATCCCCGTACCTGCTTCCCGACCACTGCTGTCCTCCGTCTCCGGCCGCCGGCGCCGCTCCTCGGATCTATGTCTCTCCCATAGCACCGCACAGACACTAGAGGTCAATTATGACCTCTAGTGTCTACGGCTGCTTCCACAATGCCGTGCGGTGCGCGATGATGTCATCATCGCGCACCGCACGGCACCAGTAGCGGATCTTGCCACGGCGGCGGTGGACTACAGTAATGTTTCTTGTGAATTAAAATGTATACAAGGGAGAAATGTGATGCAAAAACTTGTACCTACAGTTTCATAACATGTAAACTCAATAAATGAAGAACATCTCAAGATGATTGACCCCCATAAATAACCTACATATTAATCGACAAAATGACCAGCTGGAACCCTGTCTGCGTATTGCATTATGGGGGTCATTCGCTCGGTAAATTTCTTCGCATCGCAGCGATTTTCCGCTTAGTGCGCATGCGCAATGCCCGCACAGCGACTGCGCCAAGTAAATTTGCTATGCAGTTAGGAATTTTACTCACGTTTTTTTCTTCGTTCTGGTGATCGTAATGTGATTGACAGGAAGTGGGTGTTTCTGGGTGGAAACTGGCCGTTTTATGGGAGTGTGTGAAAAAACGCTACCGTTTCTGGGAAAAACGCGGGAGTGGCTGGAGAAACGGAGGAGTGTCTGGGCGAACGCTGGCGTCAAACCAGGAACGACAAGCACTGAACTGATCGCACTGGCAGAGTAAGTTTCGAGTTACTCAGAAACTGCACAGAGATGTCTTATCGCAATATTGCGAATCTTTCGTTCGCAATTATAAGAAGCTAAGATTCACTCCCAGTAGGCGGCGGCTTAGCGTGTGCAAAGCTGCTAAAAGCAGCTTGCGAGCGAACAACTCGGAATGACCCCCAATATACAGAATGACCTCGCTGTCATTTGTAACAACAGAACATACTCTGTAGTAATTGCTGTGTTACGAATCTCCCGAGCAGCATTCAGCGCTTGGTGAAATGTATTAAAAGTTCCAGACAAATTGACATTTTATCAAGTGTCTCTCTTTCTCTCTGTATCACAAAAGTATCCTGCAGAAAACCCTTAGCAGAAAAATACCCAGGCCTCGCAGCAGCTATCAGGGTGACATTCAGACAGGTTCCAGAATTCAATTCTGTGCTCAGAGATCATTATATTACATTACAGAACATTGGCAGCTTTTAGCGTTCCGCTCCTAATTCTCTCTCTGGTTCGGCTCTTATATGTCAATGTGCTGCATCGCCTTTCACATAATGGGACCTGGTTCTGAGGTGGCTGAAGTGGCAATGTCGCATGAAGGCTACCGATGACGTAAATCTGCGCATGTGTCCGATTCGCACTGCGCATGGGTCCGATTCATACTGTGCATGCTTCCACGGACGTATTTGGATGTAGAGAGAGTAAATTTCAGTGGGTGATCCAGGGAGGTAACAGGGGGTTAGGTAGCCAGATGCCGACATGGGGGCTGATGGGTGCTAGTGGCAGGCGGGTGCGATCGATTGCCCCCCCCCCCTCGCATATCGGCCCTCATTCCGAGTTGTTCGCTCTCTAGCTGCTTTTAGCAGCCGTGCAAACACTAAGCCGCCGCCCTCTGGGAGTGTATCTTAGCTTAGCAGAAGTGTAAACGAAAGGATCGCAGCGCTGCTACAAAAAAAGATTGTGCAGTTTCTGAGCAGCTCCAGACCTACTCAGCGCTTGCGATCACTTCAGACTGTTCAGTTCCTGTTTTGACGTCACGAACACGCCCTGCGTTCAGCCAGCCATGCCTACGTTTCACCAGTCACGCCTGCGTTTTCATCTGGCATGCCTGCGTTTTTTCACACACTCCCTGAAAACGGACAGTTACCTCCCAGAAACACCCACTTCATGTCAATCACTCTGCGGTCAGCAGTGCATCTGAAAAGCGTCGCTAGACCTTGTGTGAAACTACTACGGCTGTTGTGAAAGTAGGTCACGCGTGCGCATTGCGCACCATAAGCATGCGCAGAAGTGCCGTTTTTTTTGCCTGATCGCTGTGCTGCGAACGAAAGCAGCTAGCAATCAACTCGGAATGACCACCACCATGCAGGGAGAGAAGTGTGACTGCTTCTGCAGCTGCCTCTCTCCTCAGCGCAGCACACAACAGCGTGTCACTCCTCTACCTCCCCGCGCCCAAGTGCCACTGTCTACAATGAGGATGGGGTGGTGGCATTGGGACCCGATGCCTCTAATAGACCCGTACCCAGATAAAGATTACCCCCCTCTCAGCGCCACTGTTTATTAATTGTCATAATGGGTGCACACCAATGTTCAAGAGATAGTTTTGCAGATCTTCAGGGGCATTTCAGACTAATGACGCTTTTTAACTGAGCAAAATGTTCTGAATATTTTCATAGATCTGTTTGAGAAGGGGTCACATGGGCTCGTAATGAATTGGACGCAAACACATTTTTTGGCACAAAGCCATCTTTTTTGTACTGAACGGGCGCATGAAAATCTTGTATGCATCTTTAATTGCATAGACTTGGATTCATTTTGTGCTTTTATCTCCTTATGGTTGGAGTGGCAGAAAAGATGGAGGAGGGGCATGGAAGCATAGATAGGGCATGCAAACGCACTCCATGCAGATCATAATTAATGTGCATATCAGGAAGTGGATCACCAGCAGATGCAACAGGATGATAGGAAGCCCCTTCTGACCGGCTGCCACTGACAGGCTCCCCTAGAAGTAGTGGGTTCTGTGCTCAGCAGACTCCACACTCTTATCGATCTTCACTGAGCTTATCTCCGGGTGCAGGTTATTGTCCATTGGAACATTTTCTTCATGGTCACCACATTGTCCGTCAGCCAGAAGAACTAGTAGACTTCACTCGACTTAGGCCTGAATTTACGAAACAGATGAAGGGGCATCTGGTGCCCCCATAGAGACCTTTATGGGATGGGTTTATTATACATAAATTGCTGCATGGCCTTCAACCAATCAACAAATCCAAAGGTCCCTATTCCTAGATCTGTCTGCGGGTGTTAAACTGCACATTGCCTATGTATTATATGGTATCTCTGTGAGATGCCGCACCATTCCCACTGTTTTGGCATCCTCAGTCACCTCCAAGGTTGCGTACTACTCTACCGGCACTGGTAAACATTGCCAATTTAGGTATCACAGGGGCTCACCCCTCATTATTGGGAGCTTGTACCATACATGCCAGGAATGGTTCCTGAGTTGGGATCATGATCTCCAGGTACATTGCATAGTGGCAGTGACATATTATCTGTCATTTTAATAAGTGGATCAGTAGTTGCAGTAAAGTAAAGATCTGTAGTTAAGTGAAGATATGTAAGTATTAGCTTGAAGTATAATTTGTTAATTTGGTGGCAGATCAACAACAAATTGTTACTGGCCCTGTGCAAAATATATAAAATTAGTAGTTAATCAACAAGGCTGTACAAGAGTTGTGCAATAAGTTTTCAGATGCAGAAAAAAAAAGTACTATATTTACAAAGTGAATATCAAATTTTTTCAAAGTATTCGCCAGAGGAGTCTATGCAATGTTGCACGTGCTCAAACACCTTGGTGAAGCATCCGGTCCGGTCTGAAGCAGGTAAGTCTTCTACATGCTGAATGAAGGTCTTCACTAAAACTTCCGGTGACTTAAAACTAAGCCCATGCATCTTGTGCTTGATTTGTAGGAAAACAAAGAAGTTACAGGGGACCAGGTCTGGACTGTACGATGGATGACCAAGCTCCTAGATGCATTCATGGGCAAGAAAATCCACCACTTTCCTGGACTTGCACTTTCGAGACGGAGAATGGCACCATGAGCTTCTTGGACGGTGCCTAGTAGAAATGGCTTCTAGCACTTGCAGCGGGCATTGGTTGGCATACCAGTCCCTAGTGACTGTGCACTGCTGCAACAGTGGTATGGAAACTACATGACAATTTTTGGCCACAAAAGCAGGTACCATCTGCTTGGCCACACTGCACTCATGTTGGAACTTCTGTGGTGGAGCACATCCAACTGGGGCCCACTGGGATTGTTGTCTGGTCTTGAGATTGAAAGTGTAGATCCGGGATTCATTACCACTGATGATCTCTCAGACAGAGTTTGAGTGACTGCCATCAAACCTGGCATGCATGTTGCGGAACCAAGTCACCTAAGATTCCTTCTGCTCTTGAGTCAGCTGATGGGTCACCCAGCATGCAGAAACCTTGCTCAGGCCAAGCTCTTCATGGAATATCAAGGCGATGGAACCTGATGAGATTTCTATCTCCTTCTCTAACTGGGCCATGGTCATCCTGGCATCCACCTCAACTGTGGCCCACATAGTAGCAATGTTGTCCTTGGTGATGGTGTACACAGGTCGGCCACAGCACTCTTAATCTTCCTGGGACTGTCTGCCATGCCAAAATTCTGTAAACTACTCAAACACAGTGGGTTGGGATGCTGCTCCCTCCACAAAAGCAGCTGACAATCAGACAATACAGTACTCTCTTGATGTCGCAGACTACTTTTGTAGTCATAGAAGATCATGACTCTGCAGTGGCCTCTGTTGAGCTCCATAACGAGTTTGTGAAGGAAGTGAACATGCTGACTTCTTCAGTGTGCAGTGCTGCTAATATACGATTCTGTGCCTTGACATTTCACAAGAACTTTAGTCACAGTTTACATTTACAACCATCAGTCAGATTGTGTCTACTCTACCTATGCACTGCACATCCAGAAACTTATTCAACACCCCTCATAAATGAATGAAACCTAGCAGAGTCAGTAGAGCTCTACAATTAGATACCAGGTTTCCATTTATTAGGTCATCATTAATAGGAGGAGGATGGTAGAAGTTAGAGCATGGAAAATTCAGCCCGGTCAGGATCAGGAGATAGGGAGGAGTAGTAAGCCATGGTCTCAGTCATGCAAAACCAAAAGGACTCCAAGAGCCTTGTCCAGCACTAACCCAGAACCATCATGTCTCTGAAACACCACCAGATGGTCCAGAAGAGTTGGCGACATTTACTTATGGGGCAGCTTGAGCCACAGTAAGAAGGTTCAGCAGAGATCTTCAACTGGTTGTAACCAAGCCAGATCTAAGTCCGACAAACAGAACCTGGGTACTGTCACACATACTGTATACTGTAGCTTGCTTGGTGCAGTCTATAAATTTCAGTATAAAATTTCCGTAGCTCTTTAGTCGCTTTTCTGCCCAAGCCAAAGGCATTGACTATGTATTTTATGGACAACCTAGCCCACTTATCAATCTAATCATAGTATGATTTCCATATACCTGCTCTGGGAAACCTGGCGGCCGGATCCTGGTCGCTAGAATGCCGGCAGGGAGGGGGGGAGTGCAACAAAGCCCCTTGTGGGCTCGCTGCGCTCGCCATAATGCGGTTTCGGTGGCTCGCTGCACTCAACACAGGTTCTAGTCCCACGTTATGAGTGTCATGGACACCCATGAGTGGGAATAGTCCCTGTGTGTCGGAATTCCGGCAGTCGGCATTTAAAGCAGTCAGGATCCCGGCGTCAGTATACTGGCCACTGGGATCCAGACCACCAGTAACGTGACTACCTCCCCAATACTCAGCGGCACTGCTGTACTGTAAATGTAATTGTTCTCACATGTGATTTACTTCTCAGATATTTTCTTTGTGATTTAAACACTTTTCCTTTCAGCCGTTGGTAGATTTAAGTAGTTGTTCAAAAGCATTTTCTACTGATTAAAATCTTTACTTTCTGGTCTATTATTACTTGTAATGGTTGCACTCAGGGAATATTAATGTGGAGTTAGAACAAAGTACTCTACTGGATAATGAGTCAAAATGCGCAGATATTTCTCTGAACAATTAACTTACCGTACAGTTAAACCTCTTTGCAGTGACACAAATGAGCCTTTTATTGGGGGTGAACATAATATGGGCACTCCCTGTAATGAAAGTCCGGCTATGATTAAAGAGGGTGTTCTCTCCCATTTGTTGAATGGTGATTACTGGTTGCGCCCGTGTTTATCTGTAACTACTATAAAAGAGGGGTCAGTGTTCAGTGTCAGACAGGGCAGCAGCTGATTGGTTGAATGTTGAAAAGGGCTTTTTTCCTCTTTTTTCATCTGAAGACTTCAGAGAGTCTACAGAGGCCAATCGGCTTTCCTGGTGGGACAATTGGCCCTCTCTTCTCCACTCTGACTGATGTGGGTTTTATTTTTACAAACTTAGGAGAAAATTAATAAAACCTTCAAAAAAGGACAAGTGGGGTGTTACCAATCACATTTTATCTATCAATTATCTAATACATTCTATAAAATGAAAGCTGGAATCTGATTGGGTGTTATAGGCTACACCAACACTTATCCTCTTGGAAGGTTTGATAAATCTCCCCATTAGAGGACTATAGAGAGCTAGGGCCGGTGCAAGGGTGTTCGGCACCCCCCTGCAAACTATAAATTTGCGCCCTCCCTCCCATACTTAATAAAGGGACAGTGTGCACCGAAGTTTGGCTCCCACCCCCATTCCCTCCTCGCCCAATAGGGCTTGCACTTAACACTGCAGACTGGATTCCCATGCGCACTCCCCAGTCAGTGACAGCCCCACACTGCTCACCCGCACGGTGTCCCGGCCGGCTCCTCACTGTGCAGCACGATCCCTCGGGTCTCCAGCTACTGTAGAGCTGGAAGGCGTTGGCAGCAAGGAAGGGTAATTGCCTCACACAGGCATTTCAGCGGCACCCGGAGTGTGGAGGGAGTGATAGATGCAGGAACAGACAGCCAGGAGAAGGGACGCCAGCTCAGTGCAGGCCGCGTGTACAGCCTCTGGACCCCGGGCTACTCAGCCAGGCAGCGTCTATGTATAAAGGACACTGATATGTTCCCGATGCCTTCCGGTTTAGCCATGACCCCCTTACATCGCTGGCTCCTCACTCTGGGTTGCTGTCGGATGTCATGTGATGTCTGCAGGCCAGAGCACCGAGACGGTCACAGAGGAGGAGCGAGCGCCGCTGATGATAGACGCTGCGCTCGGTGGCTCCTCTTCTACAGCAAATGCAGAATGGGTACAAATGGAACGGGGGACAACGGTGAAAGCAGAGCCATAACTAGGTATGTACAAGGCATACAGCACAGGATGACCTGGGGAGCACCCAGCAGCAGTCTATAATAGACAGCGCCGGTGGATGAGTGTCAGCTCCGCCTCCCACCTCCCCAAGCCGGAGCTCAAAGTGCAGCTGCAGAAGGCCCGAAACACCCCCCCCCCCCCCCTCCCGGCACCTCCGCCTCATGGACTGAGCTGCGGCGTGCCTCTGCCAGCTTTATTGCCTCCCCCCCCTCCGGTACCTTACACCTATCTCCGGCACCTCACGCATGCAGGAAGAAGACAGGCGCTGTGAGCAGCAGTACCTCCGGCTGGGAGCTGCTTTGCTCCCTGCTCCGCGGCTGTCTCAGCCCCAGCTCCACGTGCTCCCCTCCATGGCTACATCCACGTGCTGCATAGGGGCTATGTGAAGCCTCCAGGGTGCCACGCAGCTGCTGAGGGAGCTCTGGCCCAAACTGGAGGTGGTCACCAAACAGGTGCTTGGCTGTGTATGTGGGGGGGACAAGAGGACTAAGGGGTTTGAGGGGTTATGTGTGTGGTGATAAATGGGTGGCTGTGTGCTGTAAAAAGGGGGACTGGCTGCCGTAATGTGTAAAAAGGGGGATGCTGTCTGCCGTAATGTGTAAAAAGGGGGACGCTGTCTGCCGTATTGTGTAAAAAGGGGGACGCTGTCTGCTGTAATGTGTAAAAAGGGGGCGCTGTCTGCCGTAATGTGTAAAAAGGGGGACGCTGTCTGCCGTAATGTGTAAAAAGGGGGATGCTGTCTGCCGTAATGTGTAAAAATGGGACACTGTCTGCCGTAATGTGTAAAATGGAGGACGCTGTCTGCCGTAATGTGTAATAAGGGGGATGCTGTCTGCCGTAATATGTAAAAAGGGGACGCTGTCTGCCGTAATGTGTAAAAAGGAGGACTGGCCGCCGTAATGTGTAAAAAGGGGACGCTGTCTGCCGTAATGTGTAAAAAGGGGGACGCTGTCTGCCGTAATGTGTAAGAAGGGGACGCTGTCTGCCGTAATGTGTAAAAAGGGGGACTGGCCGCCGTAACGTGTAAAATAAGAATTTACTTACCGATAATTCTATTTCTCATAGTCCGTAGTGGATGCTGGGGACTCCGAAAGGACCATGGGGAATAGCGGCTCCGCAGGAGACTGGGCACAAAAGTAAAAAGCTTTAGGACTACCTGGTGTGCACTGGCTCCTCCCCCTATGACCCTCCTCCAAGCCTCAGTTAGGATACTGTGCCCGGACGAGCGTACACAATAAGGAAGGATTTTGAATCCCGGGTAAGACTCATACCAGCCACACCAATCACACCGTACAACTTGTGATCTGAACCCAGTTAACAGCATGATAACAGAAGGAGCCTCTGAAAAGATGGTTCACAACAACAATAACCCGATTTTTGTAACAATAACTATGTACAAGTAATGCAGACAATCCGCACTTGGGATGGGCGCCCAGCATCCACTACGGACTATGAGAAATAGAATTATCGGTAAGTAAATTCTTATTTTCTCTA
Organism: Pseudophryne corroboree; assembly: GCF_028390025.1. Lineage (NCBI taxonomy): Eukaryota > Metazoa > Chordata > Amphibia > Anura > Myobatrachidae > Pseudophryne > Pseudophryne corroboree. The sequence goes on along the minus strand of NC_086446.1, from coordinate 783,150,504 downwards.
ACGTCCTAGTGGATGCTGGGGACTCCGAAAGGACCATGGGGATTATACCAAAGCTCCCAAACGGGCGGGAGAGTGCGGATGACTCTGCAGCACCGAATGAGAGAACTCCAGGTCCTCCTCAGCCAGGGTATCAAATTTGTAGAATTTAGCAAACGTGTTTGCCCCTGACCAAGTAGCTGCTCGGCAAAGTTGTAAAGCCGAGACCCCTCGGGCAGCCGCCCAAGATGAGCCCACTTTCCGTGTGGAATGGGCTTTTACAGATTTTGGCTGTGGCAGGCCTGCCACAGAATGTGCAAGCTGAATTGTACTACAAATCCAACGAGCAATCGTCTGCTTAGAAGCAGGAGCACCCAGCTTGTTGGGTGCATACAGGATAAACAGCGAGTCAGATTTTCTGACTCCAGCCGTCCTGGAAACATATATTTTCAGGGCCCTGACTACGTCCAGCAACTTGGAATCCTCCAAGTCCCTAGTAGCCGCAGGCACCACAATAGGCTGGTTTAAGTGAAAAGCTGAAACCACCTTAGGGAGAAATTGAGGACGAGTCCTCAATTTTGCCCTGTCCGTATGAAAAATTAGGTAAGGGCTTTTATAGGATAAAGCCGCCAATTCTGAAACACGCCTGGCTGAAGCCAGGGCTAACAGCATTACCACTTTCCATGTGAGATATTTTAAGTCCACAGTGGTGAGTGGTTCAAACCAATGTGATTTTAGGAATCCCAACACTACATTGAGATCCCAAGGTGCCACTGGAGGCACAAAAGGAGGCTGTATATGCAGTACTCCCTTGACAAACGTCTGAACTTCAGGAACAGAAGCTAGTTCTTTTTGGAAGAATATTGACAGGGCCGAAATTTTAACCTTAATGGACCCTAATTTGAGGCCCATAGACAGTCCTGTTTGCAGGAAATGCAGGAATCGACCCAGTTGAAATTCCTCTGTAGGGGCCTTCCTGGCCTCGCACCACGCAACATATTTTCGCCAAATACGGTGATAATGTTGTACGGTCACATCCTTCCTGGCTTTGATCAGGGTAGGGATGACTTCATCCGGAATGCCTTTTTCCTTCAGGATCCGGCGTTCAACCGCCATGCCGTCAAACGCAGCCGCGGTAAGTCTTGGAACAGACATGGTCCCTGCTGGAGCAGGTCCTTTCTTAGAGGTAGAGGCCACGGGTCTTCCGTGAGCATCTCTTGAATTTCCGGGTACCAAGTCCTTCTTGGCCAATCCGGAGCCACGAGTATAGTCTTTACTCCTCTCCTTCTTATGATTCTCAGTACTTTTGGTATGAGAGGAAGAGGAGGGAACACATACACTGACTGGTACACCCACGGTGTTACCAGAGCGTCCACAGCTATTGCCTGAGGGTCCCTTGACCTGGCGCAATACCTGTCCAGTTTTTTGTTGAGGCGGGACGCCATCATGTCCACCTTTGGTTTTTCCCAACGGTTCACAATCATTTGGAAGACTTCTGGGTGAAGTCCCCACTCCCCCGGGTGAAGATCGTGTCTGCTGAGGAAGTCTGCTTCCCAGTTGTCCACTCCCGGAATGAACACTGCTGACAGTGCTATCACATGATTTTCCGCCCAGCGAAGAATCCTTGCCACTTCCGTCATTGCCCTCCTGCTTCTTGTGCCGCCCTGTCTGTTTACGTGGGCGACTGCCGTGATGTTGTCCGACTGGATCAACACCGGCTGACCCTGAAGCAGAGGTCTCGCCTGACTTAGGACATTGTAAATGGCCCTTAGTTCCAGGATATTTATGTGAAGTGACGTTTCCATGCTTGACCACAAGCCCTGGAAATTTCTTCCCTGTGTGACTGCTCCCCAGCCTCTCAGGCTGGCATCCGTGGTCACCAGGACCCAATCCTGAATGCCGAATCTGCGGCCCTCTAGGAGATGAGCACTCTGTAACCACCACAGGAGAGACACCCTTGTCCTTGGAGACAGGGTTATCCGCTGATGCATTTGAAGATGCGATCCGGACCATTTGTCCAGCAGATCCCACTGAAAAGTTCTTGCGTGGAATCTGCCGAATGGAATCGCTTCGTAAGAAGCCACCATCTTTCCCAGGACCCTTGTGCATTGATGTACTGACACTTGGCCTGGTCTTAGTAGGTTCCTGACTAGGTCGGATAACTCCCTGGCTTTCTCTTCCGGGAGAAACACCTTTTTCTGTACTGTGTCCAGAATCATTCCTAGGAACAGCAGACGTGTCGTCGGAATCAGCTGCGATTTTGGAATATTTAGAATCCATCCGTGCTGTCGTAGTACTACTTGAGATAGTGCTACTCCGACCTCTAACTGTTCCCTGGACCTTGCCCTTATCAGGAGATCGTCCAAGTAAGGGATAATTAAGACGCCTTTTCTTCGAAGAAGAATCATCATTTCGGCCATTACCTTGGTAAAGACCCGAGGTGCCGTGGACAATCCAAACGGCAGCGTCTGAAACTGATAGTGACAGTTCTGTACCACAAACCTGAGGTACCCTTGGTGAGAAGGGCAAATTGGGACATGGAGGTAAGCATCCTTGATGTCCAGAGACACCATATAGTCCCCTTCTTCCAGGTTCGCTATCACTGCTCTGAGTGACTCCATCTTGAACTTGAACCTTTTTATGTAAGTGTTCAAGGATTTCAGATTTAAAATGGGTCTCACCGAGCCGTCCGGCTTCGGTACCACAAACAGCGTGGAATAATACCCCTTTCCCTGGTGAAGGAGGGGTACCTTGATTATCACTTGCTGGGAATACAGCTTGTGAATGGCTTCCAATACCGCCTCCCTGTCGGGGAGAGACGTTGGTAAAGCAGACTTCAGGAACCGGCGAGGGGGAGACGTCTCGAATTCCAATTTGTACCCCTGAGATACTACCTGCCGGATCCAGGGGTCCACTTGCGAGTGAGCCCACTGCGCGCTGAAATTCTTGAGACGGGCCCCCACCGTGCCTGAGTCCGCTTGTAAGGCCCCAGCGTCATGGTGAGGACTTGGCAGAAGCGGGGGAGGGCTTCTGTTCGTGGGAAGAGGCTGTCTGCTGCAGTCTTTTTCCCCTTCCTCTGCCCCGGGGCAGATATGAGTGGCCTTTTGCCCGCTTGCCCTTATGGGGACGAAAGGACTGAGCCTGAAAAGACGGTATCTTTTTCTGCTGCGAGGTGACTTGGGGTAAAAAGGTGGATTTCCCAGCCGTTGCCGTGGCCACCAGGTCCGATAGACCGACCCCAAATAACTCCTCCCCTTTATACGGCAATACTTCCATATGCCGTTTGGAATCCGCATCACCTGACCACTGTCGCGTCCATAACCCTCTTCTGGCAGAAATGGACATCGCACTTACTCTTGATGCCAGAGTGCAAATATCCCTCTGTGCATCACGCATATATAGAAATGCATCCTTTAAATGCTCTATAGTCAATAATATATTGTCCCTGTCCAGGGTATCAATATTTTCAGTCAGGGAATCCGACCAAGCCACCCCAGCACTGCACATCCAGGCTGAGGCGATTGCTGGTCGCAGTATAATACCAGTATGTGTGTATATACTTTTTAGGATATTTTCCAGCTTCCTATCAGCTGGTTCCTTGAGGGCGGCCGTATCCGGAGACGGTAACGCCACTTGTTTTGATAAGCGTGTGAGCGCCTTATCCACTCTAGGGGGTGTTTCCCAACGCGCCCTAACCTCTGGCGGGAAAGGGTATAATGCCAATAATTTTTTAGAAATTAGCAGTTTTTTATCGGGGGAAACCCACGCTTCATCACACACCTCATTTAATTCATCTGATTCAGGAAAAACTACGGGTAGTTTTTTCACACCCCACATAATACCCTTCTTTGTGGTATTTGTAGTATCAGAAATGTTCAAAACCTCCTTCATTGCCGTGATCATGTAACGTGTGGCCCTACTGGAAAATACGTTTGTTTCCTCACCGTCGACACTGGAGTCAGTGTCCGTGTCAGTGTCTGTATCGACCTGAGGTAACGGGCGTTTTATAGCCCCTGACGGTGTTTGAGACGCCTGTACAGGTATTAACTGATTTGCCGGCTGTCTCATGTCGTCAACAGTCTTTTGTAAAGTGCCGACACTATCACGTAATTCTTTCCATAAGACCATCCAGTCAGGTGTCGACTCCCTAGGGGGTGACATCACTAACACAGGCAATTGCTCCGCCTCCACATCATTTTCCTCCTCATACATGTCGACACAGCGTACCGACACACAGCACACACACAGGGAATGCTCTGATAGAGGACAGGACCCCACTAGCCCTTTGGGGAGACAGAGGGAGAGTTTGCCAGCACACACCAGAGCGCTATATATATATATAGGGATAACCTTATATAAGTGTTTTTCCCTAATATAGCTGCTGTATATATTAATATGCCAATTTAGTGCCCCCCCTCTCTTGTTTTACCCTGTTTCTGTAGTGCAGGACTGCAGGGGAGAGTCAGGGAGCCTTCCTCCAACGGAGCTGTGAGGAAAAAATGGCGCCAGTGTGCTGAGGAGATAGGCTCCGCCCCCTTATCGGCGGCCTTTCTCCCGCTTTTTAATGGAAAAATTGGCAGGGGTTAAATGCATCCATATAGCCCAGGAGCTATATGTGATGTATTTTTTGCCAAACAAAGGTTTTTTATTGCGTCTCAGGGCGCCCCCCCCCCAGCGCCCTGCACCCTCAGTGACCGGAGTGTGAAGTGTGCTGAGAGCAATGGCGCACAGCTGCGGTGCTGTGCGCTACCTTATTGAAGACAGGACGTCTTCTGCCGCCGATTTTCCGGACCTCTTCACTCTTCTGGCTCTGTAAGGGGGCCGGCGGCGCGGCTCCGGGACCCATCCATGGCTGGGCCTGTGATCGTCCCTCTGGAGCTAATGTCCAGTAGCCTAAGAAGCCCAATCCACTCTGCACGCAGGTGAGTTCGCTTCTTCTCCCCTTAGTCCCTCGGTGCAGTGAGCCTGTTGCCAGCAGGTCTCACTGAAAATAAAAAACCTACTTTAAACTTTTACACTAAGCAGCTCAGGAGAGCCCCTTAGCCTGCACCCGTCTCGTTCGGGCACAAAAATCTAACTGAGGCTTGGAGGAGGGTCATAGGGGGAGGAGCCAGTGCACACCAGGTAGTCCTAAAGCTTTTTACTTTTGTGCCCAGTCTCCTGCGGAGCCGCTATTCCCCATGGTCCTTTCGGAGTCCCCAGCATCCACTAGGACGTTAGAGAAAAAGGGGAAGCTGTCTGCCGTAATGTGTAAAATGGGGGACGCTGTCTGCCGTAATGTGTAAAAAGGGGCAAGCTGTCTGCCGTAATATGTAAAAAGGGGACGCTGTCTGCCATAATGTGTAAAAAGAGGTACGCTGTCTGCCGTAATGTGCAAAAAGGGGATGCTGACTGCTGTAATGTGTAAAAAGGGGGATGCTGTCTGCTGTAATGTGTAAAAAGGGTCTCTACCTGGTGTAGTGGCGCTACTGTGCGGCGTAATTTGAGTAATGGAGACTACTGTGCACCGTAATATGAACTGGTATTATATTGTGGCCACATCCCTTCCCCATGAAGCCACGCCCCTATAAAAAATTTGGCGCACCTACGCCGCGCACTGCCCATTTTACATGAGGGGGGCGCCAATGCCGTTTCTTGCATACAGCGCTAAAATGTCTAGTTACGGCACTGGGAGGAAGTGCCCCCTTCTGGGCTTGAACCCGGTGGCAACAGACTTTGTTGTCTTTGGTAGTTCCGCCCCTGGACAGACACATAGATAGACAGACAAACAGATAGACAGACAGACACATAGATAGATAGATAGATAGATAGATAGATAGATAGATAGATAGATAGATAGATAGACAATCACACATAAAAAGAAAACTCACTTAGTTCCTCTGTACTGGTCCCGGGCAGTCTCTCTATTGTTTCTGAGTCCTGGCAGGTGAAGAGATGGCTCCGTCCATGGAGATGGGGCATCTAGTGGCTCCTGGAAGTACTGCAGTCAGCAGTAACTGCAGCTCTCTGCTCCTGAAGCCAGTCCCACCCCCACACCTCCTCTTGCTAGCGTCACTGCGCTGACACAGGACGGGACGGGAGGAGATGACATCTGTGGCGTGGCTGTATGACATCTGTGACGTGGCTGTAGTGGGGACTGTAAAAGCCGTGATCCGGGCTGCCGGCTGTCGCTGCTTGTACAGTGATAGGTGCAGCAGCAGCAACAGCGCACAGCACAGGGATGCAGAGCAGGCAGAGCGTCTCTCCTGCCTAGCGCCTCCCTGCACTGCATCCCTTTGCTGAGCGGGTTCCGCCGGCTCTGTAGAGAGCGTAGCCTAGCGTATGGGGGCACAACTCTGGCAGTTCCAACCCCTGTTCATTTAAGAGACGAGTGCTTTGGTATTGGTTGAAAATCTAACACACCTGTACTTTGGGGATCTGATTAGAACCAAGTCATGTATCAGGTCTCCCCCCAGAACTCTAATTTAGAAATTGAATCTCGGGTTTTAGATTGCATGTAAGTCCTTCCTTGTGATTTGAGGTGTCGTTTCACTCAGGAGAGTGTATGGTGAGGTGGGCAATAATGACTGGAAATTAATGTTATTGATGTTAATGTTACTATAGGAAAAAAATACAGTAGGTCCAAATGACGGGTGTGGAGCTTTGGGTCGACCAGAAATCGGTTAACAGACAATAGGTTGACCCATATGGACAACATGCAGTAGGTCCACTGGGCCAAAAGTTCAACAGGGTCAATAAATGGACATAAGGTAGACAACACAAAAGGTCGACTAGGTTTTTTTAATGTCATTTTGTATGTTTAAAACTATGTAAGACAAATTAGTGGAAACGTGTACCCTTGCGGGCTAGATTTGCTCGCCACCCCCAGGGGGTGCGAGCTGAAACGCCAGCGCCAGCAGCCTATCGCACCCGAATGGAGCTACAATTAAATTGCTCTGTTCGATGCCATCTATTGGCTGCCGGCTAGAAAATCAATTGATCTTGCCCACTATTTGTCAACAGGGAGAAAGAATACATACTGTTCAACTTAACTAAACTTGCCATGTGTAAGGTGCAGTATAGCAAGCACTCAGGGGGGAATCAAATTGTGCCATAGAGCCAAGCCTACTCTATGGACATTTATGCTGGGCAGGACTTAAAGTGGTCCTGGGGAGGTAGAACAATTCATTTACCATGCCACCTTACCCCTCCCCCCCACCCCCCTCCCACCCAATTACATTAAGGGGAGACAGGGCCAGCACTAGTGTTTCCAGCAGACCCCAGCAAACTATAAACTAGTACTCTACTTCCCATATTTTATAAAGGGACATTGATCTCACAAAGAAGCAGCGTGATCACACAATAGTACCCCCAATTCAAATTACTCCCCAGAGTAGCAGAATCTTCTTCACATAACACTGCGTGTAGTGCCCTTGATTTTTGTTACACCACATTTTAATGCCCTTTATTCAGATTACGTCACTTAGTAGTGCCCTTTATTCACATTGCGCTACACAATGGTACCCTCTATACACGCTATTTCACAAAGTAGTGCCCCTTACACATAGTGCCCACAGTTGTAGTGCCCAATACATATAATGCCCACAGTTGTAGTGCCCCTTACACATAGTGCCCACAGTTGTAGTGCCCCTTACATATAATGCCCCCAGTTGTAGTGCCCCTTACACATAATGCCCACAGTTGTAGTGCCCCTTACACATAATGCCCACAGTAGTGCTGTTTATACACATAATGCCCACGGAAGTGCTGCTTATACACAAAATGCCCACAGTAGTAGTGCCACTTATATACAGAATGTCCACAGTAGTAGTGCCACTTATATACAGAATGTCCACAGTAGTAGTGCCCCATACACATAATGCCCACAATAGCAGTGTCCCTTATACACATTTCTGCCTCTGTCACTCCAGCAGCTTATCACCTGTGTCCCTCCAGCAGCTCCATGCCCTGTATCCCTCCAGCAGTTTCCCCACCGTCTTGTCCCTCAAGTCCCCTCTCTTCTTGTCAAGATGCACAGAGCCTGCTCTTCTTCAGTGCTCTTCTTCACTTCAGCAGCGGTGACAGCATGACATCACATACACCGTGCTGGAAAAGGAGGCCACTGGGACCAGAGGAGGGGATGAATGCTGTCCAACAGACACAGTGTGTGTGAATACCAGGAGGAATGGGCTGTAGATGGAGGAGGACCATGAAGCCACCAGGACCTAAGGAAGGAGGAGGTGGCTGCAGCTCATCAGTAACACTAGCGCTGCCTGCATCATTTATTGAATTAGGTGATTGGGCGGACTTTTCTGTTGGAATTACTGTGCAGGGCAATGGAGGATGTGGAACTAGTTCCCCCTGCTATTACAGGTGGTGGAACTTGGTTCCACCTTGTTTCCCCCCCCCCCCCACTTTAACTCCTGATGGTGGCCACCTGTGACTATGGGCTGGATATACAGAATCAAGCAGTGTGGTAAAGGGCAGCAGCGTGTCGGCCACGCGCACTAAACCCATGATGTCATGATGTCACGTCTAGAGGCCAGGGCTGCCGGCATTGTCCTTCTCCTGCAGCTGCGGCGACATGCCTCCGTTTTGCGAAACAGAGGCCATTTCCGCCCCCTCTCCACCCCCAAACAGGATAAGACTGTCAATCTAATGCCGCCTTGTGTCTGCCATTGCAAATTCATACTGCACATACGCAGTACTGGTGCAGCGCATGCGAATAGTACCGAACATAGGTACTTTGCTGAATGCGCCATGGATCCAACCAAACCTGAATGAGACCCTTTGATAGAGGCATTTATTCTCACCCCGATCATTCTGTTGTTCTTTCTGTATCTATGATAAAGGGGGTCATTCCGATTTGATCGCTAGCTGCCGATTTTCGCAGCGCAGCAATTAGGTATAAAAATGGCAAAACTGCGCATGCGTATGCACCACAATGCGCAGGCGCGTCGTTCGGGTACAAAGAGGATCGGTGCTGGGCGATGGATTTAGCAAAGATTCCATTCGTACAGCCGAAGGCAAGGAGATTGACAGAAAGAGGGCGTTTATGGGTGGCAACTAACCATTTTCTGGGAGTGTTTGGGAAAATGCAGGCGTGTCCAAGCGCTTGCAGGGTGGGTGTCTGACGTCAATTCCGGCACCAAAAAGACAGAAGTGATCGCAAAAGCTGAGTACAGTAAGTCCAGAGCTACTCTGAAACTGCACCAAATGTTTTTGCTGTGCTCGGCTGCAAAGGGGTTCGCACACTTGCAAAGCGAAAATACACTCCCCTGTGGGCGGCGACTATGCGTTTTCACGGCTGCTAAAAGTAGCTAGCGAGCGAACAACTCGGAATGACCCCCAAAGTCATGTTGTATACACAATTTTCATCAGCGAGACAGATTGCTATTTTTCTTACTGTGACCGACTGTTATAGACATTTGTAATTTAATGTTTTGCATGATTTTAATGAGATGTTAACAAAATATGTTTCATGCCAATCCTTTAGGTAAAATGCCATATTAAATAAGACACAAATTAATTTTTAAATCTTATTGCATTTTTCTTCTATAAATTAATCTTGTTCTTAATCATAGCAGTAATTTAATAATAATTTACTTGTCTTGTAAATAACAGTGAAGTAATTAAAATAAAATTTAAAAAATGGATTATGGATCTTGGCACCGACTCCCAGACAAATTGTTGTGGACAGTTGTTCATCTGACTAATCGGTGTGTTTCTCAGTCTGTCCATGGTAGAGATTAGAATAGGCCAAAATTCAAAATGATCAATATAGCCCTAAACATTGTTTTAACTATAGTGGGTGCAAGGGGTGCCATTGCTATGGGGCCCAGAGATATAGGGGGCCTGTACCCAGGTTATAAAGTTGCACACCAATTTTCCAGATTTCCCTGCTAAGCAATTTGGTCTCATCCATTGCCCAGTCTGAGCTGTGTGACATTACATTGTCAATAAGAGGAGTGTGTAGTGGATGTTATAATGCTAATGGAGCACTGTCATGTGGCATAATATGTACTGGAGGGCACTGTAATGTGGCACAGTTTGAACAGGGGGCACTGTAATGTGATGTGGACTGGGGACACTGTATGTCATAATGGGAATTGGGGATACTGTATGGCATCATGTGTACTGGCAGCCCTACACTGTGACATCATGTAAACTAGGGAGCTTCGATGGTTCTTAAAATAAACTAGGACACTATTATGGGACATAATATTAACTAAGGCACTACAATGGTTAATAAATGACCTAGGGCACTATTATGGGGCATAAAATGACTAACTGCTGCTGAAAGGTGTCGATCAAGAAGCATTGGGATTAGGAACCTCTTTAATATGATGCTATGGGCCCCACAAAGTTCTGGTTACACCCATTGCCCTAAGTATTGTTTTGAAAATTTCGGTCATCTCCACTTTTACGTTGAGGTCAGATACCACTTTGTATAATTAGGTAAAAAAAATAATAATAATACACAATCCTTTTAAGGGTTTAAAAAAATTCCCATCTTCAAGACCTTAATCTAGTTCATGGCTACAAGAGGAAATGTATGGCAATATGTTCTCCATTAAATTTTTATGTTAAACCAACATTGTAACATCACAATGTCACATGGAAAAACGATCACTTCCAGTTGATTATGGTTCAACATAAACAATCCTGACCAGCCCTACGTATAAACCCGGGAAGTGACACTGAGGCCAGGAAATCGTTTCACATCACTCCAGCCAGGTCCGTTTCTAGAGAGCACTGGGAAAATGGTGCTGCGCCATTTTCCCAGTGATTTTCCTACTGCTTATGCACAAAACACTGGGAAAATGGCACAATTTTCCCAGTGATTACTGCAGCTCTGCCAGACTGCAGAGGGTAAGTATTAAAAATAATGGGTGCAGGGTTCGCAGTGTGGGCACCCCTGGATCACAAGGCCCCGTGTGCTCCGTACACACTGCACCCATTATAAATACGCCAGAGACCCCAGCCATGGAGATTGAGCTGATTAGTACAATTTGTCGAAGAGGCGGACTCATCATTATAAAATTAATGGCTAATCAAAAAGATGAGTAATTCAGCCAAATGATTGCGCCTGTATACTAAAATAATTTACTGATGAGACGGTAACGATCAATCAGCATATCACTGCAATTCATATAAAATGTGTCCCCGAGGAATTTCATATACAAATGGTTTATGGAACAATAACAGTAACAACAATAAAAATCCCTGAAAAGTCAGAAGACATAAGTACCTATTTATCATTCTATGCCTTTTTTGTGGAGAAAAGTGATAATTTTATTTATGATTAAAAAAAAGGAATTTTCATTAGTCTCTCTCTCTCTCTCTCTCTCTCTCTCTCTCTCTCTATATATATATATATATATAGACTTTGGTGATCCGGCACTCTGAATGAATATTGTGAATGCTGATTATTTTACAGGACAGAAAGCTTTACCTTAATACGCATTAATTCTAGCCGCTGCGGCCGCTGTATGTAATCCTCACCCTACGTACTTTTTACACAGTTAGCGTACAAAGGCCCGTACCCTGTACGCACTTTGCGTACTCACGCTGCGACGGACGTACAAAGTACACGCAGTGCATACACACACACACGGACATGCTGAGAGCACAATGCACCTACACATGTAATAGAAATATACCTTAAACCTTAGCAGGAAATGGGACACGACACCAAATTGTATTTCAAAACTATGTTGGGGTCCAACCCACCAACGGTTTTTTTACTAGCAGGGGGTTACAAGAATAATACAATACAATAAGAGAAAAAGGCTACAGTCAATGGTACATACGTTTGTTCGCCTGCGCTTCCCGGTCCGGTCCTCAATCATCAAGGTAGATGATCTTCAGAGATTGTGTGTGACCGGGCCTGTAGCTGGCTTTTTATACATTTGTCCAAAACCTAACACAATGAAAACTGTAATCTATTTGTCTATTGGTCACTGGGATGCTCATTTACAGTACAGGAGAGGTCATAGGTCAGTTTGAATAGGTGGGCGATGTCTGGTCCAGGTGCACTTGCAGATGTTCTCCACTGGGTTCTCGCCGAATATCAGGAGTACAGTAAATACAGTTGATATTAATATTCTGCTCCTGCGCATAACTATTTGCAGGAGCGTGCGATCTTCTGCAAACTAACACCAGAATATTGTTCTTAAAATACCCTACAGCTGGATACCAAACACCACCTTATTACCTAATTCTGTCCACTCCTGTCCTGTAAAGGTGAATCCCTTTGTTCTTATACCCTTTAAGCAAGTGTAACTTGCTGGTGTGGTGCATGTAGACTATGTGTACATTGTGCACTATGTGGATTAAATATGTAATGTGTTTTTATGGCTTTTCCATGCAATTACAAATACCACCGTTATTACTCATACCACACTCTAATACGCAGGACCACGGGAGCGATCATACGCAACTTGCGAATATGCGCACGCACGGCAGAACAAGTACGCGCACGGAGGCCATCTGTGTGTAGTTTGTACGTGATGTGTGTACTGCAATATTTTCGACTTTGACAATATACATATGTCGGGGTGCCACCCAGAATGGTCATACACCAACTAATTCTTCCTCACCAACAATGTAGATGTCATCACATCACGACGTTTCAAGGCTGCAAAGGCTTTTCATCAGGTAGAGTAACCATAATGGTGAATAAAAGTGAAATATAATTCGAACCAATATATATATATATATATATATATATATATATATATATAGAGATGAGCGGGTTCGGTTCTCAGAGAACCGAACCTTACCGGACTTCATGCTCTGAGCCAAGTTCCGAGTCAGACTCGGGTTGTCCACCTGACTCGGAAACCCGAACGAGACAAAACGTCATCATCCCGCTGTCGGATTCTCGCGGGATTTGGATTCCATATAAGGAGCCGCGGCAATTTTTACTCCAGTCTCGGAGAGTGTAGTGAGAGGACGTGTCTCCATCCTCAATGTCTGTGTGAGGGGCGGGAAAGTGGGGTGGCGAGTCTTGTGCTGTATTGTGATGTCCAGTCCAGTGTAGTCAGTGTCTTATGCTGCATCAGTCCAGCCAGTCACAGTGTTGGTGTCCTCTGCTGCTATATGTCCCCAGTGCTGCTGTATAAGTCCCTTGCATTTTAGCTGTGTTGTCTTGCATCAGACCAGGGGTAGTGTCTTGTGCAGCATCAGTCCAGTGACCAGTCACAGTGGTGGTGTCCTCTGCTGTCATCCATCCAGTGTTACTGCCGTATAATTCCCGTGATACTGGCGTATAATTCCTGTGATATTGCTGTATATTTCCCGTGATACTGGCGTATAATTCCTGTGATATTGCCATATAATTCTCTGAATACTGGTGTATAATTCCCATGATATTGCTATATATTTCCCGTGGTACTGGCGTATAATTCCTGTAATATTGCCGTATAATTCTCGGAATACTGGCGTATAGTTCCTGTGATACTGCCATATAATTCCCGTGATACTGGCGTATAATTCCTGTGATACTGCCATATAATTATCGGAATACTGGCGGATAATTCCCGTGATATTGCCATATAATTCTCGGAATACTGGCGTATAGTTCCAATTATCCTGCCGTATAATTCCATAAAAGCCCATATAATTCTGTATAAATCCAGTCCAGTGGTGCTGCCATATAAGTTCAGTGGTACTGTCCTGTGCTGTATATTATTTACTCCAAATAAAGGAGTTATTAATTTTTAATCCAAATAATTTTTAGTGTTTGCCCTGTGAGGTGTAGGGGTACGCTCTTTTGTGCCGCATATTGGGCCTAATTCAGAGTTGATCGCATCAGCAAATTTGTTAACAGTTGGGCAAAACCATGTGCACTGCAAGTGGGGCAGATATAACATGTGCAGAGAGAGTTAGATTTGGGTAGGGTGTGTTCAATCTGAAATCTAAATTGCAGTGTAAAAATAAAGCAGCCAATATTTACCCTGCACAGAAATAAAATAACCCACCCAAATCTAGCTCTTTCTGCAAATGTTATATCTGCCCCACCTGCAGTGCACGTGGGCCCTCATTCCGAGTTGATCGCTCGCTAGCTGCTTTTAGCAGCAGTGCAAATGCTAGGCCGCCGCCCTCTGACAGTGTATCTTAGTTTAGCGGAAGTGCGACCGAAAGGTTAGCAGAACTGCACGAAAAAATTTTCATGCAGTTTCTGAGTAGCTGCAAACCTTGCGATCACTGCAGACTATTTAGTTCCTGTTTTGACGTCACATACACGCCCTGCGTTCGGCCAGCCACTCCCCCGTTTCCCCAGGCATGCCTGCGTTATCTTCTGACACGCCTGCGTTTTTTAGCACACTCCCGGAAAACGGCCAGTTACCTCCCAGGCAGAAACGCCCCTTTCCTGTCAATCACTCAACGATCAGCCGAGTGACTGAAAAGAGTCGCTCGACCTTGTGTAAAACTGCATAGTTTTGTGTGAAAGTACTTCATGCGTGCGCACTGCGGCCCATACACATGCGCAGAACAGCTGATTTTTAGCCTGATCGCTGTGCTGCGAACAACGGCAGCTAGCGATCAACTCGGAATGACCCCCATGGTTTTGCCCAACTGCTAACAAATTTGCTGCTGCGATCAACTCTGAATTACCCCCATCTCCTATATATTAGCCCAAGTCTGTGATTCTGTGCCTGGCCGTAACGCTGGGCGGAGTCACAGGCACAGATTTACCAGAAGTCCTCTCCCTCTGACCGCCCATCCCCTCCCCGTCTCCGCCCAGTCCCCTGTCTCCCTCTTCCCCGTACACTCCCTGGTGACACTGCAGCCGCTGACTGTGAGCGGAACTCACACTACCCGCCTCACAGACTAGCGGCTGCTGCATAGTTCAGGGGACAATGCTGACACTGACAGCCGCACTCGCTCCCCCTTTCACCCGGGGCAACCAACCGCATCCACCCAGCACCCGCGCCACTCCCGTCCTCTCCCCCACCCGTAGCACCAACACCCGCGGCACTCCCGTCCCCGCCCATAGCACCGATACCCGTGCCCCCCCATCCGCGGCACCCAACGCATCCCCCCACATCCACTCCCACCCGCAGCACTCCCGCCCCCACACCTGCAGCAAACCCCGCCCCTCCCCCACTCGCGGCACCCCCGCCCCTCCACCACCCCCATACCCACCTCTCCCCCCGCTACACCCCTGCACCCTCCACCCCACCCGCACCTGTCCCCCCACCCATGGCACCACACCTTCACCCCCAGCATCCCCGCCTCCCCCACACCAGCTTCTCCCACAGCCCCCCACCCCTCCCACACCCACATCACCCCTGCTCCCAACCCCCCACCCATGGCACCCCCGCCCCTCCCCTACGCACAGCACCCCTGCTCCAGCACCCCCACCGCTCCCCTACCTGCAGCACCACCCGCCCCCGCAACCGTGGCACCCTCACACCCACCTCCAACCCACCCAACCGCACCACCTCCAACCCACCCTACCTACCCGCATTATCTACAGACACCCTCCCCATCTGCGGACCTCCCACACCTGCCCCTCCCCCACCCGCAACACCACTGGACCACCACCCGAACCCCGTCCGGACTCCCTCCCCCATCCACAGCTCCCCCGCATCAACCCCTCCCCCATCCACAGCATCTGCATCCCCCATCCGTGCCATCCCACACCCACACCTCCCCCACCCACAGCACTTCTGAAACCCATCACCTAAGCTCACCCCCCCTGCACCTCCAAACGCACACCCCTACATCACCCCTCCCACACACACATCACCTCCATACCCCCTCCTTCATCCACAGTCCCCCGCACCCACCCCTCCCCCGCCAACAGCATTTACACTCACCCATACGCGCCCCCTCTACACCTCCCCCTCCCCCACCCACAGCACCTCTGCACCCTTTCCGCCATCCGTGCCCCTGCACCCACCCCTCCGCCACCCACAACACCTCTGGACCCCCTCCCACACCCACCCCTCCACCACACGTAGCACCTCGGACACCATCCGCAGCCGCTACAAGTGATGCCCTGAATCGGGCTGATCAGCCGCACGGATAGGCACCTCACTGAACCCACCCCCTTTCCAAACCCCCCAAACATTTGTGAGTATACTAATACTGTGGCCATTATGTGTATAAGCGACACTGCTACCTGTGGCCATTGTGTATAAGTGGCGCTGCTACCTGTGGGCACTATGTGTATAAGCGGCTCTGCTACCTGTGGCCATTGTGTGTAGAACCAACTCTGCTACCTGTGGCCACTGTGTCTATACGCGGCTCTGCTACCTGTGGGTATTGTGTGTATACGTGGCTCTGCTACCTGTGCCCATTGTGTGTATAAGCGCCTCTGCTACCTGTGCCCATTGTGTGTATAAGCACCTCTGCTACCTGTGGCCACTGTGTGTATAAGCGCCTCTGCAACCTGTGGGTATTGTGTGTATAAGCGGCTCTGCTACCTGTGGCCACTGTGTGTATAAGCGGCTCTGCTACCTGTGGGCACAAGCAGCTCTGCTACCTGTGGGTATTGTGTGTATACGTGGCTCTGCTACCTGTGCCCATTGTGTGTATAAGCACCTCTGCTACCTGTGGGCACTGTGTGTATAAGCACCTCTGTTACCTGTAGGTATTGTGTGTATAAGCGTCTCTGCTACCTGTGGGCACTGTGTGTATAAGCGCCTCTGCTACCTACCTGTGGGTATTGTGTGTATAAGCGCCTCTGCTACCTGTGGGCACTGTGTGTATAAGCGACACTGTTAGCTGTTGGGTATTGTGTGTATAAGCGGTTCTGCTACCTGGGGGTATTGTGTGTATAAGCGGCTCTGCTACCTGTGGGCACTGTGTGTATAAGCGCCTCTGCTACCTACCTGTGGGTATTGTGTGTATAAGCGCCTCTGCTACCTGTGGGCACTGTGTGTATAAGCGACACTGTTAGCTGTTGGGTATTGTGTGTATAAGCGGTTCTGCTACCTGGGGGTATTGTGTGTATAAGCGGCTCTGCTACCTGTGGCCATTGTGTGTATAAGCCGCTCTGCTTCCTGTGGCCACAGCACTTTGGTGTCTTATCTACAGTGCATTGCTGTTAGTCATCTGGTACTTCATGATGCAGACACTAGCAGTATATACTACACTATGTTATTCATTGTGCCCTGCGGCCACTCTGCATGCCCTCACAAAGGGCTACGCCCCTTGACAATCGCACCCTCCCCCCTTACAATATTTACCCACTGCCATAAAAAAAAATTCAGGCAATACTCCATATAATAACAATTATAGCACAGCTGAAGCCCGTGCAGGTGTTAACCGGTCATAGCCTCTTGCAATGGTATTTTCTCTCTAACACCTTCCCTCTCTTTATCCTCTCCCTACCACCCTGCCTCTCCCTATCCTTTACTGATCGCACAGCGTTTCTCTACATTCCCCCCCCCCACGCCTCTCTATCGTTTCTCAACCGGACACCATTTCTGTATGCCCTCTATACTGCCCTGCGTTTCTGATTCTGTTATCTACCAGCCTGCGTATGTTCAAAGGCGTGCAGGGGTTAACGGGGCGTAGCCCCAACCGACGGTGTGAAGAGCGCCCGTAGGGCGCGATGAATCACCTAGTTGTGTTATATAACTCCAGAAAAACAATGGAGAACAAAAATTTGGAGGATAAAATAGGGAAAGATCAAGAACCACTTCCTCCTAGTGCTGAAGCTGCTGCCACTAGTCATGACATTGTAACCCACTCTTCAAATAACCAGGCTAATGAGTTACAAATTTAACAAATGAGCTTCCTTTAAAATGAAGTGCCTCCACCCAAGTATTTATATATCATGGGGCCTACTTGGGAAAACCCACCAATGAATATTGTTTATCTTAATGCCAAGATACTATGTATATTACATTTAATATATATTGTTACATATATAACCACTTGCAATCTCTCTTGTATTTTCATGAATAGATTTATTAATGTCCTTTGGCTAAGACTCCCCTGTTTCACTGTACCCACATGAAACCCTCAGTAAGTGAAAGATAGATACAGCTGTATACAGGGCCGGCTCCAGGCCTACTAGCACCCTGTGCGAGAAAATGTCAAAGCGCCCCCTCCCATACTCTATGCGCGCGCTCCTGGAAAAGTGGGTGTGGCCTCCTGGGAAAGTGGGCGGAGCCTCGCAACTTCATATTATCACACTATAAATAAATAAATATATTTTCACACCCCCTCTACGCACACAATTAGCAGCATTACACATAACAGCTACAGTAGTGTTCCTTAAACACAATGTCTCCAGTATAGTGCCAGCTACACATAATGTCTACAGTAGTGCAGTGCCAGATAGACATGACATGCCCCGCAGCAGTGCCAGCTACACATGACATGCCCCCAGCAGTGCCAGCTACACATGACATGCCCCCCAGCAGTGCCAGATAGACATGACATTCCCCGCTGCAGTGCCAGCTACACATGATATGCCCCCCAGCAGTGCCAGCTACACATTATAGTGTTCACTCTAGGATTTTTTTAGGGCAGGGGTGCTGATCACCGGGAGGGCACATTTTGCATTCGGGAGGGCACATATTTAAGTTAGAAGGGCAAAATTATGTACATACTGTAATGCTTGTTGCTCCGTTCAAAATCATGGACTTTGCGCGCTTTCGGCGCGCATCAAAAATTTAGGGGCGTTGCTTCGTGGGGAAGGGGTGCGGCCACATAATAGTGGCAATTCGCATTACACCACACAGTAGTGCAGCTAATACACATTGCACCAGGTAGAACCTCCTATACACACTGCGCCAGGTAGAGCACGTTAGACACTTTGCGCCAGGCAGAGCACGTTAGACACTTTGCGCCAGGTAGAGCACGTTAGACACTTTGCGCCAGGCAGAGCACGTTAGACACTTTGCGCCAGGCAGAGCACGTTAGACACTTTGCGCCAAGCAGAGCAAGTTAGACACTTTGCGCCAGGCAGAGCACGTTAGACACTTTGCGCCAGGTATTGCACTAAAACACAGGAATACTACATGATATGCCCCCCAGCCGTGCCAGCTAGACATGACATGCCCCCCAGCCGTGCCAGATGCACATGACATGCCCCCCAGCAGTGCCAAATGCACATGACATGCCCCCCCCCAGCAGTGCCAGAAACATAATTGCCCCCACAGTGCCAGATACATAAATGCCCCCCACAGTGCCAGATACATAAATGCCCCCCACAGTGCCAGATACATAAATGCCCCCCACAGTGCCAGATATGCCCCCACAGTGCCAGATAGATAAATGACCCCACAGTGCCAGATACATTAATGCCCCAACACAGTGCCAGATACATTAATGCCCCCCCAGTGCCAGATATGCCCCCACAGTCCCAGATAGATACATGACCCCACAGTGCCAGTAATGCCCCCACAGTGCCAGGTACATTAATACCCCCTCACAGTGCACAGATAAATGCCCCCACAGTGCCAGATAAATGCCCCCCCCCCACAGTGCCAGATAAATGGAGGCCCCCCACAGTGCCAGATACATTAATACCCCCACTGTGCCAGATAAATGCCCCCCACAGTGCCAGATAAATGCCCCCCACAGTGCCACATATGCCCCCAGTACCTGCTGTGCCGAGGGAGGGGGAGTGCTGCTGTGCGCGCCGCTGTCTGACACAGAACTGTGCGCGCTGTGCGGCGCCGGTGTCTGACGTCTGAGCACACAGCTCACTATACAAACGGGAGGACAGCAGGCTACAGGACAGGGCCGGCTCCGACATGGCGGCGCCAGTGCGCGGCCGCTCGAGTCGAACATGCCTCGAGCCGGCCCTGGCTGTATACATATATGAAAGCTTTCAACACAATATGGGTGGGTAGGGTACAATCCTCTAAATTTGGGTAGCACTGAGGAAATAAGGCAATAGAATTATATTACACAACAGCGACCTACATTTATATATCCAGGGGTCACCTCAGTAACTCAGTGCTATCCAATGTGGTTAAACTAGTTTAAAGTATATATCTACGTACAACTATTGCATGAATTTACTGCTATGTCTAGTTTACAACGGGTGGTCTTCTGTATGCCGGCGGTCGGGTTCCCGGCGCTCAGTATACCGGCGCCGGGAGCCCGACAGCCGGCATACCGACACTTATTTTCCCTCGTGGGGGTCCACGACCCCCATAGAGGGAGAATAAAATAGTGTGGCGCGCGTAGCGCACCACCGTGCCCGTAGCGTGGGGCTCATTTGCGCTCGCCACGCTGTCGGTAAGCCGGCGGTCGGGCTCCCGGCGCCGGGATGCTGGTCGCTGGGAGCCCGACCGCCGGACAGCCGTAGTGAACCCTTTACAACAGGTACCGTTTTTCCCTTACACGTTACAACATTAACACGACACATCTTCAGTTAATACATATCACGTTCCTTGTAGGAGAAATCATCCTAAATTTCTTTCAGTCCTGGAGACATAATGTGAGTGGTTACATTCCTTACCACATGTCAAGCTCATTTTTACTTGGTCAGTTACTTATGTTTGGACTGGTAATTATCATGCCGAATGTACTTGGTTCTCAGATATGAAGTTAGTAGATCATATATATGCATATATATTATTTGTATATTTAATGAGCTCCCCACTCCCTTTCCTGACTGAAATAGGTTTCTCATTAGATGGACTGTCGTCGTATGGCTCCTGATGTAGTTTAATGTAGTCCCACGGATTTGTCTTTGGAAATAAGATGTATGTAATAAAGTTGCTGTGGAGCACCTAGTATACTGTAAGTTCTTTGCTTCACTTCCGGTGATAACTAGATCAGCTGTTTCCCCTTCTTTTCATATTACTGTAAGGTGCAGCTCTGTCTATCCCTTCTGTCCTGTGTTACAGGTGGCTGGAAGCCCCGTTACTCAGTCAATGGAGGGCTATATTACATGCAGGTTTTGCAGCAGAGTAGTGTATAAACCTGTCACAATGTGCTGGCTCAGTCACAAGTTATAAGCCTACTGAATGCTGCTGGTAAAGACAGGTAACCGCTGGCCACCCCGTTACTATCTGTCTCCGGATGTGTGAGATGTGCAGTGAGTTCGTACAGGCCTCTCCTTTATGCAGCACTGGTCATCTCCATTAATTAGCTGTGTAGCTCCCACAACTTACTGTACAGCCTCCTCTAGAAGGGAAATGCAGGCACGTGAATGCTGATGCCTCTCCACACCCTTGTCCTCTGAGCGCTGTTCTGGCTGTCATTGATACTTGTCAGTGCTGCCGCCTATACTGCTGCTCCTTCTCCCGCTGCCTCAAGCTGCAAGGGTCCTGTCTCTTTACATACAGGACGGGATCAGTACGTAATCCCGCTGGACGGGATCCCGGCGGTCGAAATACCGACGCCGGAATACCGACCACACAATCCCGACAGGGGTGGTGAGCGGAACGCAGCCCCTTGCGGGCTCGCTTCGCTCGCCACGCTCGGCACACTATTATATTCTGCCTCTATGGGTGTCGTGGACACCCACGGAGGGAGAAAATGTCGGGATTGTGGCGGCCGGAATTCCGGCGTCGGTATTTCGACCGCCGGGATCCCGTCCAGCGGGATGTTGACCGCCTCCCTACAGGACCTGTCTCCTCTCCTGAGAGCACGAACTCCGTCTCTCACATGAGGTAAAATCCTCTCCTCAGCTCCTGAGGTACCACTCTCCTCAGGTACCTCTACAATCTCCTCAACTGCTGCCTGTTGAACCCCCCCCCCCCCCCCCCCCCGCCCCTGCTCAGGGCTCATGGCAGTTATTTCTAATTGCACAGGGAGTTTCTAGAAAAGTCTCTGGCACTCTCTCTGCTCGTGTACATTTCTTATGTATATTTGAACAATAAGACATTTAATATACATTTTTTAATAATAAACAGTACTTTATATTGGCCCTCATTCCGAGTTGTTCGCTCGGAGATTTTCATCGCATCGCAGTGAGAATTCTCTTAGTGCGCATGCGCAATGTTCGCACTGCGACTGCGCCAAGTAACTTTACTATGAAGAAAGTAAGTTTACTCACGGCTTTTTCATCGCTCCGACGTTCGCATTGTGATTGACAGGAAATGGGTGTTACTGGGCGGATGCACGGCGTTTTAGGGGCGTGTGGCTGAAAACGCTACCGTTTCCGGGAAAAACGCAGGAGTGGCCGGGGAAACGGTGGGTGTGCCTGGGCGAACGCTGGGTGTGTTTATGACGTCAGCCAGGAACGAAAAGCACTGAACTGATCGCACAGGCAGAGTAAGTCTGAAGCTACTCAAAAACTGCTAACTCGTTTGTGATAGCAATATTGCGAATACATCGGTCGCACATTTAAGAAGCTAAGATTCACTCCCAGTAGGCGGCGGCTTAGCGTGTGTAACTCTGCTACATTCGCCTTGCGAGCGAACAACTCGGAATGAGGGCCATTATACAGTACATACTGTATATGTACTCTGCCTCTTTCCTGTAACTCCCATTATGTGGATGGAGGTTACAACATAGACGATGAAATGCCATCAACGTCGTCTGCCAAGGCCGATGCCCATTGTGATAGTAGAGGCATGTAAAATCCAAAAAGCCAAAGTTCAGTAAAAAGACCCAAAAAAATAAATTTAAATGGCCTGAGGAGAAACATAAACTTGCCAATATGCCATTTACGACATGGAGTGGCAAGGAACGACTGAGGCCCTGGCCTATGTTCATGACTAGTGGTTTAGCTTCACATGACGATGGAAGCCCTCATAACTGAGGCCTTGACACTTATGTTGGTGTTAGACGTGCGTCCGGTATCCGCCATTAGTGCAGTGGGATTTAGACAATTGATGGAGGTATTGTGTCCCCGGTACCCCTCTAAATTCACTTATATAAGGAAAACCCAGGTGCTGCTGATCACACACCTGGGAGTCTGCTACTGCTTCCAAAACCTGGTCTGGATCCTCCACATTACTTTCACATGGAAAAATGCTTTCTCTGCCACACTCCTCTCCCCTTAGCTTCAACCACCCTGGTGAAACTACACTATTTTCAGGTGAGCTTTCTGCCTCGCCCACCGCTACCTGTGTGATCCGCCCAGATATACAGCCTTCCACTACCTTCCAGAGGTCACCCACCTCGCCTTCTTCCTCCTCCCCTAGCTTCACCTTAGGGTTGCTTGGAGGAACAGGACCTACAAACCTCCTGGAGAGGGCATCGGCATTGAGGTGTTGTTTTCCTGGACGATGCCTCACCTTAAACTTAAATGGCTGCAAAGCCAAAAACCAACGGGTCACACAAGCATTCACCTCTTTGTTTGTATGCATCCACTGTAAGGGTGCATGGTCTGTAATCAGTGGTGGAACTAGCGCGCGGTGGGCCCAGGTGCGAAAAAATGCTTTGGGCCCCCCCTCATCCCATCCAAGTCCACCCCCTCACCCCTGGAGAGGATCTGGTGAGGGGGACATGCTCAGGGCCAGGGAAATGGATACCTGGCAACAGTGCCGTATTTAGCGCTGTGTGCAAGAAACGGCATCGGAGTCCCCCCACTCCAAGTAAAACAGGGGCAGTGTGCGCCGTAGGCGCGCGCAGAAAATATAGGGGCGTGGCCACAAAATAATTCCAATTCATATAACGGTGCACAGTAGTCTCCATTATTCAAATGACGCCGCACAGTAGCACCAATACACCAGGTAGAGCCCCTTTTACACCTTACGGCGGACAGATTACCCTTATGACACATTACGGCAGACAGCGTCAACCTTTTACACATTACGGCAGACAGCGTCCCCTTTTTTACACATTACGGCACACAGCATCCCCTTTTTACATATAATGGCAGACAGCATCCCGTATTTACCCATTTTTACACATTACGGCACACAGCGTCCCCCTTTTTACACATTACGGCAGACAGCGTCCCCTTTTTACACATTACAGCAGACAGCGTCCCCTTTTACACATTACGGCAGACAGCATCCCATTTTTACACATTACGGCACACAGCGTCCCCCTTTTTACACATTACGGCAGACAGCGTCCTCTTTTACACATTACGGCAGACAGCGTCCCCTTTTTACACATTACGGCAGACAGCGTCCCATTTTTACACATTACAGCAGACAGCGCCCCCTTTTTACTCATTACGGCAGACAGCGTCCCCTTTTTACACATTACGGCAGACAGCGTCCCCTTTTTTACACATTGCAGCAGGCAGAGTCCCCTTTTTACACATTGCAGCAGACAGCGTCCCCTTTTTACACATTATGGCAGACAGCGTCCCATTTTTACACATTACAGAAGACAGCGTCCCCTTTTTACACATTACAGCGGGGTGACACATGGGAGGTGTAACAAGGAGACGCAGGGTGCTGCCAGGGAGAGGTGATAGGATGACACCAGGGAGGGGTGACAGGGAGAGGCAGGACGACACAAGGGAGGGGTGACAGGGAGAGGCAGGGTGCTGCCAGGGAGAGGTGACAGGGTGACACTGGGGAGGGGTGACATATACAGGCAGTGTGATATAAATATTACAATTTGCAGTGCTTACCTACAGCCAAAACTGCAGCGCATTGAAAACATCTCCATCTTGGGGCTTAACGCTGGGGGCGGTCATGAGATCCCCGTCGTAGGCGGCAAGCAGGACAGCCTCAAGCAGAGGAGATCTGATGGAAGCCGGGTCTCAGGTAAGAGCAATCGGGGAGGGACTGAGGAGCGAGGAGGAGAGGGGATTGTGGCCCCTCCTCTTCTTCCAGCCGGAGCGTAATAGAGCTGACAGCAGCTCAGCCTAAACTGCTACTGGCCGCGGCGTGCAGCGCGATATTACTGGCGGCAAGTGGAGAAGGTTCGGGTGGCAACATAATGAGTCAGTGTGCCTCATTATGATGCCAGCAGCTTTGGGCCCCTTCACTGCGTTGGGCCCCAGTGCAATGCACTGGTTGCACTGGCGCAAGTTCCGCCACTGTCTGTGACACAAAGCTCGTCTTAAATCCTGCCAAGCAGTTTCCACTGGTCCAGACCCCGTTATCTTGTCTGGAAATTGTTTTTTAAGACATTCGGTTAGTGGAGCCGCTCTAGCAGCAAAATCTCGAATGAACCTGCGGTAATATCCGACCAAACCGAGAAATGTCCTAAGTTGTGATTTACATTTATGTCCGGACCAGGTGAGGACTGCTTCTACCTTACTAGGCTGAGGTTTAACCTGTCCTCTGCCCACAATGTATCCCAAATACTTTGCCTCAATCATACCAATGGCACATTTCTCGGGGTTGGCGATAAACCTATGTGCCTGTAGAGACTGTGAAACGGCTTCTACCTTTGATAGGTGTGACTCCCAGTCAGAACTGAAAACAATGATGTCATCTAAATATGCAGTCGCATATTGCCTGTGGGGCCACAGCAACTTATTCATAGCTCTCTGGAAGGTTGCTGGGGCACCATGTAAACCAAATGGGAGCATTTTATATTGGAATAAGCCTTCTGGGGTAGAGAAGGCCGTTTTTGCCTTAGCAGCTTCTGTTAACGGAATCTGCCAATAACCTTTTGTCAAATCAAGTGTAGTGAGATATTGACTTTTGGCTAAATTTTCTACCAGTTCATCAACCCAGGGCATAGGGTAGGAATCAAACCGAGACACTTGATTTAATTTACGGAAGTCATTGCAGAACCGTAAGGCACCTGAAGGCTTCGGTACTAGGACAATTCGCTTTGGGTATGCGATATGGCCTCTGTTTAATGACCACCCCGGGTGGAGTCGCAACATCATGTTGGATGATCTGTGTCTTTCCCGGAATGGCAGAAAACACATCTTTGTAGCATTTCACCAAGTTCACCACTTCCTGTTTCTGTTTAGGAGTAAGCGTGACTTCAGTGGGTACCTGGTATTCTGAAATCTTTTTAGCTACCAAAGTGGGCCGATTGGCAACTTCCTTCCAGGGTTTTAACAGGTTTACATGGTAGATTTGCACCTCCCTCCTTCTACCCTCCTGTCGGAACCTATAATTGACCGGTCCCACTGCCTCGATGATCTCATAAGGGCACCGCCATTGTGCATACATCTTGCTTTCTGTGGTGGGCACCAGCACTAACACTTTGTCGACCGGTTGACTGAGGTGACATCATACCTCTGTTTCTGACGTTGTTGGGCCCTTTCCATGTGTTCGTTCAGTAGTAGCGCAATCTGCCTTGAACGACCGTATAACTGGGCCACAAACTGAATGACGTTAGGGTCCTGGCAGGGTTGTTCTTCCCACCCTTCTTTTAAGATATCTAGAATTCCTCTGGGCTGTCTCCCATAGAGGAGCTAGAAGGGACTAAACCCTGTAGAGGATTGGGGTACCTCTCTAACCGCAATCATCAAGTAAGGAAGGAGTAGATCCCAATCTCATTATTCTTGTGACACTGCCCTCTTTATCATTTGCTTAAGGGTTTTATTAAATCTTTCTACCAGGCCATCTGTCTGCGGGTGGTACACCGAGGTGATAATCCTGTTTACGTTTAGCAACCGACAAAAATCTTTCATGAGTTTAGACACAAAAGGTGTACCTTGGTCCGTTAAGACTTCTTTCAGTATTCCTAAACAGGTATACATGGTTAGTAGTTCTCTGGCAATAGTGCCAGATTTCATATTGCACAGGGGTATAGCCTCTGGGTACCTGGTGGCATAATCAACTACCACCAATATGTATTTGTGCCCTCGAGCAGATTTTTCCACTGACCCTATCAGATCCATACCAATCCGCTCAAAAGGTATGGAAATGATAGGGAGGGGTACCAGTGGAGCGCTGAACTCTGGCCGAGGAGCTGTCCTCTGGCAGACTGGGCATTCCTGACAATACCTCTTAAC
This sequence comes from Pseudophryne corroboree, assembly GCF_028390025.1. Lineage (NCBI taxonomy): Eukaryota > Metazoa > Chordata > Amphibia > Anura > Myobatrachidae > Pseudophryne > Pseudophryne corroboree. The sequence goes on along the minus strand of NC_086446.1, from coordinate 783,123,788 downwards.
GGAAGCATACTGTAGATGCCAGGCCAAAAGAACCTTAACTGGATGTGTTGGAGTGTTTTCTCCTCCCCTAGCTGGCCACCCCACAAATGCGTATGGGCAGCTTCTAAGTTCTAACACCAACCACTCCAGTTTTTGGGGAACCAAGAGCTGATCTACTCGATTCCCTTGTAAAGTAGCGACACAATATAGCAAATCACGTTTCAACACAAAATATGGGGGGTCATTCCGAGTTGTTCGCTCGGTAAAAATCTTCGCATCGCAGCGATTTTCCGCTTAATGCGCATGCGCAATGTCCGCACTGCGACTGCGCCAAGTAAATTTGCTATGCACTTAGGAATTTTACTCACGGCATTTTCATCGTTCTGGCGATCGTAATGTGATTGACAGGAAATGGGTGTTACTGGGCGGAAACAGGCCGTTTTATGGGCGTGTGGGGAAAAACGCAGGAGTGGCTGGAGAAACGGGGGAGTGTCTGGGCGAACGCTGGGTGTGTTTGTGACGTCAAACCAGGAACGACAAGCAGTGAAATGATCGCAGATGCCGAGTAAGTCTGAAGCTACTCAGAAACTGCTACGAGGTGTGTAATCGCAATATTGCGAATACATCGTTCGCAATTTTAAGATGCTAAGATTCACTCCCAGTAGGCGGCGGCTTAGCATGAGCAAATCTGCTAAAATTCACTTGCGAGCGAACAACTCGGAATGACCCCCATGGTACACCCTCTGATGGTAAAGCATCAACTATCCTGCCGTTAACTACTTTAACAGTCTCAAAGGCGTGTGCCAAATTGCTGTCATTGTGTTGATCTCTCCCAAAGTCCTGCAGTGATATCTTCTCACCAACTGGGTTCCAATAGGGCTCGGACTCAGTCTCTTGGGGTGGTCTGGGACTGGCAGCCTCTCTCCCGGATGCTAAACTTTGGTAGTCTCTGGTCTCTGGCTTCTGAGTTGTTTTGGTGGTTGACGGTTTGTTGGTAGCATGCCAGGTTACCAGCTCCTATAGCAATGGAAAGTCCCGGCCCAGGATCAACATATACGGGGGTCTGGAGGTCACCGCCGCTACCACCTTTAACAACTGACCTTGAATGATCAGGGGTAAGTAGACACGTGGGCACTCCTCCACATCGCCATGGATGCACAACACCCTGACAGGAGGCTGGACCTTGTCAGCTCCCGGGGGAACCACGTTAGCCGCAACAATGGTGAGCTCACTGCTGGTATCCACCAGGGCCCAAATCTCCCAGTTTTCCAACTGTACCTGCCCCCCAAAATAGGGAGGACTCTGCTTGGGATACCCCCGCCGCCGCCATGCTGACCAACGGCCGAGCCGTTTTCCCCGCACTGCAATCCATTGGCTTGCCCTGTTTCGGGCAGTCCCGCTGCACATGACAAGGCTCGCCGCACTCAAAGCACACCAAGGGAGGCAGAGCCTTTGGTTTAACCACTGGGACTTGAGTTCTGGGTTTAAGTGTTGGCCCGTATCCTGACCTGGCTTTATTCAGCTTCCCCAGCATCAGGTGCCGCTCAATTACCACTGCCAACTCCTCAAATGTCTGAGGGTCAGCCTGAAGGGCCCACTGCTGCACCGAGCAGTCTAACACTCGCATAGCCTGGTCCAGTGCGACTACTTCAACAATCTGTACTGTTGAGTTTTTATCCGGTTGCAACCAGGCCCTTGCCAGTCGGGCTAGTTTGGCCAGCTGAACCCTGGGAGGCTCAGAGCCCTCCAGCCGCCAGTCATGGAAATCTTGGGCTTTGCTGGGCCCCCGTAAATCCAATCTTATTTAGTATAGCCTTTTTCAGGCCAGGATAGGAGCGTGCCTCAGCCACAGTCATATCCACGTATGCCCGCTGTGCTTCCCCTGGTAAACAGGAAGCCAGCCTGTCAGACCATTCCTCTACAGGCCATCCAGGCCGTGCGCTCAATCGTGCAAAGGAATGCCTCTTTATCATCTGCTGGGGTGAGCTTTGGTAGCCTTTCCCGCACTGGCTCATATTTTTTAAGCGCTTTTAACTCATCACACAACATTTGTATTTGAGTTTGCTGTCTTTCAGCCTGGGTTCGTTGCCCCTCATGTAACATCTGAATCTGGGCTTGTTGCCCAGCTGCAAGTTCAGCAAATTGTTTTAGTAATTCCTCCATATTGCCCTGCGTGGCCCCTTTAAGTACAAACCTTGGAGGTTTAATATAATGTGCCAGGCTTATCAAACAGTCCAAGCCGACACCCGCCTGTTTTGCTGGCTATTTAAAACATAACAGCAAACAGTCTGCCTATAATGCTCTGGCCCTTTAAGGCTGCTACTTGCACTGCATAACCAGAGAGGAAGAAAAGAAAAAGGAAAAACTTGCAGTTTAAACACCGGTATGCTTACCAAGCAGTGATACAAAGCGTAGCCTGCCTAGGAACGAGTTGGCGTTTGCGAGATGCTGCTACTGGTGCCGCCGCTGCTGTTGTTGCTGCGGGAGGCAATACATCTACCCAGTGGGCTGTCACAGTCATATAGTCCTTAGTCTGCCCTCCTCCACTTGTCCACATGTCCATGGTTAAGTAGACAGTGGGTACAACTGCATTTTTTTAGGACACTGAGGACACTTTTTCTGATGCCTCTGCACACTCTCGGTATCGCCTGCCTAGTGAAGTAGAACCTAGATGGTCACGGGGGGACACTACCTCCATCAATTCTCTTAGACCCACTGAACTAATGGTGGATACCGAACACACGTCTAACACCAACATAGCTGTTAAGGCCTCAGTTATCCGCTTTGCAACAGGATGACTGCTGTGATATTTCATCTTCCTCACAAAGGACTGTTGGACAGTCAATTGCTTAGTTGAAGTAGTACAAGTGGTCTTCCGACTTCCCCTCTTAGATGACGATCGACTCCTAGCAGCAACAACAGCAGCGGCAGCAACAGCAGGCGTACCACTCAAGGATCCTCCGGAGGAATCCCGGTTAGGAGAGGACTCCTCAGTCTTGCCAGTGTCATGGCCTGCAGGACTACGGACGTTCCGGACTGAGGAGGAAGTTGACATTGAGGGAGTTGGTGGTGTGGCTTGCAGGAGCTTGGGTACAAGAGGAAGAAGGGATTTAGGTGCCAGTGGATTGCTTACGCTCTTACCCAAAGTTTTACAATTTGACATTGACTTCTGATGAATGCGCAGCAGGTGACGTATAAGGGAGGGTTTTCCTAGGTGGTTAACATCCTTACCCCTACAGATTGACAGAGGCAAAACACGGCTTGATACCTGTTGTCCAGATTTGTGAAGAAATAATTCCACACCGAAGAGGTGGCTTTTTTGGTATTTTGCCCAGGCATCACAATGGGCTTATTCATCCCATGGACAACAGGTGTCTCCCCCGGTGCCTGATTTAAACAAACCACATCACCATCAGAATCCTCATCGTCAACTTCCTCCTCAGCGCCAGCAACACCCATATCCTCATCCTGGTGTACTTCAACAGTGTCATCTTCAATTTGAATATCAGAAACTGGACTGTGGGTGCTACTTCCAGCACTTGCAGATGGCGTGCAAATGGTGGAAGGAGCCACCTCTTCCCGTCCAGTGTTGGGAAGGTCAGGCATCGCAATCACCGACACACTTGGACTCTCCATGGGGATTTTTGATACCATCTTAAAACGCACAGTTCTTTGCTGTGCTTTTGCCAGCTTAACTCTTTTCATTTTTATAGTGGGAGGATTAGGGCTTCCATTGTCATGTGAAGCTGAACCACTAGTCATGAACATAGGCCAGGGCCTTAGCCATTCCTTGCCGCTCCGTGTCGTAAATGGCATATTGGCAAGTTTACGTTTCCCCTCAGATCATTTAAATTTCTTTTTTTGGGTCTTTTTACTGAACTTTGGCTTTTTGGATTTTACATGCCCTCTACTATCACATTGGGCATCGGCCTTGGCAGACGACGTTGATGGCATTTCTTCGTCTATCTCATGACTAGTGCCAGCAGCTTCAGCACTAGGAAGAAGTGGTTCTTGATCTTTCCCTATTTTATCCTCCAAATTTTTGTTCTCCATTATTTTTCTGGAGTTTTATAACAACTAGGTGATTCATCGTGCTCTACGGGTGGACTTCACACCATCGTAAGGGGCTTCTCCCCCTTAACCCTTGCACGCCCTTGTGGCGTGCAATATTTTTATTATTTGGAGTATTACCTCCAATCATAATTGTGCGAGTGGTTAAATATTGCATGGACAAAAGGTGTGGGATGGTTAAGGGTTCGTAGCCTCTTACAACCGTGTGAACAGCGCACGCAGGGCCTGATAACCTAGTAGTTGCTGTGGTTGGGGGAGTGGCGGGTGCGGGGGAGATGCGGATGGAAGACGGGGGTCCAGGGGAGATGCGGATGGGGAAGGGGCGGATTGTGGGGGTGCCACGAATTGGGGAGGGGTTGGTGTGGGGGTGCCGTGGGTTGGGGAGGGGGTCCGGAGCCACCACAGGTGGGGGAGGAGCAGTTGCGGGGGTGCCGTGAGTAGGGGAGGGTGCGGTTGTGCCGCGGGTGGGGGAGGGGCAGGTGTGGGGCTGCTGCGGCTGCGGGAGGGGGTTTGGAGCCACCGCGGGTGGTGGATGGGTGGTGTGGGGATGCTGCGGATGGGGCCCGGAGGTACTGTGAGTGGGGGAGGGGTGGGTAATTCTTCTCCTGCTTCTCCTACTGGAAGCAGCTAAGCAGTAGCGGATCTTGCCACGGACAAGCAAGACTTTTGCCCGGGGCGCCGCCTTCCGGAGGGCGCCGGCGCCATCCGGAGGGCGCCGGTGCCATCTGGAGGGTGCCATGGCAAGATCCGCTGCTGCTGTGCCCCCTGCTGCCGCTGCCCTCTGTGAAGGGAAACTAGATGCTACGCGTCTAGTTTCCCTTTGTCGGCTACCCGCTGTGAAGGGAAACTAGATGCTACGCATCTAGTTTCCCTTCGTGGAGAGGACCTTTACTGTAATGATGTGCGGTGCGCGTTGACGTCATCGCGTACCGCACAGCAAAGGTCCTCTCCACGAAGGGAACTAGACGCTTAGCGTCTAGTTTTCCTTCGTGGAGAGGACCTTTGCTGTGCGGTGCGCGATGACGTCATCGCGCACCGCACATCCTTTCAGCGGCGCAACTACAGTACAGGGAGCGTAACTGACCACGCCCCCTGTATGAAGCCATGCCCCCTATTGCCGCCCGGGGCGCAAAAAGCCCCTGAACCGGCCCTGCAGCTAAGCTGCTGTCCTCCCTTTGGCAGTGGCTCTCCAGGAGACTCGCACAGCAGCCAGTCACTATTGTTAGCGCTGGTGTCCCAACGCATTACAGGGAAGAAGATGCACTCAATAAACTACAGCTCCCAGCAGCCCTTAGCGCCGGAATGCTTCAGTGCTAATGGCTGCTGGGAGCTGTAGTTTATTTACTGCATCTACTTCCCTGTAATGCGGCGCTAACAATAGTGACTGGCTGGCAGAACTGACTAACTGGCTGGATCAATGTAAAAGGTCAGAGTGCTGTGCAGTGTCAGTGACACTGCACACCCACTGCACTGCACAGCACTCTCACCTTTTACATTGATTCAGCGTCCATACATTACCCTCCGCGATATCACCCTCTCTATCCATTACATTAGCCATCTCGGGGCTTCCAGGCTGACAGCCCAGGTGCTGTGTTGTGGAGTCAGGGCCTCTGGGGATCTGGGCGCGGCTGTGGTGGGGAAGCACTTCTGTGACATCACGTGCAGAGGAGGCTCCAGGGCTCAGAGAATATGCGGCGCAGGGAGGGCTATGAAAGCCTTTTGCTGCGTCATTTTCATACACATCTATGCCAGTGGCCGCAGCAGCTTTTGTTCCACCTGCGCCGCGGCTAGGGAGTGGGGATTGTTGATGCCGGAGGGGGCAGGCGGACTGGCAGCAGGACATTGGACGCTGCAGTAAAAGGTTGTTGTTTTTCCCCCTATCCACAGCGCAGAGACTTGCTGCAGATGCAGTGGCATACCCTCCAGCTGTACCTTTTTGGCAGGTACAGTACCTTTTTTTTATTGTCTGTTTATTAAAGGAATAGGAAAAGTGGCGTGGCCACGCCACTGTACCCGTGGCCACGCCACTGTACCCGTGGCCATGCCCCCTTTTCAAATTTGTAGCGATTTTTATGTGTAAATTGTTGGAGGGTATGTTGCTGCAGATGCAGTGGGCTTATTTTGGGGTGTGGACCTGGAGCTGCAGCTCCATCAGCCCCATTGTTAATCCTGCTCTGGGAACACACAGCAGCCAAAGGGCAGAGCCTCCTATTGGATGTAACCTGTGTGGGAAGGCGTTTCTCACCCAATCAGCTGTGGACTGGGTGTGATAGACCTGCTGCTATCACAGTGAGAGCTCCTAGCCACGCCCAGCGTTATACACACAGGCACAGAGTCACAGATCTGGGCTATTATATAGGAGATATGCTGTACATGAGAGCATACCTCTACACCTCAAAGGGCAAACCCTGTGAAAATTATTTGGATTTAATATTAATAACCCCTTTGTTTGGAGTAAATAATATACAGCACAGCACAGCACTACTGAACTTATATGGCAGCCCCACTGGACTGGATTTATACGGCAGTACCACTGGAATTATACGGCAGTATCACCAGAATTATACAGCAGTATCACTGGAATTATATGGCAGTACCACTGGATTTATACGGCAGTACCACTGGACTGGATTTATACGGTAGTATCACTGGATTTATACGGAAGTACCATTGGAATTATATGCCGGTATCACTAGAATTATACGGCAGTACCACTGGATTTATACAGCAGTACCACTGGACTTGATTTATACAGCAGTATCACTGGATTTATACGCCAGTACCATTGGAATTATATGCCGGTATCACAGGAATTATACGACAGTACCATTGGATTTATATGGCAGTACCACTGGACTAGATTTACACGGCAGTATCACTGGATTTATACGCTAGTACCACTAGAATTATACAGCAGTATCACTGGAATTATACGGCAGTACCACTAGATTTATATGGCAGTACCACTGGAGTGGATTTATACGGCAGTATCACTGGACTTATACGCTAGTACCACTGGAATTGTACAGCAATATCACTGGAATTATACAGCAGTATCACTGGAATTATATGGCAGTACCACTGGACTTATACAGCAGTACCACTGGACTGGATTTATACGGCAGTATCACTGGACTTATACGCTAGTACCACTGGAATTATACAGCAGTATCACTGGAATTATATGGCAATACCAATGGACTTATACAGCAGTACCACTGGACTGGATTTATATGGCAGTATCACTGGACTTATACGCTAGTACCACTGGAATTATACAGCAGTACCACTGGACATATACGGCAGTATCACTGGACTGGATTTATATGCCAGTATCACTGGATTTATACAGCAGTACCACTGGACATATACGGCAGTATTACTGGATTTATACGGCAGTACCACTGGACATATATGGCAGTATCACTGGACTGGATTTATACACCAGTACCACTGGATTTTTACGGCAGTACCACTGGACATATTTGGCAGTATCACTGGATTTATACGTCAGTACCACTGCACATATACGGCAGCATCACTGGACTGGATTTAAACGCCAGTACCACTGGATTTATATACCAGTACCACTGGACATATACGGCAGTACCACTGGACATATACGGCATTATCACTGGAATTATATGGCAATACCACTGGATTTATACAGCAGTACCACTGGACTGGATTTATACGGCAGTATCACTGGACTTATACGCTAGTACCACTGGAATTATACAGCAGTATCACTGGAATTATACGGCAGTATCACTGGAATTATATGGCAGTACCACTGGACTTATACGCCAGTACCACTGGAATTATACAGCAGTGTCACTGGAATTATACGGTAGTACCACTGGACATATACGGCAGTATCACTGGACTGGATTTATATGCCAGTACCACTGGATTTATACGGTAGTACCACTGGACATATACGGCAGTATCACTGGATTTATACGGCAGTACCACTGGACATATACGGCAGTATCACTGGACTGGATTTATACACCAGTACCACTGGACATATTCGGCAGTATCACTGGATTTATACGTCAGAACCACTGCACATATACGGCTGCATCACTGGACTGGATTTAAACACCAGTACCACTGGATTTATATGCCAGTACCACTGGACATATACGGCAGTACCACTGGACATATACGGCAGTATCACTGGACTGGATTTATACGCCAGTACTACTGGATATATACTCCAGTACCACTGGAATTATATGGCATTATCATTGGATTTATACAGCAGTATCACTGGAATTATACGGCAGTATCACTGGAGTTAAACAGCAGTACCACTGGACAGGATTTATACGGCAGTATCACTGGATTTATATGCCAGTACCACTGGAATTATACGGCAGTGTCACTGGAATTATACGGTAGTATCACTGGAATTATACGTCAGTACCACAGGACTGGATTAATACGCCAGTACCACTGGATTTATACGGCATTACCACTGGACATATACGGCAGTATCACTGGATTTATACGGCAGTATCACTGGATTTATACGGCAGTACCACTGGACATATACTGCAGTATCACTGGACTGGATTTATACACCAGTACCACTGGATTTATATGGCAGTACCACTGGACATATATACGGCAGTATCACTGGACTGGATTTATACAACAGTACCACTGGATTTATATGGCAGTACCACTGTACATATACGGCAGTGTCACTGGATTTATATGGCAGTGTCACTGGACATATACGGCAGTATCACTGGACATATACGGCAGTACCACTGGACATATACAGCAGCACAGGGACACCACCACTGGACTGATGCATGATAACACAGCACCACTGTAATGGACTGGATTTATACAGCAGCACTGGATATATATCCAGCAGAGGACACAACCACTGTGACTGGACTGATGCAGCACAAGACACCACCACTGGACTGATGCAGCACAACACAGCACCACTGGACTGGACGTATACAGCAGCACTGGACATATGGCAGCAGAGGACACAACCACTGTGACTGGACTGATGCATCACAAGATACTAACACTGATCTGATGCAGGACACTGAGGACGGAGACACGTCCTCTCTCTACAATCTCCAATACCAGAGTGAAAATGGCGGCGACGCACTGCTCCTTATATGGAATCCAAATCCCACGAGAATCCGACAGCCGGATGATGACGTTTTGCCTCGTTCTGGTGTCCGAGTCAGGTGGGAAAACCCGAGCCTGACTCGGATCCGGGCTCGGGTAGTGAAGTTCGGGGGGTTCGGTTCTCAGGGAACCGAACCCGCTCATCTCTAGTTCAAAGTGAAGTCTAAATTGCAGACAGTATTTACCCTGCACAGAAACAATATAACCCACCCAAATCTAACTCTCTCTGCACATGGAAAAAAAAAATTAAGTTGTATAATATATATTGTCATTTTGACAGTTTCTACCTATTAGATTAGGTGAGGGCCACATAGGCACAAAACTATTTAAGAGCCTTATATTTTTGTGATGGGTTAAGTTTAGGTCAGTTGGTTGCTAGGCAGATCAAGTTTCGTTTATTGTTGTGGGTAGCTAGGTTTATCCTCTCAGGGAATATAGGAACGGTTTTATTATTTGTTAGGGTATATAAAGGGAATTTGAATATTAAAATTCCTCTTGTTCAGTTTGGAAACACCCCCCCCCCCCCCAAACATTCATTTAACTTCATACCATTTGGCTTGTTAATTTCTTCAGAATCATCTCAAAATCAGCGGGCGGGAAGGCGCTACTGGCCAGCGGTTATGTGTGGCGTAAGTGGTTATTGTGGTGCACTTACCCTTTTGAAGGACGGCGGGTGTGTCCTGCCCTTGCGGGGGGGACTATGGGCACTTCTCTGCTGTAGCATCCGCACTGTGCCATAGTAAATGGTGGTGAGAGTGACCCTCTCAGCGCAGGTTATGCTTATTTATAGATGGGGTGTTTAAGTCGCCGCCATTTTCCAGATGGGGCGTTTCAGTCGCCGACATTTTATAAGATCTAATTGACTGGAGTTGGTTAATGTAGCACCTTCCTTGCCATCCCTTTACGAATAGGGTCATTCCAATTAATAAATGTTAATGACCTTTTAATTCAATGCAGTTGTGTCTGTGTTGTTATTCTTAAGCTAATTTACAGTGTTGTTAAAGTACAATCTCAATAAATTAATAGACGCCTTATTTTATCCACTTGATAAAAATAATATATCATGTTTATTAAATAGATCCAACAATAAATAATGTAAATAACTGTGCCCCCATAAATATATTTATTCATTCTTTTGTTCCCTTAAGTCCCCGTAATACATATGGTGAACGTGGTTCCTTATTATGCCCTGGATGTCGCGGTAGCTGGAACAGCGCATAGTCTCAGCAATCCCACCCTGCCATAGGCATCACCTCTTCCCATGAAAATGTTGTTTATTTGAGTTTGGTGGCAGCTTTGAAATTTTAATTTTAATAAATCTAATGATTGATAAAACAATAAAAATATTGGGGTGACGAATTGCAGCGATTTGTGTTTGACAACCACAATTTTTAGGCGATTTCTCCAACACATTTGGCCTGGATAAATCTGTCCGTTTGGGATTCGCCAAAAGAAATCTGGTGATTTTTACAATCCATTGCGTGATAAATTTACCCCTATGTGGTAGGTTAGATATGGAAATCGGTGGAATCTTTTATGCCATCACTTTCCCCGAGTAATGCTTCTTTATGTTTGTGCCTGTCATCTGGAATTGCGCAGTCTTAGTTTATGCAGCACAGCGCAAGCCTAAGCGTCTGACTGATTCTGCACTGACCCTGCTGTAATCACATTGACAGAGGTAACGTCTGATTGGGGTGATATCTCTATATCCAATCACTATGGGATCTTTATTATATAGAATGACTGAGTCTCTTTGTGTCACAGTTTCTGCTCTCTCTATGGGGGTAATTCTGAGTTGATCGCAGCAGGATTTTTGTTAGCAGTTGGGCAAAACCATGGCCCTCATTCCGAGTTGTTCGCTCGGTAATGTTCTTCGCATCGCAGCGATTTTCCGCTAATTGCGCATGCGCAATGTTCGCACTGCGACTGCGCCAAGTAAATTTGCTATGCAGTTAGGTATTTTACTCACGGCATTACGAGGTTTTTTTTTCGTTCTGGTGATCGTAATGTGATTGACAGGAAGTGGGTGTTTCTGGGCGGAAACTGGCCGTTTTATAGGTGTGTGTGAAAAAACGCTGCCGTTTCTGGGAAAAACGCGGGAGTGTCTGAAGAAACGGGGGAGTGTCTGGGCGAACGCTGGGTGTGTTTGTGACGTCAAACCACGAACGAAACTGACTGAACTGATCACAGATGCCGAGTAAGTCTGGAGCTACTCAGAATCTGCTAAGAAGTGTCTATTTGCAATTCTGCTAATCTTTGGTTCGCAATTTTACTATGCTAAGATTCACTCCCAGTAGGCGGCGGCTTAGCGTGTGCAAAGCTGCTAAAAGCAGCTTGCGAGCGAACAACTCGGAATGACCCCCATGGTTTTGCCCAACTGCTAACAAAATTCCTGCTGCGATCAACTTGGAATTACCCCCTATATACAGTGTTGTGTGACAGCTTTATTCATTAATATCGCTTCTTCATATTGCTATATAGTATACGTGACCATTTACTATGGGGGCCTGTGTGCTGCCATTATCCGGACTACTGCATTTAACCTGTTGTATGCTGGCTTCAGCTTGTTAGTTAGAGAATGGGCCTTATGTGATAACTTGCGAGATGCAGGTACAGACATGGGGGGGTCATTCAGAGTTGATCGCTCGCTAGCAGTTTTTAGCAGCCGTGCAAACACATAGCCGCCGCCCACAGGGAGTGTATTTTCGCTTTGCGGGAGTGCGAACGCCTGTGCAGCAGAGCGCCTGCAAACACATTTTGTGCAAAACAAGACCAGCCCTGTATTTACTTATACCGTGTGATGATTGCTGCGACGAGTGACACGGTAATGTCGTCAGATACCCGCCCAGCAAACGCCCGGCCATGCCTGCGTTTTTCCAAACACTCACAGAAAACGGTCAGTTGATACCCATAAACGCCCTCTTTCTGTCAATCGCCGTGCGTTCGGCTGTGCGAATGGAATCGTCGCTAGAACCAGTGCAAAACCACAATGGACTTCGTACCCGTACGGTGCGCGTACGCATTGCGGTGCATACGCATGCGCAGATTAGCTGTTTTTTTTCACTGATCACTACGCAGCGAACAACGGCAGCTAGCCATCAACTCAGAATGACCCCCATGATTCCAGCAGGTTAGTGCAAACTTTAAAGCAGTATTAATTGAACGCCTTCGCTGCAGAGAACAAGTGAGGCTGATCTTGGAATATGGACCCCCATCGTGTGGAGAACAAGCCCCACTGGTCCTCAGCAGCTTCGGGATTAGAATTCCTCCCCCATAAGAAATGACACCCTGCAGCAGCTGGAGCCTAAATTGGAAGCACAGCAAGTGCACAGATAGCAAGCCCCTCCTGGGACTGCGTTGTCTCCCCACATGTTTCCATACAGTGAGTGGCTGTAAGCACTCTGATTGGTGGATATCTCCAGCCATCCACCAATCAGCATTCTGATAGCCATTCACTGTCTGGCTGCGGGCTGGGAGGTAGATAGAGAATGCTTCCTGGCTGCTCTGATTGGGTGACCACCACCTGCCCCTGCTCGGAGGACCCTAGAATCATGTGTGCCAATACCTTAAGATGGACTTACGTATATAACATAATAATGGGAGGGATCCAGTTGTAGATTGTCGATATTGTCATCATCATCATCATCATCATCAGTGAGTATTTTGCACCAGGAGTGGAGCCTCTGCAAGATACTGTATGCACCACCGGACAGGTGCAAATACACTTTTTTGTTGTGGTCTGCATGAGTCGCGTTTATGTAAGGACGCTCTTACAGTACCTGGGAGGCACTTGCATGCCCCCTACCTCCCCCATTCCACCTCTTAATGGATAAGGCGTTGTAAGCACAATAAGTGACCTTTAGTACATACAGATGGTAGCATAAGAACTTTTACTGAGCATGTGCTGCATGATAATGATTGCCGGAGGTGCGGGATGCTTTACAAGTAATAGCAGGTCTAGCGATCTCGAAAGCCATTACATCCCACCCTAATTGTCCGTAAAGTCATATTGCACTCACCTTCATGTAGTCCTTCATCTTTGAGGTGTTAATAGAAAGTTCTTTATTTTTATCGCCCAGCAATTGGTACTTTGCTAATTTGAATCTAGAAATCGCACAGGAGCGTGATCCAATTACATCTGAAATGATTGCAATTTGTTTCCAACCAATTACGCCACATGAAAGTTGCTGCAGAGCGATTAAATCCTCGGGTCACTCACCAGTGGCTGCCCGGAGGTTGGAGCAAATTCCATCTGCAAACCAGTTGGAGAATTGACATGTGGCCGTTCCCGGCGTCTCTAGCGTAGAGTGTTATTTATTAACACTGCTAAATGGTACACGATCCTCTCTAGAACCACAGTGAGTCTGCCCTCAATCTCCTGTGCCAGCAAATTGCGGTTTATTTTCTTCTGCAGATTTGTTTCGGAAGACAATGGCCATAAATAACCCTCGGAGCCGCTTTCAGCCCAACCTGATTAATCACATAGTACGGTTCCCTCTCAGTGCGCTCCATAACTCTGCCTGCAATGATACAGCAATGGTATACTGTCATAAACAACAAGTAATAAATGGGAATAAAAGACAACGGCTGAAATGCTGCAGCCACCAAGTGCCCTACATCCTGTGCAGCCTCAGGGACCAAATATCACATAAGCGCCCGTATCAGTTAGCAGGCCTTGGTGGATGGTTCCAGGCAGAGCCGGTTCTACACCTTGTGGCACCCAGTGCGAAAGTTTCCACTGGCGCCCCCCCCCCCCCCCAGTAGTTGTGCCCCCTGTTGGTTTGCCCCAGTAGTTGTGTCCCCTGTCACTGTGCCCCCAGTAGTTGTCCCCCTGTTGCTGTGCCCCCAGCAGTTGTGCCCCGTCGCTGTCAAACACACGCAAAAATAAAAAAACAGTACTTACCACTGCCCCGCTCATGCTTCCCGAGCGCTGCTGCTGCTCCGTTTGGCCTCCCGTGGCTCCTCTCTAAGGGAGAGACGTCATGACGTCTCTCCCATAGCAGCGCCGCACAATAATGACCTCTAGTGTCTGTCACTGGAGCCGGCAGCAGCGGACACCCACACAGCCAACGGCGTCTGCTGCAGCCGGGGAGCGGGGTGCGGGTAGGTGGCGGTGCCTGCGGCCGCGCCCCCAGGCCACAGCGCCCTGGGCGCAGGCACTGCTTTCCCACACCAAGAACCGCTCCTGGTTCCAGGTACATACGAATAGCAGAGATTACAGGTCAATGCAGCATACTTAAAGGACAGGAGAGGAATACGTGAAAAACAATGTGTACAGTAGATGTACAAATTACCAGAAAATTATTTTATGTTGATGATGCTGCCATATTTATCATGAAACCTGGAAGCAGGCAGTGCCTAGGGGCGGCACTTGGATACAAGTGTTGGTATAGTCAGCTCACAATGTACCAGTAACTGCAAAATATTTCCACTGTACTGTACCATGTGCCATGTTGAATGAAGTGTAAATGGGTCAGACATGCACATCATATACTAGGAATTTGTCTTCAGTTTGCTATACAACAACCAAGTAGGTAACTGATAAGCAGGTGTGGAGGGGGAGTAAAGTCATACAGATAGGAATACTGTAGGGACACAAGTTAGTTACATGTACGTCTAGTCAGTCAATGGGGGTAATTCTGAGTTGATCGCAGCAGGAATTTTGGTAGCAGTTGGGCAAAACCATGTGCACTGCAGGGGAGGCAGATATAACATGTGCAGAGAGAGTTAGATTTGGGTGTGGTGAGTTCAATCTGCAATCTAAATTGCAGTGTAAAAATAAAGCAGACAGTATTTACCCTGCACAGAAACAAAATAACCCACCCAAATCTAACTCTCTCTGCAAATGTTATATCTGCCCCCCCTGCAGTGCACATGGTTTTGCCCAACTGCTAACAAATTTCCTGCTGCGATCAACTTGGAATTACCCCCAATGTTCAGGAGTTCAGCAGGCGGACCGCTTGGGGAAAGAAACTTTTGAGGCTTCTGGTGGACCTGGCGGGGACATACCGCCCATGTAAGCTATTCTACTTAGTAAATACTGTATGTATAGATAATGAAAAAATAATAAATCATAGTGACTTTTATTATTCTATGAAATTGGCTGTCATCAAACGAGGGCTTATAGCCAATTAAAAAAATGTTGTGCCTAGGGGTGCCCTCACCCCTAAATAAAAAGGCACATAATGACTCATTGTGGTTGTTTAGGAAAGCATTGTCCTCCACAGGTAAAAAAACAAAAAAAAAAACAAAAGCATTGGATCTAACAGAAATAAAAAAAAAACATTGTCCCTCACAGGTAAATAAAAAAAAAAAAAAGCATTGGACCTAACAGAAATAAAATAAAAAAAAAAAAAAACATTGTCCCTCACAGGAAAAAAATAACCATATTTGCCCTCACATGAAAAAATAAAACACACATTAGGCCCCACAGGAAATAAATCACACACACATTACAACCATACGGTCCTACTTTACCTTATTATACATAATCATTTCAGTTGCCATTCATATATTCATCTTTCAGCACCACTTTTATGTCAGTCTACTCACTGATTATGGCCTTGAGTACCTGTTGTGAACTTTGTACAATTATGTCAGTGTCCAACGGTCCCTTCCAACAGTGTTCTATTCCTCAGCACGTGATACCTGTTGGTCAGACATTACTTTGGGGTGGTGGTCTGTTAGCAATAGAGTCATGAGTCAGAAACTTACCAATACTGTATAGGTATTCCTTATGTTGTTTCTGGATCTATAGTGTCACTTAAGAATTATATCCAGAAATACATTTTTATTCCTATTTTTTTTTAGAACACAACTTTTTTCATGTGGCTTCTGACTTGTACCTAATTTTTCCTAAAAATAATCCTAATAATTAATTATAAGTACATAGTTACTAAAGTTTCAGCTTTATCCCAAGTTTCTCTTAATGCCCCAAATATATTTAGGCATAATTCCTTTTTAAGTATAAGTAGAGCTGATGGTATCGTATTCTGGCCTGAAGTGACTTCTGTAACAATCTGCAGAGTAATTATGACAAGCGTTTGGCTTCTGAATGTTATCTGTAGCTGGAGGGCCCTTGTGAGTCACTGATTCCTGTTTACCATTTACATGACTACAGGACAATTTAATGGTAGCTTAATATAAAGTGCAAGTGATTTAAATGCGCAGCGATGACACTGTACAGTAAGTGGGAGGTTAAATCTTTAAATGGCACTATAATCTCATATTAATGCTGCATGCGGTGTACTTACCTGGAGGTAGTTATCTCTCTCGTGTGTATTAATGTCTTTCAAGAGGCAATCTGTGGGCCGGGAGTCGTTAGCCGATCAGCACAATATAATGATGCTATGATGCGTTTCCAATGTAACCTCCAGCGTAGCACAACCAGCTACAATGCAGCAAGGGGGATGCTGACTTTGACGTATCTGTATGTTACCCTTATTTCTTGTATGGATGGATGTTTCTGAGCAAAAACATTTCACCGCTTCCAGATGAAAGACTGATATCTAAGTTATATAGAATAAGCTGTTTTTTAACAAGTGAATAAGTCCTATTAAACAACGTACAGAATCTCGGTTCAGCTCTCATAGGGGGTCATTCCGAGTTGATCGCTCGCTAGCAGTTTTTAGCAGCCGTGCAAACGCTATGCCGCCGCCCACTGGGAGTGTATTTTAGCTTAGCAGAAGTGCGAACGAAAGGATCGCAGAGCGGCTACAAAATTATTTTGTGCAGTTCAAGAGTAGCTTCAGACCTACTCAGCGCTTGCGATCACTTCAGACTGTTCAGTTCCGGATTTGACGTCACAAACACGCCCTGCCACGCCTGCGTTTTTCCTGGCACGCCTGCGTTTTTTCGAACACTCCCTGAAAACGGTCAGTTGACACCCAATAAACGCCCCCTTCATGTCAATCACTCTGCGGTCAGCAGTGCGACTGAAATGCTTCACTAGACCCTGTGCAAAACAATATCGTTCGTTGTGCCCGTACGACGCACGTGCACATTGCACCGCATACGCATGCGCAGAACTGCCATTTTTTAGCCTGATCGCTGCGCTGCGAACAAATGCAGCTAGCGATCAACTCGGAATGACCACCATAGGCGCTTGTTCTGTCAACCAGTGATTATATTTGCATTGTAAGTTCATGTATGCAGTAAGTTGTTCCCATCTTGTGACTGGTAGGTACATCGCTGCACGAGGATGAATGAAAAATTCTTCAGGATAAATATTCTCATTGGACGTTCTATCCTCACTATTAATTTATTGTGTGCACCATGGTTTAAGCAGGTTTCCCAGCTGGAATCAGTATGATATCCCGGCCGACGGGATGCCAGGGGTCAGAATACCGACGTGTAAATGCCGACGTGTTCCCCCCTTTCCCCTACCCTCTAAACCTAACCCTCCATTTCCGCAGCCTAACCCTAACCTACCCCTTAGTACCTGACTCTAACCTCCCCCCGGAGGTGCCTAACCCTAACCCCCCCCCCTTCTACAGCCAAACCCTAACCCCCCCCCCCCCCCTTCTACAGCCAAACCCTAACCCTTCCCCCTTAGGGGTTCAGTATGATTAACCCACGGTCATAATTTTGACAGCCATTGATCGACAGTCTGAATACCGACACAGTCCAAATTCCAGCATTCATTATGCCAACATGTTCAAAATGCTGACATAGTCAGAATACCAACATTAGAAATGCCGCCATGAGTTTTTTTTTGTGTCATAGGTCTACACAGACACTGTGTAAGTGTACCGCGTACACTCGCGTGGCTCACCATGCTTCGGGCACAGTACCTCGCCACGCTCTGCACACTATTATATTCCCCCTCCAGGTCCACTGGGGTGGTAAAGTATGAACAAGTCTGTTATTGGGGCAAAAATTCCTTAAAAAATGCGTGTCGGCATTTCAAATGTCAGCATGTTGAACATGTCGGTATTAAATGTACTTACCTTGTGGCTGCTGCCATGCGCACTAAAGAAATCGCCGGGAACATGGCGTGCGCGCAATACACTGTGACTGAGTATGAGCAGAGAATCTGCGAATAGCTCAGGAGTTACGGGAAATGCAGAAAGAACAGTAAACGTTACATAATTTGAAATTGATCTCCAGGCCTATTGGTCTTACTGTAGTAAATGATGACAAGTGAGACGTCCAAGTTCCTGCAAATCGCTGTTACTCAGGGAGAAATGTTCTTTTGACCTTTCTGCCTGTCACAAGACGCTGGGAGAAATTACATCCAGGATAACATGATGAAATAAAATGAAAAAAAAAAAAACCTTGAAAATTTCCCGTCAGCCATCGTAACAAAAATATCAATTAATCAGACGTTTTCTGAAATCGCTTTTATTCGATGGGGTCTCGTTTTCCAAGGCCGCCTTGGGCTGCGCTACACAAAGCCGGGCTAACAGAAAATAAGAGATGAAGTATTCTGACACTGTACGTCAGTCTCAGGACGCATTCTCTATTGATTTTATAGATTTCTGTCATATTGTAATAGCTATTGTTAAGATACATTGTTGTCATAAGGCTACAATTGAGCACAGTGGTCAGCATTGCCATTTCACAGCACTGGGGTCTTGGATTCAATTTACAACAACATGCCTCCCAACTGTCCCAATTTTAGTGGGACAGTTACGATATTTTGGGACTGTCCTGCTTTCCCACCCGCGGGTCATAGTGTCCGGCGGGCAGAGGGTGGTTTGAGAGGACACGCTGACACGGCTGCTCTTGGCGGAGAGTGGATGACGGGCACTTGCGCACGTCATCCACACGCATGCTGCCGCCTCTGACTCGAGGCTAGGGCTGTCCAACAGATACAGGAGCGCTGGGAAAGCCCCCCGCATGATGAAATATGGGGGCGTGTCTCATGGATTCGGCATTCCCTTGAGACCATGCCCCTTCAATGGTAAGCCACGCCCCCTGATATTTGGCACACATGTTTGTGTTAGGGTATTTAGACTGTAAGATTCAATTGCCACTATTGGCATGTGCACAGTGCAGGGTTTCCATGCAGGGTGTGTGACACAACATTTATCACACATGTGCACAGATTATTCATCTGCTACCTTCTAAGCCCTCCAGATGTGTCCGAACATGAATCATTTACAGAAATGACCCTCAGGTCATCTGGATTAGGTTTTGCAAAACTGGGATATTTTGCAGGACCTATGATGTCACAGAAGCTCAAATGACTGCAGTTGCAGGTTTTTGCCCGGTATATTACTGTATTAGATCACTGTCATACAGTTTAGCTTTTCGGAGCTAAGCTCCATATACTGTAGCAAAGGCCATATATAGATAATTTTTTTCAGAAAGGGTCCCAATAACTAATGCTTGCACATGCAAAACCTGACAACCAGATAACTGCTCATGCACAGTAGCTCTGATGGTTCCAAACCTTGTATAGTCTTCGCTTTATTGGAGCATGTGTCCTTGTAAGGAAATACAGGTTGAGTATCCCTTATCCAAAATGCTTGGGACCAGAGGTATTTTGGATATCGGATTTTTCCGTATTTTGGAATAATTGCATACCATAATGAGATATCATGGTGATGGGACCTAAATCTAAGCACAGAATGCATTTATGTTTCATATTCACCTTATACACACAGCCTGAAGGTAATTTTAGCCAATATTTTTTATAACTTTTTACATTAAACAAAGTGTGTGTACAGTCACACAATTCATTTATGTTTCATATACACTTTATACACACAGCCTGAAGGTCATTTAATACAGTATTTTTAATAACTTTGTGTATTAAACAAATTTTGTATACATTGAGTCATCAAAAAACAAAGGTTTCACTATCTCACTCTCACTCAAAAAAGTCCGTATTTCGGAATATTCCGTATTTCGGAATATTTGGATATGGGATACTCAACCTGTATTGATAAATTGCCCCCCCCCCCCAAAAAAAAAAAAAATGTAGATGTATCAAGTCTAAAATGTGGATCTCAATACTGTAAATATCCCCCTTTATCTTGAAATAAATATACAGTAATTCCAAGTTGATCGCAGCAGGAATTTTGTTAGCAGTTGGGCAAAACCATGTGCACTGCTGGGGAGGCAGATATAACGTGCAGAAAGAGTTAGATATGGGTGGGTTATTTTGTTTCTGTGCATGGCAAATACTGGCTACTTTATTTTTACGCTGCAATTTGGATTACAGATTGAACACACCCCACCCAAATCTAACTCTCTCTGCACATGTTATATCTGCCTCTTCTGCAGTGCACATGGTTTTGCCCAACTGCTAACAAAATTCCTGCTGCGATCAACTTGGAATTACCCCCATAGAGAGAGAGAACGAGAGAGAGAGAGAGAGAGAGAGAGAGAGAGAGAGATTCACTCAATTTTCTATACAAAAAACTGTCTCATTTAGGAAGATTACAGTGAGGTTTTTTTTTTATACAATCTTTTCCAATGAGTCTCTATATGTAGAATCCCATTTTAGAAGCTCATACATGTGTGATTGCTTATGAATTATGTACTAAATAGAGATTTCAGCTGTGCATCCAATTCCCAGAAAGCAGAAGTGAACAATGAGCACTATGCTGCCTGCATGTAGAGTGACTGTGTGGGGTTACACGCACACCGCATAGAGTTCCAAGCACTCTTATAATTACTGCTGCCGTTGTACAAGTCTCCTGATAATAGTATTGCTCAAACCATGGAAAAGACTGTGTACAGGTCACTGCCAATGTATAGAATTACTTCAAGCATGTGTTGTCAATATCTCACACTCTGTTGTTCTGTAAGAGGGAGCGATGTATTAAATCTTGGAGAGAGATAAAGTGGAAGCGTTGCACAAAGCAGCCAATCAGCTTAGATCTATCCTTTATCTAGCACAGTCTATGCAATGAAAATTAGAAGCGGATTGGATGGGCAATTGCACCATTTTATCTCTCTCCAAGGCTTGATACATCCAGAGCCGGCCATAGGTATAGGCAAACTAGGTAATTGCCTAGGGCATTTGATATGCCTAGGGGCATCAGCAGCATCTGCAAATTAAAAATAAGAATTTACTTACCGATAATTCTATTTCTCGGAGTCCGTAGTGGATGCTGGGGTTCCTGAAAGGACCATGGGGAATAGCGGCTCCGCAGGAGACAGGGCACAAAAAGTAAAGCTTTAGGATCAGGTGGTGTGCACTGGCTCCTCCCCCTATGACCCTCCTCCAAGCCTCAGTTAGGATACTGTGCCCGGACGAGCGTACACAATAAGGAAGGATTTTGAATCCCGGGTAAGACTCATACCAGCCACACCAATCACACTGTACAACCTGTGATCTGAACCCAGTTAACAGTATGATAACAGCGGAGCCTCTGAAAAGATGGCTCACAACAATAATAACCCGATTTTTGTAACTATGTACAAGTATTGCAGATAATCCGCACTTGGGATGGGCGCCCAGCATCCACTACGGACTCCGAGAAATAGAATTATCGGTAAGTAAATTCTTATTTTCTCTATCGTCCTA
Organism: Pseudophryne corroboree; assembly: GCF_028390025.1. Classification (NCBI taxonomy): domain Eukaryota; kingdom Metazoa; phylum Chordata; class Amphibia; order Anura; family Myobatrachidae; genus Pseudophryne; species Pseudophryne corroboree. The sequence continues at coordinate 783,102,094 of NC_086446.1, read as the reverse complement.
GTGGATGCTGGGGTTCCTGAAAGGACCATGGGGATAATACCAAAGCTCCCAAACGGGCGGGAGAGTGCGGATGACTCTGCAGCACCGAATGAGAGAACTCCAGGTCCTCCTTAGCCAGGGTATCAAATTTGTAGGATTTTACCAACGTGTTTGCCCCTGACTAAATAGCCGCTCGGCAAAGTTGTAAAGCCGAGACCCCTCGGGCAGCCGCCCAAGATAAGCCCACCTTCCTTGTGGAATGGGCATTTGCATATTTTGGCTGTGGCAGGCCTGCCACAGAATGTGCAAGCTGAATTGTATTACACATCCAACTAGCAATAGTCTGCTTAGAAGCAAGAGCACCCAGTTTGTTGGGTGCATACAGGATAACAGCAAGTCAGTTTTCCTGACTCCAGCCGTCCTGGAACCTATATTTACAGGGCCCTGACAACATCTAGCAACCTGGAGTCCTCCAAGTCCCTAGTAGGCGCAAGGCACCAAAATAAGCTGGTTCAGGTGAAACACTGACACCACCTTAAGGAGAGAACTGGGGACGAGTCCGCAGCTCTGCCCTGTCCAAATGGACAACCAGATATGGGCTTTTTTGAGAAAAAAACCACCAATTTGACACTCGCCTGGTCCAGGCCAGGGCCAAGAGCATGGTCACTTTTCATGTGAGATGCTTCAAATCCACAGATTTGACTGGTTTTAAACCAATGTGATTTGAGGAATCCCAGAACTACGTTGAGATCCCACAGTGCCACTGGAGGCACAAAAGGGGGTTGTATATGCAATACTCCCTTGACAAACTTCTGGACTTCAGGAACTGAAGCCACTTCTTTCTGGAAGAAAATCGACAGGGCCGAAATTTGAACCTTAATGGACCCCAATTTGAGGCCCATAGACACTCCTGTTTGCAGGAAATGCAGGAATCGACCGAGTTGAAATTTCTTCGTGGGGCCTTTCTGGCCTCACACCACGCAACATATTTTTGCCACATGTGGTGATAATGTTGTGCGGTCACCTCCTTTCTGGCTTTGACCAGGGTAGGAATGACCTCTTCCGGAATGCCTTTTTCCCTTAGGATCCGGCGTTCCACCGCCATGCCGTCAAACGCAGCTGCGGTAAGTCTTGGAACAGACATGGTACTTGCTGAAACAAGTCCCTTCTTAGCGGCAGAGGCCATAAGTCCTCTGTGAGCATCTCTTGAAGTTCCGGGTACCAAGTCCTTCTTGGCCAATCCGGAGCCATGAGTATAGTTCTTACTCCTCTACGTCTTATAAGTCTCAGTACCTTAGGTATGAGAAGCAGAGGATGGAACACATACACCGACTGGTACATCCATGGTGTTACCAGAACGTCCACAGCTATTGCCTGAGGGTCTCTTAACCTGGCGCAATACCTGTCCCGTTTTTTGTTCAGACGGGACGCCATCATGTCCACCTTTGGTATTTCCCAACGGTTTACAATCATGTGGAAAACTTCCCGATGAAGTTTCCACTCTGCCGGGTGGAGGTCGTGCCTGCTGAGGAAATCTGCTTCCCAGTTTCCATTCCCGGAATGAAACACTGCTGACAGTGCTATCTCATGATTTTCCGCCCAGCGAAAAGTCCTTGCAGTTTTTGCCATTGCCCTCCTGCTTCTTGTGCCGCCCTGTCTATTTACGTGGGCGACTGCCGTGATGTTTTTCCCACTGGATCAATACCGGCTGACCTTGAAGCAGAGGTCTTGCTAAGCTTAGAGTATTATAAATTTACCCTTAGCTCCAGTATATTTATGTGGAGAAAAGTCTCCAGACTTGATCACACTCCCTGGAAATTTTTTCCTTGTGTGACTGCTCCCCAGCCTCTCGGGCTGGCCTCCGTGGTCACCAGCATCCAATCCTGAATGCCGAATCTGCGGCCCACTAGAAGATGAGCACTCTGTAACCACCACAGGAGAGACACCCTTGTCCTTGGATATAGGGTTATCCGCTGATGCATCTGAAGATGCGATCCGGACCATTTGTCCAGCAGATCCCACTGAAAAATTCTTGCGTGAAATCTGCCGAATGGAATTGCTTCGTAGGAAGTCACCATCTTTACCAGGACCCTTGTGCAATGATGCACTGATTTTAGGAGGTTCCTGACTAGCTCGGATAACTCCCTGGCTTTCTCTTTTCTGGACTGTGTCCAGAATCATCCCTAGGCACAGCAGACTTGTCGTCGGGATCAGCTGCGATTTTGGAATATTTAGAATCCACCCGTGCTGTTGTAGCAGTATCCGAGATAGTGCTACTCCGACCTCCAACTGTTCCCTGGACTTTGCCCTTATCAGGAGATCGTCCAAGTAAGGGATAATTAAGACGCCTTTTCTTCGAAGAAGAATCATCATTTCGGCCATTACCTTGGTAAAGACCCGGGGTGCCGTGGACAATCCAAACGGCAGCGTCTGAAACTGATAGTGATAGTTCTGTACCACGAACCTGAGGTACCCTTAGTGAGAAGGGCAAATTTTGGACATGGAGGTAAGCATCCCTGATGTCTCGGGACACTATATAGTCCCCTTCTTCCTGGTTCGTTATCACTGCTCTGAGTGACTCCATCTTGATTTGAACCTTTGTAAGTGTTCAAATTTTTTTAGATTTAGAATAGGTCTCACCTAGCCTTCTGGCTTCAGTACCACAATATAATGTGGAATAATACCCCTTTTCTTGTTGTAGGAGGGGTAATTTGATTATCACCTGCTGGGAATACAGCTTGTGAATTGTTTCCCATACTGCCTCCTTGTCGGAGGGAGACCTTGGTAAACCAGACTTCAGGAGCCTGCGAAGGGGAAACGTCTCGACATTCCAATCTGTACCCCTGGGATACTACATGTAGGATCCAGGGGTCCTGTACGGTCCCAGCGTCATGCTGAGAGCTTGGCAGAAGCGGTGGAACGCTTCTGTTCCTGGGAATGGGCTGCCTGCTGCAGTCTTCTTCCCTTTCCTCTATCCCTGGGCAGATATGACTCTTATAGGGACGAAAGGACTGAGGCTGAAAAGACGGTGTCTTTTTCTGCAGAGATGTGACTTAGGGTAAAAACGGTGGATTTTCCAGCAGTTGCCGTGGCCACCAGGTCCGATGGACCGACCCCAAATAACTCCTCTTCCTTTATACGGCAATACACCTTTGTGCCGTTTGGAATCTGCATCACCTGACCACTGTCGTGTCCATAAACATCTTCTGGCAGATATGGACATCGCACTTACTCTTGATGCCAGAGTGCAAATATCCCTCTGTGCATCTCGCATATATAGAAAATGCATCCTTTAAATGCTCTATAGTCAATAAAATACTGTCCCTGTCAAGGGTATCAATATTTTTAGTCAGGGAATCCGACCAAGCCACCCCAGCTCTGCACATCCAGGCTGAGGCGATCGCTGGTCACAGTATAACACCAGTATGTGTGTATATACTTTTTATGATATTTTCCAGCCTCCTGTCAGCTGGCTCCTTGAGGACGGCCCTATCTATAGACGGTACCGCCACTTGTTTTGATAAGCGTGTGAGCGCCTTATCCACCCTAAGGGGTGTTTCCCAACGCGCCCTAACTTCTGGCGGGAAAGGGTATACCGCCCATAATTTTCTATCGGGGGGAACCCACGCATCATCACACACTTCATTTAATTTATCTGATTCAGGAAAAACTACGGTAGTTTTTTCACATCCCACATAATACCCTTTTTTGTGGTACTTGTAGTATCAGAAATATGTAACACTTCCTTCATTGCCCTTAACGTGTGGCCCTAATAAGGAATACGTTTGTTTATTCACCGTCGGCACTGGATTCAGTGTCCGTGTCTGTGTCTGTGTCGACCGACTAAAGTAAACGGGCGTTTTAAAACCCCTGACGGTGTTTCTGAGACGTCTGGACCGGTACTAATTGTTTGTCGGCCGTCTCATGTCGTCAACCGACCTTGCAGCGTGTTGACATTATCACGTAATTCCCTAAATAAGCCATCCATTCCGGTGTCGACTCCCTAGAGAGTGACATCACCATTACAGGCAATTGCTCCGCCTCCTCACCAACATCGTCCTCATACATGTCGACACACACGTACCGACACACAGCACACACACAGGGAATGCTCTGATAGAGGACAGGACCCACTAGCCCTTTTGGAGAGACAGAGGGAGAGTTTGCCAGCACACACCAAAAACGCTATAATTATATAGGGACAACCTTATATAAGTGTTTTCCCTTATAGCATCTTTTATATATTTCTAACGCCAAATTAGTGCCCCCCCTCTCTGTTTTAACCCTGTTTCTGTAGTGCAGTGCAGGGGAGAGCCTGGGAGCCTTCCCTCCAGCCTTTCTGTGAGGGAAAATGGCGCTGTGTGCTGAGGAGATAGGCCCCGCCCCTTTTTCGGCGGGCTCGTCTCCCGCTCTTTAATGGATTCTGGCAGGGGTTAAATATCTCCATATAGCCCCCGGAGGCTATATGTGAGGTATTTTTAGCCAAAAAAGGTTTTCATTTGCCTCCCAGGGCGCCCCCCTCCCAGCGCCCTGCACCCTCAGTGACTGCCGTGTGAAGTGTGCTGAGAGGAAATGGCGCACAGCTGCAGTGCTGTGCGCTACCTTAAGAAGACTGAGGAGTCTTCTGCCGCCGATTCTGGACCTCTTCTCGTTTCAGCATCTGCAAGGGGGCCGGCGGCGAGGCTCCGGTGACCATCCAGGCTGTACCTGTGATCGTCCCTCTGGAGCTAATGTCCAGTAGCCAAAGAAGCCAATCCATCCTGCACGCAGGTGAGTTCACTTCTTCTCCCCTAAGTCCCTCGTTGCAGTGATCCTGTTGCCAGCAGGACTCACTGTAAAATAAAAAACCTAAGCTAAACTTTTCTAAGCAGCTCTTTAGGAGAGCCACCTAGATTGCACCCTTCTCGGCCGGGCACAAAAATCTAACTGAGGCTTGGAGGAGGGTCATAGGGGGAGGAGCCAGTGCACACCACCTGATCCTAAAGCTTTACTTTTTGTGCCCTGTCTCCTGCGGAGCCGCTATTCCCCATGGTCCTTTGAGGAACCCCAGCATCCACTAGGACGATAGAGAAATGATATGCGGCATGCCTATATTCTGTGTGTAGCATTTCATATGCAGATACAGCCACAGTCTCACACAGTATATAGGCATGCAACATATCATTTTTATCAGCAGAAGCTGCTGGTGCATCCTAGCCACATAGCAATGCAAATAAGATGCATTTTCATAAAAAAAAGGTGCCCGACGTTAGCATTGAGGCAAGATTTCTGAGGACACATCTGTATCCAAGCAGAGACAAAGGTCACAGTGTTAGTGGCAGTGTGAGTGCTGTGTGCATGTGAGTGGGTTGGTTGTGCAGTAGTGTTCGAAATATGTGTAAGGAGCATTGTGTGGGTCATGTAAAATGCATTAATAATGTGCAACATATGTGTAAGGGGCACTATGTGTGTCATTATGTGTATAAGGGCATTAATAATGTGCGGCATATGTGTAACAGGGTAGTACTGTATGTGTGTCATTATGTGTATAGGGGCACTAATAATGTGCAGCAAATGTTTAGGGGGCACTATGTGTGTCATTATGTGTATAAGGGCATTAATAATGTGCGGCATATGTGTAACAGGGTAGTACTGTATGTGTGTCATTATGTGTATAGGGGCACTAATAATGTGCAGCAAAAGTGTAGGGGGCACTACGTGTGTCATTATGTGTATAAGGGCATTAATAATGTGCGGCATATGTGTAAGGGACATTATGTGTAAAAGGGCATTAATAAAGGTTGTCATAATGTGTAAGGCGCATTATGTTTATAAGGACATTAATAATGTGTCTCATATGCGTAAGGGGCATTACTGTGTGGAATTATGTGTATAAATGCATTACTAATGTGTGGCATTATGTGTATAAGGTGCTCTACTATGTGGCGTTGCGTATAGAAAGGGCACTACTGTGTCGTCTAATGTGAATAAAGAGCAATAGGGTGTGGTGTAATGTGAATAAGGAGCAATTCAGTGTGATGTAATGTGAATAAGGGGCTCTACTGTGAGGAGTAACGTTTAAGGTAAAGTGGTACTACTGTGGGATGTAATATGAATTATGAACACTAGCGCATGATCAAATGTGAATAAAGTGGCAGTAGTGTGTGGCGTAATTGGAATTGGGGTTGCTATTGTGTGGCCATGCCCCTTGCCAGCAAAAACACACCCCTTTATGGGCTGTGCGCCAAATGTGCGAACTGTTCCTATTTCAAATATAGGGGGTCCAAACACCAAAATAAGGACTACTATGGGTGAGGGGTGATGGTGCTGGGAAAGAGGTGCAAGGTCAGAGGCGGAACCAGCGGTGGTGCTAGGGGGCACCAGCCAAAATCTTGCCTAGGGCATCATATTGGTTAGGGCCGGCTCTGGATACATCTACCCCTACGGCTGCCATCAAAATGTGTGGGGCCCAGGACTGATAAAATAGGCAGGGCACACCATGTGGCAGCTCCAGATTGGATGCTTGTTTGCAAGCTGTAATTGGCATGCAGCAGGCAAGCCAATCAGAGCCATCATTTGAATTTGGTACTGGTTGCGAGCCAATCAGAGTTCACAGACCGGCAGCCAATCGTGAGCTGCCGCTGCTCCTGATTGGCTCCCAGTCTGCATGCTCTGATTGCCTTGCAGCTAGCACCAATTTCAAAATGACACCTGCACTTTCTTTATGGTCGCCTGCCCGTGTGACTGCTGATTGGCTCCAATAAAGTGGCGGGCCCCCCTCATTGCCTGGGCCTGGAGTCCCCTGCAATCCCCCCTGATGGCAGCCCTGTCTCCCCCTATATATGCTGCTGAAATCTCAGAGGGCCCGTGTCCTTTGCAGTTGGTATACATGATACCTTTAGCAATAGACAGCTGCATGTCATGTTCCTGATCATGTTAACATATTTGGAGATTGTTCTCACTAATCCACAATGCATTCTAATTAATTTTGAATCCTGCAGTGTCAGTGGCAGAATGTTGCAGTGCGTGTATTGGGGGTCATTCCGAGTTGTTCGCTCGTTATTTTTTTGTCGCAACGGAGCGAATTGTCGCTAATGCGCATGCGCAATGTCCGCAGTGCGACTGCGCCAAGTAAATTGCTATGCAGTTAGGAATTTTACTCACGGCATTACGAGGTTTTTTCTTCGTTCTGGTGATCGGAGTGTGTTTGACAGGAAGTGGGTGTTTCTGGGCGGAAACAGGCCGTTTTATGGGAGTGTGTGAAAAAACGCTACCGTTTCTGGGAAAAACGCGGGAGTGGCTGGAGAAACGGAGGAGTGTCTGGGCGAACGCTGGGTGTGTTTGTGACGTCAAACCAGGAACGACAAGCACTGAACTGATCGCAGATGCCGAGTAAGTCTGGAGCTACTCAGAAACTGCTAAGAAGTGTCTATTTGCAATTCTGCAAATCTTTCGTTCGCAATTTTGATAAGCTAAAATTCACTCCCAGTAGGCGGCGGCTTAGCGTGTGCAAAGCTGCTAAAAGCAGCTTGCGAGCGAACAACTCGGAATGACCCCCATTGTGCACATCCGGGCATCTGTGTAATATCATCCCCTTAGCTGCCCAGAGGTCTCATCATTTCCCCTTGCGGTGACCAGGTGAGAAGTTGCGGAAAACAAGGACGGGGTTATTTTGGGAACTTGGCTTTTTGGATTTGTTCCCATGTAACCCCCTCTCCCGTACATCATTACTGGGCGTTGCTTTCAGACTTAAGGGACCTTCAGTCAAACATTGAGGTTTTGTTGGTTTATAGTGGAATTATGATAGATAGACCATAATTGTGTGAGTGGAAACTGTATCTTGTAAATTGATGGCAGATGGGATCAGCCCACCTACTCTGCTACTTTGCTGTACTTAAATGTTAATGCATTTTCCATGGCTTTCTGTGCAGTTCAGTCATTTGGGGTTTTTTAAATGACCACAAAACATTTTCTTCTCTGCGATGGGACCACAACCAGAATAATCTGTAAGTACAGTACACTGCCACCAGTGAACAAAATGTTTCTGAGCCAAACACATAGTACTGTATATTAAAACTAGAGATGTGCACTTGAAATTTTTCGGGTTTTGTGTTTTGGTTTTGGGTTCGGTTCCGCGGCCGTGTTTTGGGTTCGACCGCGTTTTGGCAAAACCTCACTGAATTTTTTTTGTCGGATTCGGGTGTGTTTTGGATTCGGGTGTTTTTTTAAAAAAACACTAAAAAACAGCTTAAATCATAGAATTTGGGGGTCATTTTGATCCCAAAGTATTATTAACCTCAAAAACCATAATTTACACTCATTTTCAGTCTATTCTGAATACCTCACACCTCACAATATTATTTTTAGTCCTAAAATTTGCACCTAGGTCGCTGGATGACTAAGCTAAGCGACCCTAGTGGCCGACACAAACACCGGGCCCATCTAGGAGTGTCACTGCAGTGTCACGCAGGATGTCCCTTCCAAAAAACCCTCCCCAAACAGCAGATGACGCAAAGAAAAAAAGAGGCGCAATGAGGTGGCTGTGTGAGTAAGATAAGCGACCCTAGTGGCCGACACAAACACCGGGCCCATCTAGGAGTGTCACTGCAGTGTCACGCAGGATGTCCCTTCCAAAAAACCCTCCCCAAACAGCACATGACGCAAAGAAAAAAAGAGGCGCAATGAGGTAGCTCTGTGAGTAAGATAAGCGACCCTAGTGGCCGACACAAACACCGGGCCCATCTAGGAGTGTCACTGCAGTGTCACGCAGGATGTCCCTTCCAAAAAACCCTCCCCAAACAGCACATGACGCAAAGAAAAAAAGAGGCGCAATGAGGTAGCTGTGTGAGTAAGATAAGCGACCCTAGTGGCCGACACAAACACCGGGCCCATCTAGGAGTGTCACTGCAGTGTCACGCAGGATGTCCCTTCCAAAAAACCCTCCCCAAACAGCACATGACGCAAAGAAAAAAAGAGGCGCAATGAGGTAGCTGTGTGAGTAAGATAAGCAACCCTAGTGGCCGACACAAACACCGGGCCCATCTAGGAGTGTCACTGCAGTGTCACGCAGGATGTCCCTTCCAAAAAACCCTCCCCAAACAGCACATGACGCAAAGAAAAAAAGAGGCGCAATGAGGTAGCTGTGTGAGTAAGATAAGCGACCCTAGTGGCCGACACAAACACCGGGCCCATCTAGGAGTGTCACTGCAGTGTCACGCAGGATGTCCCTTCCAAAAAACCCTCCCCAAACAGCACATGACGCAAAGAAAAAAAGAGGCGCAATGAGGTAGCTGTGTGAGTAAGATAAGCGACCCTAGTGGCCGACACAAACACCGGGCCCATCTAGGAGTGTCACTGCAGTGTCACGCAGGATGTCCCTTCCAAAAAACCCTCCCCAAACAGCACATGACGCAAAGAAAAAAAGAGGCGCAATGAGGTAGCTGTGTGAGTAAGATAAGCGACCCTAGTGGCCGACACAAACACCGGGCCCATCTAGGAGTGTCACTGCAGTGTCACGCAGGATGTCCCTTCCAAAAAACCCTCCCCAAACAGCACATGACGCAAAGAAAAAAAGAGGCGCAATGAGGTAGCTGTGTGAGTAAGATAAGCGACCCTAGTGGCCGACACAAACACCGGGCCCATCTAGGAGTGTCACTGCAGTGTCACGCAGGATGTCCCTTCCAAAAAACCCTCCCCAAACAGCACATGACGCAAAGAAAAAAAGAGGCGCAATGAGGTAGCTGTGTGAGTAAGATAAGCGACCCTAGTGGCCGACACAAACACCGGGCCCATCTAGGAGTGTCACTGCAGTGTCACGCAGGATGTCCCTTCCAAAAAACCCTCCCCAAACAGCACATGACGCAAATAAAAAAAGAGGCGCAATGAGGTAGCTGTGTGAGTAAGATAAGCGACCCTAGTGGCCGACACAAACACCGGGCCCATCTAGGAGTGTCACTGCAGTGTCACGCAGGATGTCCCTTCCAAAAAACCCTCCCCAAACAGCACATGACGCAAAGAAAAAAAGAGGCGCAATGAGGTAGCTGTGTGAGTAAGATAAGCGACCCTAGTGGCCGACACAAACACCGGGCCCATCTAGGAGTGGCACTGCAGTGTCACGCAGGATGTCCCTTCCAAAAAACCCTCCCCAAACAGCACATGACGCAAAGAAAAATTAAAGAAAAAAGAGGTGCAAGATGGAATTGTCCTTGGGCCCTCCCACCCACCCTTATGTTGTATAAACAGGACATGCACACTTTAACCAACCCATCATTTCAGTGACAGGGTCTGCCACACGACTGTGACTGAAATGACGGGTTGGTTTGGACCCCCACCAAAAAAGAAGCAATTAATCTCTCCTTGCACAAACTGGCTCTACAGAGGCAAGATGTCCACCTCATCATCATCCTCCGATATATCACCGTGTACATCCCCCTCCTCACAGATTATCAATTCGTCCCCACTGGAATCCACCATCTCAGCTCCCTGTGTACTTTGTGGAGGCAATTGCTGCTGGTCAATGTCTCCACGGAGGAATTGATTATAATTCATTTTAATGAACATCATCTTCTCCACATTTTCTGGATGTAACCTCGTACGCCGATTGCTGACAAGGTGAGCGGCGGCACTAAACACTCTTTCGGAGTACACACTTGTGGGAGGGCAACTTAGGTAGAATAAAGCCAGTTTGTGCAAGGGCCTCCAAATTGCCTCTTTTTCCTGCCAGTATAAGTACGGACTGTGTGACGTGCCTACTTGGATGCGGTCACTCATATAATCCTCCACCATTCTTTCAATGGTGAGAGAATCATATGCAGTGACAGTTGACGACATGTCCGTAATCGTTGTCAGGTCCTTCAGTCCGGACCAGATGTCAGCATCAGCAGTCGCTCCAGACTGCCCTGCATCACCGCCAGCGGGTGGGCTCGGAATTCTGAGCCTTTTCCTCGCACCCCCAGTTGCGGGAGAATGTGAAGGAGGAGATGTTGACAGGTCGCGTTCCGCTTGACTTGACAATTTTCTCACCAGCAGGTCTTTCAACCCCAGCAGACTTGTGTCTGCCGGAAAGAGAGATCCAAGGTAGGCTTTAAATCTAGGATCGAGCACGGTGGCCAAAATGTAGTGCTCTGATTTCAACAGATTGACCACCCGTGAATCCTTGTTAAGCGAATTAAGGGCTCCATCCACAAGTCCCACATGCCTAGCGGAATCGCTCCATGTTAGCTCCTCCTTCAATGTCTCCAGCTTCTTCTGCAAAAGCCTGATGAGGGGAATGACCTGACTCAGGCTGGCAGTGTCTGAACTGACTTCACGTGTGGCAAGTTCAAAGGGCATCAGAACCTTGCACAACGTTGAAATCATTCTCCACTGCACTTGAGACAGGTGCATTCCACCTCCTATATCGTGCTCAATTGTATAGGCTTGAATGGCCTTTTGCTGCTCCTCCAACCTCTGAAGCATATAGAGGGTTGAATTCCACCTCGTTACCACTTCTTGCTTCAGATGATGGCAGGGCAGGTTCAGTAGTTTTTGGTGGTGCTCCAGTCTTCTGTACGTGGTGCCTGTACGCCGAAAGTGTCCCGCAATTCTTCTGGCCACCGACAGCATCTCTTGCACGCCCCTCTCGTTTTTTAAAAAATTCTGCACCACCAAATTCAAGGTATGTGCAAAACATGGGACGTGCTGGAATTTGCCCATATTTAATGCACACACAATATTGCTGGCGTTGTCCGATGCCACAAATCCACAGGAGAGTCCAATTGGGGTAAGCCATTCCGCGATGATCTTCCTCAGTTGCCGTAAGAGGTTTTCAGCTGTGTGCGTATTCTAGAAAGCGGTGATACAAAGCGTAGCCTGCCTAGGAAAGAGCTGGCGTTTGCGAGATGCTGCTACTGGTGCCGCCGCTGCTGTTCTTGCGGCGGGAGTCCATACATCTACCCAGTGGGCTGTCACAGTCATATAGTCCTGACCCTGCCCTGCTCCACTTGTCCACATGTCCGTGGTTAAGTGGACATTGGGTACAACTGCATTTTTTAGGACACTGGTGAGTCTTTTTCTGACGTCCGTGTACATTCTCGGTATCGCCTGCCTAGAGAAGTGGAACCTAGATGGTATTTGGTAACGGGGGCACACTGCCTCAATAAATTGTCTAGTTCCCTGTGAACTAACGGCGGATACCGGACGCACGTCTAACACCAACATAGTTGTCAAGGCCTCAGTTATCCGGTTTGCAGCAGGATGACTGCTGTGATATTTCATCTTCCTCGCAAATGACTGTTGGACAGTCAATTGCTTACTGGAAGTAGTACAAGTGGGCTTACGACTTCCCCTCTGGGATGACCATCGACTCCCAGCAGCAACAACAGCAGCGCCAGCAGCAGTAGGCGTTACACGCAAGGATGCATCGGAGGAATCCCAGGCAGGAGAGGACTCGTCAGAATTGCCAGTGACATGGCCTGCAGGACTATTGGCATTCCTGGGGAAGGAGGAAATTGACACTGAGGGAGTTGGTGGGGTGGTTTGCGTGAGCTTGGTTACAAGAGGAAGGGATTTACTGGTCAGTGGACTGCTTCCGCTGTCGCCCAAAGTTTTTGAACTTGTCACTGACTTATTATGAATGCGCTGCAGGTGACGTATAAGGGAGGATGTTCCGAGGTGGTTAACGTCCTTACCCCTACTTATTACAGCTTGACAAAGGCAACACACGGCTTGACACCTGTTGTCCGCTTTTCTGTTGAAATACCTCCACACTGAAGAGCTGATTTTTTTGGTATTTTCACCAGGCATGTCAACGGCCATATTCCTCCCACGGACAACAGGTGTCTCCCCGGGTGCCTGACTTAAACAAACCACCTCACCATCAGAATCCTCCTGGTCAATTTCCTCCCCAGCGCCAGCAACACCCATATCCTCCTCATCCTGGTGTACTTCAACACTGACATCTTCAATCTGACTATCAGGAACTGGACTGCGGGTGCTCCTTCCAGCACTTGCAGGGGGCGTGCAAATGGTGGAAGGCGCATGCTCTTCACGTCCAGTGTTGGGAAGGTCAGGCATCGCAACCGACACAATTGGACTCTCCTTGTGGATTTAGGATTTCGAAGAACGCACAGTTCTTTGCGGTGTTTTTGCCAGCTTGAGTCTTTTCAGTTTTCTAGCGAGAGGCTGAGTGCTTCCATCCTCATGTGAAGCTGAACCACTAGCCATGAACATAGGCCAGGGCCTCAGCCGTTCCTTGCCACTCCGTGTGGTAAATGGCATATTGGCAAGTTTACGCTTCTCCTCCGACAATTTTATTTTAGGTTTTGGAGTCCTTTTTTTACTGATATTTGGTGTTTTGGATTTGACATGCTCTGTACTATGACATTGGGCATCGGCCTTGGCAGACGACGTTGCTGGCATTTCATCGTCTCGGCCATGACTAGTGGCAGCAGCTTCAGCACGAGGTGGAAGTGGATCTTGATCTTTCCCTAATTTTGGAACCTCAACATTTTTGTTCTCCATATTTTAATAGGCACAACTAAAAGGCACCTTAGGTAAACAATGGAGATGGATGGATACTAGTATACTTATGGATGGACTGCCGAGTGCCGACACAGAGGTAGCTACAGCCGTGGACTAACGTACTGTGTCTGCTGCTAATATAGACTGGATGATTGATAATGAGATGAAATCAATATATATATGTATGTATATATAATATCACTAGTACTGTAGCCGGACAGGTAGATAATATATTTATTAGGTAATGATGACTGATGACGGACCTGCTGGACACTGTCAGCTCAGCAGCACCGCAGACTGCTACAGTAAGCTACTATACTATAGTAGTATGTACAAAGAAGAAAGAAAAAAAAAAAAACACGGGTAGGTGGTATACAATTATGGATGGACTGCCGAGTGCCGACACAGAGGTAGCTACAGCCGTGGACTAACGTACTGTGTCTGCTGCTAATATAGACTGGATGATTGATAATGAGATGAAATCAATATATATATGTATGTATATATAATATCACTAGTACTGCAGCCGGACAGGTAGATAATATATTTATTAGGTAATGATGACTGATGACGGACCTGCTGGACACTGTCAGCTCAGCAGCACCGCAGACTGCTACAGTAAGCTACTATACTATAGTAGTATGTACAAAGAAGAAAGAAAAAAAAAAAAACACGGGTAGGTGGTATACAATTATGGATGGACTGCTGAGTGCCGACACAGAGGTAGCTACAGCCGTGGACTAACGTACTGTGTCTGCTGCTAATATAGACTGGATGATTGATAATGAGATGAAATCAATACATATATGTATGTATATATAATATCACAAGTACTGCA